>NC_056727.1:965713874-965738874 GCF_019279795.1 Protopterus annectens | reverse complement strand
CCATAAAGAGTGATTTGGATAAGAAGTGTTATTGAATTTAGAGATGGTAAAAGTTTATTGGATGAGACAATCAAATAATAGAGATAAAGATTAGGTAAACCCAAACCTCCCTTGTCCTTCGAAAACGCCAATCTAGAATAGGAAATTCTAACAGATTTAGGGAACCATATGAATTTTGCCAAAGCTTTATTTACAGACTCAAAAAAATTTTTTGAAATTATCTGATCAGATGATGAGAATTGGTAAAGAAATTTAGGCAGAATATTCATTTTAATAATGGCCACCCTTGAAAGAAATGAAAGGTTTAGATGCTTCCATCTGTCCATATCAGACAATATAGAGTTCCATAATTTATTAATATTATTTTGAAAGGAAGATTTATTATTGTGTTCTAAATTGATTCCTAAATATTTTATATTATAAGTAAACTGAAAATGATCGTCTGGAAACAAAAAGATTTGTGTGCTAAATGATTTAAGGGAAAAATATGAGTTTTTGTAGAATTTAAAAGATAGTTGGAAACCAAAGAAAAATAATCAATAGAATTCATTATTTTTCTGTAATCAGATAATGGAGTTTGAAAGTAGATTACTAAATCATCCAAAAAGCAGAGAAATGAATATTAGTATTAAGAATTCTTGGGATGTTATGAAAAGTATTTTGAGTAATAAACAATAGCAAAGGTTCTAAGTAAATGTTGAAAAGAAAAGGGGACAATGGACAACCCTGTCTTGTTCCTTTAGTGATCTTTATCGAGCAGAAAATTGACCATTAATGTATAGTCTAGTAAACATATTCTTGTATAAAACTTTTAAAAAATTTATAAAGAATAAGGGAATATTAAAACATAACATAGTTCGAAATAGAAAGTTCCAACATACTCTGTCAAAGGCATTTGATGCATCTATAATCAAAGCATATATAGGGTTTGGATTTTTCTTAATGAGATGAAGTATAGTCTCTAAAGATAGAGTATTATCCCAAGCATGTCTCTGAGACATAAAACCTGTTTGATCTGACGAGATAATTGAGGGTAAAACCCGTTTCAATCTGTTAGCCAGAATAGATGACAGAATCTTAATATCCACGTTAATTAAAGAAATGGGTCTATAATTTACTGGGTCAGATTTATCTTTATTATTTTTTAGAATTAGAATGGTTTTGGATGTGTTCCAATGAATATCTGAGATATCATTAACTCTTATATGATTGTAAACTTTAAATAGAAAGGGAAGAACTACCAATTTGAAAGTTTTGAAACATTCTGGAGTAAAACCATCAGGTCCCGGAGATTTACCCAATTTAAGATTATCTATTGAATCCGAGATTTCTTGTACCGATATAGGGGTAGAAAGTAGTTTTTGCTAATTATCATTAAGTTTAGGGAACTGCAAAGAGTCTAAAAAGAGTTTTGAGTGAATATCTTTAACAGAATTAGAAGAACCTGAATATAACTCAGTGTAAAGAGAGGTGAAAAGTTGAATAATCTCTTCATCAGTATTATATAATCTGTTATTATAAGATAAAGATGTAATATTTGGATTTCTGAAGTTAACTTTAATAATTCTCGCTAACAATTTAGATGGAACCTGGGCCCACTCTGAATTATGAAGCAAGTAGCTTTTGTTCAGCTAAGGAGAGGTTATTTTGGTGAAGCAGAATTAAATCTTTCTGACAATCAAAAATTTGTTTTTCTAAAGTAGCATCATAGTTCAGACTAAGATGATTTTCCAATGAAGAAATTCTTGATTTTAAGAATTCCTCTTTCTTAAAGTATTGTTTTTGAAAAAGCAGCTTTACTAATAAATAAACCTCTTAATCTTGCTTTACATGCAGCCCATTGTATGTCATAAGGAATGTCTGATGATTCAAGACTATTCACCATTTCATTTAGGATTTCTGAAGCTTGTTTGCAAATATCTTTATTTGACAATAAGTTATTATTTAAGGTCCACTTATTAAACATAGTTTTATTTTTGATATTGGGTTTTATGTTCAATTTTAGTGAAATTCTTGAGTGATCCGAAAAGAATCTGGGTTCTGTAGTAAAGTCCACAATATATTTTGAAATATAATCTGAAATTAGAAAGAAGTCTAATCTGGACCACGAATGATAGCACTTAGAATAATAAGTATATATATCATTCTTGTTTATATTTTTAACAGTGCGGAGGGGATCTATTAAATTATATTCTGTCATCAAATCATTTATAGCCAGAGTAGATTGAAGATTATAGGTGACAGTGGAGCGGAACGATCAATTACAGGGTTTATAACTGCATTCCAGTCACCACCCACTATAATATGATGATCCTTATAGGATGCAAGAATATTGTAAATTTTTAAAATGAACAAATGTTGTGAATTACATGGGCCATATAGATTTAAAATTAATAAGGGTTTGTCCAAACCAGCAATAGAAGCGGTAAATAAGCACCACCTCCCCTCATCATCAAATTTCTCATCAATAATATTCCCAATGAATTTTTGTTTAATGATTATAGCTACACCTCTGGAGTTAGATGAGTCACCTGAAGCTATTATCTTTTTGATCCATTTTTTTTTTAACTCTTTATTCCAATCAATACGTGAAATATGTGACTCTTGAATAAAACAAATGCTAGCCTGTGATTTAAAGATCATATGAAATAATAGTGACTTTTTCGCTTTATCTTGAATGCCTCTAACATTCCAAGAATCTAAAATTATGTCAACAGGCATATTCTACAAGTATAATCATTATTGATGCTATAAAAGTGAACTCAAGGTGCAAATCCAACACAACATTAAAAAGAAGAAAAAAAATAAAAGAAAAAACAGTCTTTAAGTATTCAAGCAAGTCATCAAATAACATTTGTTGAAAAAGAAAGAAAAAAGTTTTTTTTAAGAACCATGAAATGTATAATAATAACCTTTATCCTAACCCTAGTGCCCACCCACCAATCCCCCTGTGATAAAGGAAGAGCAGAAGAACATGAAAAAAACATTGTAATTATAGATAATAATAACCTCAAGTTAGAATACAAATTACTCAAAGGAAGCCTAACATAACATAAAGTCCGAGTAATACTACTAAAAATATATACAAAATTAACTAATTTCAAGACGTCCAACATGCTTAATTCCTACTTCTAATACTAATCTAAAGCTCCTATCCTTAAATTGAAATTTATAGTGATTAAATGTATTTCCTCAAGTATTTCAAGAAAAAGAGAAACAAGTAAATAATAAATAAATCACACTCTGCTTAACTAGAACACTCTATCATAAGAAGTAATACAATTAAAACTGAAAGATATGTAAGATAACATATATAAGTATAACAAAACCAACTGGTAACATTATAATATAAGTAAATAAGCATAGCATTACTGAACTAAAGATAATAGTCATGCACTATCTACTGAACCTTTTTTAGTACTTTAGTGATAATTTCATTAATCAACACGGCCATTAGTATGATAAAAGCACTAATACCTGTAGAATGAGTATTTAGTTATAGTTCAAATAAAGCAAAAAACAACTACCAAGCAACCATATCTCAAAATGAAAAACAATTCAGTCTGGAGATGCATCTATTAACTAGATAATAATAGTACAGGAACTATTCAAAATGAAATATTATAAGCTGTAAGGTTTTAACACTAGTTAATATACATGAATAAAGTATAATTATATTAT
Source organism: Protopterus annectens (assembly GCF_019279795.1). Taxonomy (NCBI): domain Eukaryota; kingdom Metazoa; phylum Chordata; order Ceratodontiformes; family Protopteridae; genus Protopterus; species Protopterus annectens. The sequence continues at coordinate 965,735,193 of NC_056727.1, read as the reverse complement.
TAAATAGTAACTTAAACAGCATCATATATATTGGACTGAATGTACAACAATGTGCATACATATAATTTGAAATCTACTTTTTGAATATTTTACTAATGACTCTGTTAGGTTATATAGCCATACTATTCTTCTAAGCTATAGATGTAACATAGCAAAACAGCATGAAAAGACAAGGCTTTTAAAGTAAACATTTTGAAAATCTAATTAAAACAGAAACAAGCAAGCTAAATGCAGTAAATCTAAGGGCTTAAATATATACATGTAGATTCAGCTAATCATATTAAAGATAGTTATTTCAAACCTTTCAAATAAGTAAAGGCTTTCTTAAACATAAACTACTAATCATAAATATCACATCCAGCCTCTGAGAAGAGAGAGCAGAGAATAGAAAGAACATGAAACTTTCATATGAACAGGTATACTTTGTAACATTTGTCAAATTAAACACTTCAGTATAATATAAAATATTGTATGAAAAATATTCTGAATAGGAAAATATGTTCATTTCTTTACACATCCTTTAGAATTTTAATATATAAAACTAACCTGTTCATTTGTTACCAGAAACATTTTCACTCTGCTTTATGAAAGTAGCAGCTTGCTTTGAAGTCATGCAGACACACTAAAAGTCACTGAATATATTATGTGACATGAATCTGTTTAAATTTAAAAGCAACCTTCATTTATGAAGAGAAAACACTTTAAATAATAGCCAGATCTATTAAAAGTTAGTGCTATTGAATACTTGTTGAAAACAAGCAGACTTGTGTATTTGAAACTGTCCTTCTTTCCTCACAAATGATGACATCACCATCCATCTCAGAGAGACTGTAGTGCGCATGTTCATGCAGAGCATCAGCTGGAACTCTGAGGGGAAGATTTTCTTGCTAGAATGTTGAGATGGAATGTTTTCCCTCCAAAAATCATTTAGCTTACACAGAAGGCTGTAACTCCAAAGCTTGTAGTAAAATTAACATATTATCTATTTACACAGCAAGCATATGTGAGAGAAAGAGAAAAAAGTAAATACAGGAATTTAAATGCTTCTACTAATCCACACAAATCTAACAAGCATATATCCTGTCACTGCACACTGTCACACCAAATCCATCATGTGTAAATTACATGACAAGTTCTTAAGGTAATATAATTATGTCACACCAGAATTTCAAATCATGTAACACAAATACTGTCAGATTAAAGAAAAGAAAAGATCAAACCTTATTGTAGTTCTTTAACAGTAGAATATTAAAATACAGTGTCAGGAAGCTTTTAAATGTTTTAAGAAAAATGTCTTTTGCATCTTTAGGATCTGAACATACAAATCTTTTGTCATTAGCTGTGAAAGACAAGGTATTAGGATATGCCATTCAAATCTAATCCCTCTTTTATCAAGTCAGCACAATAGGGGCTAGTTTTTGTCTATTTAATTTGATCTGTGCAGGAAGATCTTGGGAAAATGATAGTTTGTGAGACTTCCATATGAATTGTTTCTTCGTTTTAGCAGTTTCTAGGATCTGGAAAGTGTCTTGAAAGTTTAGTAACTTAGTATAAATTAACCTTGGTGTGGAAGAATCTTGCTTTGTACGCAGTGCTCTGTGTGCTCTCTCTACAATTATAGATTTTGAAGAAGCTCCACAATTTAACAGTGTTTCAAAGATATTTTTAGTCACAGATAACAAGTTTTTATTGTCATAAGATTCAGGTAAACCACGAATAATGATGTTATTTCTTCGACTCCTGGCTTCCAGATCCAATATTTTAGCTTGTAAATCTGAAACAGTTTTATCTCTAGATTTAAAGTCACTTTCCAATAAGTCTGTTTTAACCTCCAAAGCTAAGATTTTATTTTCAATAGTAACAATACTATTGTTTATTTGCTTTAAAGATTTACTAAAGTCTGTAAACTGTTCTGAAAAGTTTTGTATAGCACTTTGGATTGGTTTTAATGCTATTTTTAGTTCTTCTAAAAGGAAATTTGAGCCATTTAAATCTTTATTACTTACATTAAAAGTTTCTGTAGGTTGTCTAGATGATTTCAGTCTTTTGAACCTGAATCTTTTCAGGAGAGAGCATTGAAGTATATTTGGCCTTTGTAGGTTGAGTCTCCATGGAGTCAGATTTTGTAGCCATGCCCAGAAATGGAATGCAGTTAACAGGATACCAGGAACCAGGAACAGACTGGAGCAGTAGGAGTCCCAGCAGCAGAGAGACCAAGAATGTTCTGAGGTAAAATAAATCCCAGGATAATAATTCCAGAAGAAAAATAATCCAATGTAGAAAAGATTTATAAAATCTTTTAGTATAAAAATTTGAGGAAAAAGGTTGATGTAAAGTTGTAAAAAAAACCAAAAGTTAAATAGCTGTGAGGAGCTCAGAGAGTAAGGACTAGACTAGTCGGCAGCCATCTTGGAATCCACTTGTGTTTAATGCTGATTTTAGTTGATTCTTATTTAAATGGATTTGAATGATTGTTTTTATTCGGAAGAAGTCTTGTGGTGAACGCCTGACGAAAGCGCTTAATACATTAAAAAGTCAGTGGTTTGATTGCCATTGTCTCTGCTGAAGTGTAGTGAGTGTGAATGGCCTCAAAATCATGTCTCTACAAAAGCGCACACACTCTCTCACACAAACACACACACACCCACACACACATTTTTAAAGTTGCCAGGACCTGGATTAGAACTCCTACTTAACGAGTTTGCTACACTACAGTATTACACAGTTATCACAAGCCCCATGGAGCTTATATGTTGGAGAACTGTCTAAAGGTGTCTTTGAAGGTGAGTGACATTAGCAGCAGTGCTAAAGGCAGGAGAAGGGAAGTGTAGTGAGTGTGAATGGCATCAAAATCATGTCTCTACAAAGAGACACACACTTTCTCACACAAACAAATGCATTTTCACAGTTGCCAGGACCGGTATTAGAACTCCTGACTAGTTTGCTACATTATACTATTACACAGTTATCACAAGTACCATGGAGCTTATATGTTGGAGAGCTATCCAAAGGTATATTTGAAGGTGAGTAACGTCAGCAGCAGTGCTGAAAGAGTTGTAAGGGAAGTGTAGTGAGTGTGAATGGCCTCAAACTCATTCATCTAGAAACACACACACACTCACACACAACTTTACATTTGACAGGACTAAGATTACAACTGCTACATGGATACTTATTTGTACTATAGTTTTACACAGTTATCACAAGCACCACTGAGACTATAGGGCTGATGGCTATCAAAAGGAATTTCTACAGTGGATGACATCAGAAAATCATGTGATATAGGCCAATGGGATGTGTACTGGGTGGGAAAGACCTCATAATGGGATTCTCTCTGTGGCTGTCTCTCTCTGTTCCCCACGTCTGTGTGTGTGAATGTTTGACATATTATATTATGTTGGCCTTAGATATGTGTGAGTATTCCTATCCAATGTGTGTGTGTGAAGTATCAATGGTGTACAATTTGGTGTGTGTGCACAGACATCTGCGAATAACAGATATCTATAGCCCACTGTGTTGTCAGACATGGGCTTCATTTCTCTAAGTGTAGGAGCATGCCCAGTATGACCTTCTATATTGAGTGTGTGCATCCATTCCATGGAGAGTTGGACTCCAGTTCAGGGTTTTGTGTGCTACAGCTACACCTATCAACTTGTTTCTGCAGGATATCTGTAGATAGGGTGCCAATATGGAGACACAATGGGCGTAACATATGGGGGATACTGTAACTATTGCTGTCTGTGCTGCTTGTGTGACATGGTTGGTTGCAGCATACATTTTCTGACATATGTACTGCTTTACACTGTGATGTATCATGTCATCAACTACTGACAGACATCATTCTTTGCTCACAGTTATTCACCAGGGAGATACAAGATGAATGAAGCTGAGACCAATATTCTGAGGCATATAGACTACACATTCTGGCACACTCCTGCCGTTGTGGAGGGGTAGCTACAGACAACAGACTGCTGGTTCTGTGTAAATAGTCCAGCACCTTGGTAGTATGCTGGCTGGGGATCCCCTTCATGTGCTTTTCTCAACTTAATGGAAATGGCCATCTCCTGCTGGGGCCATACCTCTCAGCTGTACAGATACACCCAGGTTATCCAGAGGCAGGACTCGTATCTGGTCAGTTTACCTTCACATTGTAGTTTACAAGCAGTTTTGTGGCAATTCATTCCTGGGTTTGCAGTCAGGGGGTAGTATGGGCAGACATTAGAGTTTCAGACTTAACACACTCCATGACATCCATGCTCCTACACTCTCCCCATCTGTTATTCTCTCCTCTTCCTAACATTATGAAAGCAATATCTCTGAGGTATCCCTATAGCTGGGCCTTTATCCCAGTAGTATTTATGGCCTGGTCCACAGTTCTTGCAGTAGGACATGGGGAGGCATGCTACTGACATTTGTCAGCTTGACCTTGCATTTGTTTTCTGTTTCCTGTGTTAGGTTGTTAGTACCTCCTGACATTCTGTACATTGGCACTATGGGTGAGGCATGGGCTTTTTCTAGAAGACTGTAGGCCATTTGAGAGTGCTGCAGGCCATCTGTAGCAGGCCAGTGCATTATGTTAGCCATATGTTTCCAGGCTGCAAGCCAGTGGATTACCCAGGGGTGACAATGGTAAGTGGTTGAGGTGTTCCTGTCAATCCTTCCTGTTCATACTAATCCACGAATCTGGATGTGGTCAGGTTGCTGCTTACAGCTAGGGACACACCTGCATGGGACACCTGTTCAGCATGCAGCATCATGTATGCATTCCCATACAGAGATGGGTTCATGCTGTAATCATTCCCTACAGCAAAGATATGACCTGTGATAAACCTGTGGCTGATGGTGGGGTGAACTAGGTGCATGTGTGATATGGAAGCTACTGGCACCTGACTCACAGATATACCTGAGACATTCCCCTTATGCTGGCTTGTGTGTGGACATGGGGAGCCTATCATTACTTTATAACTGTGCCTTTTGTGGTCTGCCAGTGACTGGCCAGACTACCAGTATTCCATACTAGGGGGACAACTAGTGTGGTGCTAACCTCTATGTATAATTCCAAAGTTGTGTGCAGTTGACAGTTATTTTATATGCACTCTGTGTAGGTTACTTCCACCTGTGTACTGTTTCTGTGTATGGTCCCCTGTTCATGGCATGTCTAGCTTTCTGATGGTGACAGATATTGACATCTGGACAGTGAGTATGTACAACTGCTGACACGGGTGTAGCTGAGAAGCAGTGTGGTTGGCACTGCAGTTGTAACATGTCCCTGTCAATCATTGTACTGTACCTAGGCCACTGAGACACAACCATCCAGGCCCACATGCTGACCACTTCCAGGCAATATTAAACACACAACAAACTTACCACACTGACTTCTGCATATTGGAAACAAGCAACAATGTCGAGTGGGACATCTCTGGCAATCTGTGCTCCAGTGATTTTACTCCTCAAACTTTCATGTTACTGCATTTCTACATGGGATTGGGGGGGGGGGGGGTTGTACACCTGAAGACTTTAAACATTTGCAATGACTGTATTGGTATTTCGGTTACTCTGTTCGCTTCCATTTCATATTGTATTGTGACGTATCATGCAGAAAGGAGGCATATCAGTAGAGTACACATGTTAGATCTTAATGCCATAAATTTCTGTTTCAGACTTCTTACCTTCCAGAACTAAAATGCAACTGCCAGACCTGTTGTAGTATGTCTGTATAGGTCTGGTGGGGGGGGGGTGCTGTTCACCATTGCCATCATTTGGGGGCCTTAGCCCAGCCTTTCTTTATGGTCATCTACAACTGTCCTGCTGGGTAAGGCTGGTGGTGGGTATGTGACCCTCACTGACATCCATGAGTGTGACCTATTGACACCCACAGTTATTTTGGCCTTCTCATGTACTGTGGTGGGAGTTGTCACCTTGTGTAGTACTGCCTAGTATGTTAACACCAGTATTTATTATGGATTTCCTGCTTTCCCATATAGCTGTCAGCTGTCTGCTGCTATCCCAATTCAGCCACTCAATTCCCTTGCAAGGTTGCATCCATATCATGCATACAACTATCAGAACATACTACTCCATTAAGTAATTGATAGGGAGGGTGACTTACCTTGTTGCTGGGTCAGTATTGAGGACGGTGCGGGAGGGATGACTATGTTGGATGCATGTAGTACGCTCCCTATACATGGTAAAGCACAGGTAGTATCATGTTTGGCATCCCTTTTACTGTATGTGCAAGTCAGAGAAAGGTATCAGTCCCTGGGTCTCTACAGTGTCAGTGTGTGTGCTATGCATTTCCTCTTTGCCAAGGCCTGGGAATACTGGGCACACTGCCTTCTGCCTACAGGGGCAGGCTCAGCAAGTTCCTCCTCTAAGTCCCTCTGTGCCTTTGCTGGCCTTGGCAATGGTGGTGACTGTGTGGCCCTGCCCTGTGCAATTCCTGCTGCAGCTCTTTCCACAGGATCATATTGTGTAGCATGGCACATACTACGAACATTTGCTTGGCAATGGTGGTGACTGTGTGGCCCTGCCCTGTGCAATTCCTGCTGCAGCTCTTTCCACAGGATCATATTGTGTAGCATGGCATATACTACGAACATTTGTGTACATGTAGCTGGAGAATACTGCAAGGCTCCACCTGATATGTCAAGGCAGCAGAACGGTGATATGAGCATCCCAACACATGTTCTGCAATGATCCTGGTTTGTGCGTGTGCCTCATTATGTTTTTTTTTGTTTGAGTGTGTGTGCATTTCTGATGGGTGTCATCAGCCATGACTCCAGGGCATAATCAGCATCCCCCACTAGATGGCCATATGGGATGTCTCCCCCTGGCAAAACCCTGATACAGCTATGAGCAATGCCAGATGTGAGAGTCGTGATAGTTTCCAGGGCTGCCAGCACACACATTCATGATAATGCCCTGGGCATCGCACACAACCTGGCAGTTGATGGAGGGGAAGCCCTTGTGGTTTATGTATACTCTACCACACTCACCGGATGGTGCTTTGATGTGGATGTGCATGCAGCCTATAGCACCAACTACCTCATGGTATTCTGCTATATGGTGGAAGAGATGCATACTTCTGGTCAACACCTCGATGGTGTTTGGGAAATATATGTGCTCATTGGCATGTGGTGTCATGGCATCCAGGAACTGGTGGAGTACCCTGGATGCTGATGCCTGTGAGATCCCCAAGATATCCCCAGTTGGTCTTTGGAAGGTACTTGTGGCTAATATTCTTAAGCCTACACATACCTTGGCATCCACTGGGATGGGTTCTCCTCTGTTAGTTCTGTGTGTGAGGCGTGGCCAGCACAGCTTGATGATTTGCTGTAGAATGTCCCTGTCCACCCTATAGTGCTCCACTATCTCCAGCTCATGTTGGCCCTGGTAAGTTACCCTGGTTCTGTACACTCTTCTCCTCCTCCTCTCTGTGGGTCAGTTGTCAGCATTCTCCTCCTCACCACCTTCAGTCTCTAGCACATATTGATGGAGTAAAGCAGCAGCAGCCTCTAACATTTTTAGTTAGTTTTGCCAGTTAAAAATCCCCCATCTGGGTACACTGGTGGTGTAGAGTTTGTGAGAAAACACAATCTGAAAGGTGTTTGCATAGTTTATAGTAGTGTGCTGAGCTGCTGCATGTGTAATTGGCTGATTCTGATACATTTCACCTGCCAGCTATTCTAGTTCTCCTTGATTGCCTTCCTACTGCTGTTTCCCCTTCCCAGTTCCTCCCTATTTAAGCCCAGAGGTGTGCCGCACATACCCAGTGCAGAAATGTAAACAGTTCTGCCATTTCCTCTCTCTCTTTTTTTTTTTTAATGTTTAAAACCCGGTGCATGGCGCGCGCACCCGTTTAGGCTATGCATACAGTGCTCAGGCACATCTGACACCCCCCCTTTCTTAGCTGTGCTTAGCTAAGGGCAAACACGGGCCACAGAGCTCCAATGAGTTTACAGCAAGCATGATACACCCCCTTATGAAGTCATCCAGCTGTTAGACTTGCACTGTTTTATTGCTGCACCTACACGGTTAGGTACAAGCTGACACTTCCCATCATTTGTATACCCCAGTGTGTAGGGCATTAGTTACTGCACTAAAATGAACCCTTTCCCCTTGACAGCCAGTGTTTCCTGGTATTGTTTACATTCTGCATGCCATTGACTATAATGGCAAAATGCAAATTTAACTTGTTTTCCAATTTTTTTTTTTTTTCGGCACAGTCCCATTTGCGCTTTTCTGCCTTATGCTTAAACATCCGAATTAATCTATATTTAATGCCAATGGCCTTATAGTTGGCCATTGGCATGTCTAATGTAGGTAATACATGCTTTTTCATGAGCTGTCATGCCTCCATTTTGTCAGTTGCAGAAATGTACTCAGTTATTTTCGAATACATTTCTGCACTGACACTGTTTTAGCATGGAGACCTAGCAGCTTGGTGAATCACTAAATCACCACATTTGCATGGTTTTCACCAGCAAATGAGGTGATTTGCATGCCGCACAGTTTTTCGTGCTATAACAGTGTAGGGCCACTCATGCATGTGAAACTGGCAATATCCTGAATCGCTCAGTGGCCATTTTCCATGCAGGAGCTCTTATACTTCTTGCATGGAAAATCGGCCTTCCTGAATCCCAGGGATAGACTATTAAAGGAACGTTTTCTGATATTACCTTTTTTATGTATGTATATATGTGTATATATATATATATATATATATATATATATATATATATATATATATATATATATATATACATATACATATATATACACACACACACACACACACACACACACACACACACACACACACACACACATATATATATATATATATATATATATATATATATATATATATATATACATGTGTGTGTGTATGTATGCATTTATATATGTATTTACTATTTTTTACTGGAATACAACTCTTTCTGAAGTATTTAGGGCTCGTGCTGTTGGGTCTCATACTTGCTTTAGAAGTAGATAGATAGACTGTGATAATATATAAACACACACACACTCACTCACACACGTACACACGCACATACATTTATCCTTCAATTGAGTTTTTCCCAGCTTATCAGATTATGACATGAAATGTCTGATTAAAACAGGGTCTACATTATATGCTCGAAGCAACTTTTCTTCGAACATATAATCATCGACACATAAAGAGCGAATGCTCTAAAGCACAAACCGGGAACAAAATTCAGTTGGCCGTTACCGGGAATTGCCTTTTTCCCCAACGTAGAACGATCTTGGAATTGGTATATTTAGTTGGGGGGATGTGGGGGGCACACAGCTCCCCCCCATGGCAGGGGAGGTGTGGGGCAAAGCCCCCCACTTGATTAGGGTTTTGAAGTTTGTGCTTTTTGTGTATGGCCTAATACTTTTGCCTCGGAAAAAATTCATGGACGTGGCCATTCACGCTTTAGAGTGTTCACTCTTTATGAATGGATGATTATATGTTCATAGAAAAGTCTGTTCGAGCATATAATATAGACCCACTGAAACATGCTCACTTTCACTTACCTAGTTAACAAATGAGTTAAATTAAAATTAAAGATAAACATGCCCTATTTAAAGTATTCTAGACTTTAAGGTTACTTTCTGTCTGAGCAATATTATTATTATTTTATTAAACTGGAATCCCAGTTTCTGAAGTGTTGGGTCTCACACTTGCAATAGAGCATGTAGAGAGATAAATGGATATATAGTGATATTAGTCAGATACACACATAGACACACACTAGTGCTGCTTACCACACTGCTAAAGTTACTTACCACTTTTCTTTTTCTTTTCTTCATTTTACCTAGTTTGACTCCAAGCAGGTTCAGTGTTAATATGAAACATCTGGAAGCAAACACAACTTCTAGTGCATTCATTAGTAATGAAGGGAACCAGAGAGCCAGTGTGGTGTCCTGTAAAACATAATGGGAGAAGAAGAAGAATTAAGATTCAGCCTGCATATGTCCTTTCAGCTTTGAGTACAAATCAAAACAACTGCATCTTGGCACTTTAAGTACCACCACATTGAAACTTACAGAACATCATCACAAAGTCAGCAGAAATATCTGATTAACACAGACCTAGGGACATTAAAATCAACTGCAGTTTAACACCTTACCTGAACGATACATGCGGACTTGTGAGCAGCATGAAGAGAGAGCTTAGCAACCGTATTTAGACATCATTAATCTATATGTGGTATAGATGATGTATTCATACAGTTTAGAACCAGTAAACTACAACCCAAGCTGTACTAACTAATACATAGGTCATTGCTCCCCTCTACATGACACTGATTAGACCCATTATAGAGTACAACGCCCCTTTTGGTATGTACCTCACAAGACATCGGCAGCAGCTGGAAAGGCCACAGACGTACCTCACAAAGAGGATTACTGGCCTCAAACAGATGCCCTACACTGACAGTCTCAAAAAACTCCAGCTTTACTCCGTAGCATATTGCCTACTCTGAGGTGATCTTTGCCTAACATATAAAGCTATGTCAAACCCAGAGCTGTTGGACATGCTACACCTAAAGAAATCCCAATCCCTCCGAGCTGCACGCTCTAGGGACCTACACCTTGTTACCACAATAAACAGGACATACTGGAGGGATAGATTCCTGTCCCAGAGACTTCCTATACTCTGGAACAAGCTACCCATCTATGTCAAGCAAAGTTCCTCATTAGCACTCTTCAAGAAAAATCTTGATGAGTGGATGGGAAATAGGAAATGCACCCTGGGGATCACTTCTGTGGCTCTGCTTGACAGGGGCACAGGAAAATAACTTTCTTGGTTGGCATAAGCCAGGGAACCTTGTTGGCTAGGCTTACTTAGGCCCTTTGGGTGATAGCCTAGTACCTACCTATGAACCTGCTGTACAAGGTACACACAGTGCTGTCTGCAGGACTGTATTTCCCCAGAAAGTATTTGACAGCAGGAGTCAACACATTGTTTACTGCTGTCCATTATGATTGGTAATTTTGTGCTTCAATATTACATTACAATATCATCATTACCCTTTTCCAGGTATTCATATTATACCTCATCCCATGCGGCATGACTGAAAATCAACATTTGTAGGTGCTCACAGAATTCATTATCTTAAAGTGTAAATGATTTGCAGAATTCATGAATTGCATGGATCTCACACTATCCCATCCGTAAGCATTCAGCAAGATTCAAATGTGCCTTGACTAGAAACTTATTCAGCCTGCCTCATCACCTTACCCATTCACACAAGTACTCCTTTTTTTTTTTTAACAGCTTTATTTACTCATTCAAGAATTTCTGTCTTGTAGTCTGCCAGGGTGAGATATAACCATTATGTTTCGATTCAGACACTTTGACATGTTATTGAGGCAGTATGCATTTTTCCACATAAGTAGTATGGGTGAGAAGAAAGTCTGTCAACCAATCTATCAGTACTAATATACAAATCTGTCAGGGGTATATATTTAGAGAAGATGAACTGAGCCACTCATGTTTTTAACTGAAAAATACAGCTGAAAAAGGTATCAAAAATTTAAAATAGTCTGAGAAAACATCAAAACTTTGCATCACAGCTACATACTTATGAAGAAACTGTTAAAGAACCATTTGATTTCCTCAATGAAATTGGGAACAGTCCTCAATGAAAGAGGAGTACCCATCCGGAAAAAAGAAATATGATATTAGAGTATGAAGAAACATTCATCTTTCGTTATATCTGAACTGATCAAATAACAGCCTGCTAACATGCATTATCATTAACAGAATACTTCATAATAACCAGTCTGCACCAGCGTAAATTTTATCTTGGGATGTGGTGGACTGACCCTCAAAATCACAGTCGCTGTTAGTAATCTTCTTCAAGAGACTGAAGCATACTTCTAGGAAAGTGTATCACTGGAGAAGGTAATAGTGGGGGTTGCTATAAAGTACAGTTGTGTACACCTACCATAAATGTGAATGTTTGAGTGTATTCACTGCTGCAGTCCTGGCTTGTGGGATTTCCTGCCATGAAAACCCTTTGCCAGCCAAACTACCAGAGAAAAAAATCTCCCTCCTCCAACAGCTGGTGAGCACCCTGACTGATGTCAGTATGTGCCTGTATATAGGGAGCCAGTTGACATCATAATTTCAGTCTTTTCTTGCCCCCCTGAAGGTAGGAGCCCTCACAAGATGGGTCCTAAAGTAAAGGGCTTTAGATAGAGAACCTAAGCAAGGGAAGGGGCAAAAACAAGGATCCCCTTGGCTTGAGAGGAAGCTTGTACCAGTCTACCTGTAAGTTGAAGGAGGGAGGGAAAGAAGACAGCAACAGTGAATACACTAAAACATCTACATTTATGGTAAGTTTACACAACTGTACTACTTTCTTCATGTTTCACTGTTGCTTTCCTGAGTTGTGGGATGACTCCCAAAGCTGAAAAGGAGGGTGGGAGGTAGATTAGAGAGAGGACAGGATGCCCTGCAGAATGGCCGTGGTGAATCCTGCCCTGGACCTGGAAAAGTCTGATAAGTGTTTATGTTTGGTGAAGGTAGGTGCAGATGACCAGGGAGCAGCTTCCAGAATGTCCTTGTTACGGACTCCTTTTACAAAGGCAGTAGAGGTAGCAGTAACCCTAGTAGAATGAGTCCTGACAGCCTCAGGTGGCTTCTTGCCATGGTGGCTGTAACAAAACCAGATAGAGTGAGTGATCCTTTTGGAGATCGTCTGTTTGTAAACTGTTTTTCCTTCGGAACAGTTAGCAAAGGCCACAAACAGTTGGTCTGATTTTCACAAAGTATTAGTTCTGTCAAGATAGTAACAGAGCTGAATATGTACATCCAATGAATGAAGGATTCTTTCCCCCTGGTTTGTGGATTGGGAAGAAGGTAGGCAGGTGGATGGCTTGATTCAATGAGGTGTCTGTCACCACCTTGAGCATAAAGGAATGCTTAATCCTGAGGGACACTCTGTCCAGATGGAAGATGAGGAAGGGTTCCACCGACATGAATACCTACAGCTCTGAGATTATTCTAGCAGACTGCTTTTCCCACTTTCCAGAAAGACTGGGATGGATGAGTCATTGTTGTTCTCTGCCAGGGACCTGTGGCCCAGAATTCCCTTGCTTGGGAGTGTCTGACATCCACTGCCTGGGTCTTTGTTGTTGCTGTTGCCTTTTTGTGCTTTCATACTTGGCTTTCTCTGCCTTGTTTTGGATTGTGAAGGACAGAACCAGTGTTTAGAAGGATAGTTTCTACTGAATCTAGGAGGCCGAACCTGAAAGAAGTCTTTAACAATTTGCATGGATTTAGTTTTGTCCTCTATCTTTTTAAGTATGGCCTCAACTTTGGGCCCAAAGAGGAAATTCTTGTCCAGAGGGGCATCCAAAAGATTAGACTTGACATGCTCAGGGAGGGATTGTTCCCTTAGCCATTCATGTCTTCTAATAACAGAACCAATAGCTGCAGCCTGCCTGGAAGCTTCCATAGCATCACAGCCACAGTGTAAGGAATGCCTAGCAACTTGAGAGCTGGAGTGACACAGGTCCAGTAATTCTTTGGAAAGATTCTTGTCCTCAATTGTTTTAATTTCTTGGTTCTGCTGATCCAGAATGGTCTGTTAGCATTTAGTCATGTGAAACAGACAATTAAGGGCCCTCATAGCCAAGGTGGCAGAGGTGTAAACTTTTTTGCCAAATCTATCAAGAACCCTACTTTCTTTATCAGTGGGCAGGGGGGGTGTTTGGAGGAGCTAGCTCTAGCTCCTTTGGGTTCTGGAGTCACAACCTCTAGGTCAGCAGAGGGGGTCTTGAAGAGATGTTTATGAGAGTCCAGTACTCTATAAAACCTGTCTGTGTTTTGAGAGGCTGGAGGAAGGAACTCTGAATTCAAAGAGGAATCCAAGAAAACATTGTCTACAACCTCTAAAATGGGAGGGATGGCAAGAGAGTTGTGCTCTGACAGGTTATGGAATTCTCTAATCCTCTTTTTGGACTGTGGGTCATCCTGGGCTTCCCACAGGAAATTCTCCCTCATGGCATGAAGAGTTTCACAAAAGAAAATGTCCTCAGGGAGGAAGCAGAAGCCAGGTTTACTTCAGAATTGGACTGCTCAAAGGAAGTTAGTATGGGACTTTCATCAAAAACAGAATCCTTCTGGTGAGAATCTTCAGCTGATTGAAAAGGGTCAGAAAGGACTTCTGGAGTAGGATCCCTTTTCCTTTTCCCCGGGAAAGACTTAGATGATTGCCTGGATCTAACCTGGGAAAATATATCTTCAGCTAGTGTAATTAAATCCTGCTGATAACCCTGTGTGTGGGAGCTGGTAGGCCTAGGCATAGACATGGAGGAAGTACCCTTCTCTGGCACAGCTCTCGGTTTGGGCCTTGGTATATTTCCAATTCTGATGCCAGTCTCTCTGAATGAATGTGTAGCTGGCTTTGGCTGATGCAGCAAAGGAGCATCAGCAGTTAAAGTGCATTCATCAGATGCCGAGACCTGCACAGCAGCCCTGGACCCAACCGACGATCTAAGTCACAAGGCTTGTGAGGAAGTTCAGGGAAGCGACAGCATATCGAACACCGAATGGGTCTCAATAGAGGCCTGTGCCACCAACTCAGTTTTGGGAGAGGGCTGCAAAAACACCTCGCACCTGAGAGGACTAGTTGATGTAGAGTGATTGTCATCAGAGGCCCTAAGCTTGGGTCATTTTTTTATCCCTTTTGCACTTAGGGAGCTCAGCCTCAGATCGACTGGTGGGCGCAATTGGATGCTGAGAACCTGATGCAACACTAAGGTGCCTAGCTAAGATCTTGGCCCTATTCCTAATAGTCCTAGAGTTGAAATGAAAAAAGAAACTGCAGTTAGACACGTTGTGATCTGGGTCTAAACAGGTGACAAGAAATGGAAGCCTCGGTGTGGAATCTGATTACCACAGTGGAAACAATTACTGACCTTCTCTGACATGAGCCAAAAAATGTAGAAAGGGTTTCCCAACGGGTTACTTAGCTTTCAGAAGACTTCTCTTTGCTGCAGACTGATCAACACACTCACTGGGACTCTGCTTCAGGCTCTGAGTGCAAAAAAAGACTGAAATCATGACATTGGCTGGCTCTATATATAGCCAAGTATACTGATGTCAGTCATACTGTCTGCTAGCTGTTGGAGGAGGGAGATTTTTTCACTGGAAGTCGAGCCGGCCAAGGGCTTTCACAGTACGAAATCCCACAAATCAGGACTGCAGCAGTGAAACACAAAGAACATCTTCCACCCCTCTTCAGCAGCCACCATTGCTCCCCCAGTCCATACAAAAAGATAACTTCCTAGCAGAGACACCTTACCAGTGCAATAAGCAATTTGGTTAAGCTCTGTGATGACCTCCATCAATAATTGGTATTAAATTTACAAACAGCTCAATGTCAGCATGTGCTAGTATATCCTGAGTTAGCATTGGCCCATACAACCTAGAAGAAACCTATGCCAGTCACTGGTTTTATATACAGGAGTCTCCTATGCCTACCCAAACAGTGGAGAATACCAGAGTAAAAAAGTACCAATCAATCTGTCATCAAGCAATAAGTTCAAAGGATCACAGGTAAGTACTAGGTAATCAGTCTACAGACAATTAATAAGTTAACCAACAACAGAATTCAGAAGGTCCCTTCATCCTAAATGAGGAAATTATACAAAACAGACCAAAGAGAATTTGAGGATGCCCATCCAGTTATCTAGGTTTACACTGTAGAAGGCAAGAGGGCTTCTTCGACTGGCATGTCATGAAAGCATATTCCAGAGGTGGGGGATAGGTAGGGATATGAATTCATTATCTGTTCATGAAGGATCAGTTCCTTTAACGTAGTATTTGAGGAATCATTTGCTCTGTGAAGGAAAAGAAGATCAAGGAAGATTGAATCTTTCATGCTTTGAAAGGCTAGACAGAGATCCCCATGGAGAAATCTTTAGGAAACTGACTATAGAGAGTGCGTGGCCTGTCTGTGCTGATAATTAAAAAATATTTCAACCACTGCACTTTTTAGTTAGGAACACCTGAGGTCTCTCAAGCTGAGTAATATGTTTAGACACATGCATGCCAAAAGTAGCATTACATTTAATAATGGGTCTGATGAGATATGAGTGAAGGGGAATTAAGAGCTTGGCTATTGAGAAGATGCCTTTGGAAATTATATAAAGCATATAGAAGGCTTTTGTACCTATAGCTGAGACATATGATTTCAAAAGATAAGGAATCATCAACAAGAGTGCCTAGGTCACTTCCCCATACCATACCAATAATGTATGAGAAAATATTTATTTTACTAAAATAAACTACACTACATATTTTCATATTTAATTTCCAACCATTGACCTTACAGCAATTATTAACACAGTTTATCTCTTGTTAGAGCAATTGTAATTCAGTGGAAGACTGAATTAACAACTCCCAATTTCCAGCAATCTGCAACCTTAGATAACCACAGGCCAGAAGTGTTAGCCTGAAGTTCTGAAAACTTGATGGTAAATGGGAGAGGGTCCAATAGTGATCCGTGTAGTATATCACTAGAAACTTTTTTTTTGTTTTGGCTTTCAGAAGTGGTTCCTACAGCTCTAAACACATGGGTTCTGTTCAGACAACCATTTAGTTATCCACTGTACACATCAACATAATGATTTATATTCAGATTTACAAGTTTGTCAATAATGCCTGCATGTAGAATACTGTCAAAAGCCTTGGCCAGGTGCAGATGTGCTGTATGTACTGCATAACCGCTATGTACTTCTTCAGTGGATTTTTGAAAGAATGGCTAAAGTTAGAGACAGGAGCCTCCTCTGACAAAGCCGTATTGATAAGGGTGCAGGGTTAAGTGATTTTCAATGAGGTCTGAAATAATATGCTGCACAGTGTAGAAAGGAGGCTAGTGAGACCAATGGGTTTCTAATTACCAGGATTTGTTGCTGGGACACCTTTTTGCACTAGCATTACAATGTCTGTTTTCCAGGATTCTGGAATTAGGTAATGGTGGGGCTTAGATTAAATAGGTTAAGAGGTTCAATTAGGCCATACTTGCTACTGATAAGGCAACTTAGTTATCTTATCCAGGCCAATATAAGAGGTGTTCTTAGCTTTCCAGAGGGCTGACAGGGCTTGTACTAGTAACTTAAGGGAATGGCTGTGACTATGGAGTCTGTAGAAAGTTCAGTTGTGTACACTTACCATAAATGTAGATGTTCGAGTGTATTCACTGTTGCAATCATCATATTTGGGTTATCTGCTTGCAGTAGCCATCAGTCGGTCTGATTATCAAAGTCTTGGGTCCTGCGTCAGTTGCTGTCTCATCTTCCATGACGTCAGGTAGTCAGGGGTATAAAGCATGCAGTCGATGCCATTACATCAGTTTTTCTTGCCCCATATGTCAGAATCCCCCATAATGGGAAGCAATTATATACAAAGTTACACCCCCAACAAAAAAGCAAATACACCAAAAAGCTTTAAGCACAGTAAACACGAACAGAGGTATAGTCAATAGAAGTCAGGGGGCTGGAGGGAGGGTAACCAGGACTGCAACAGTGAATACACTCGAACATCTATATTTATGGTAAGTGTAAACAACTGTACTATGTTCTTCTTGTTTCACTGTTGCAGTCATCACATTTAGGTAGATTCCCAAAGCTAAGGATGGGAGGAGGTAATTGGATAGCATTAGGACCCACTATAAGGCCCTGCAAGACTGCAGTGGCAAAGCCAGCTCTGGATTTAGAAAAAAAAATGGCAAGTGGTAATGCTTGGTGAAGGTATGTACAAAACTCCAGGTAGCAGCATCTAGGATGTCCCTGGTAGGGACACCTCTGAGAAAGGCTGTAGAGCTAGATGCAGCCCTAGTTGAATGTGGTCTTATCCCCTGTGGGGTAGGTTTTCCATGGTGCTTATAGCAGAAATTAATGCAATTGCCTATCCACTTAGAAATGGTTTGCTTTGAAATGGCCTTCCCTTCTGCCCCTGCAGCAAATGCAACCAACAGCTGTTTAGATTTCCCGAGAGGCTTAGTCCTGTCCAAGTAAAATCTAAGTTTTCTGTGCATGTCCAAGGAGTGCAGTATTCATTGCCCTTTGCTCTGTGGATTAGAAAAGAAGGATGGCAATGAATGGACTGATTAAGGGCCACACTGGATACCACCTTGGGCATGAAGGAGGGATTGGTCCCGAGAGACACCCTCTCAGCATGAAAGATGATGAAAGGCTCCACTGCCATGAGGGCCTGTAATTCAGACACCCTTCTTGCTGAAGTGATGGCTAGAAGGAAGGCTGTTTTCCAAGAAAGGAATTTCAACTCTGCATTTGCAGCTGGCTTAAAGAGAGGTAGAGTGAGCTTTTCCAATACACAGTTAAGGTCCCAGGCTGGAGTAGGGGCTTTCCTGGATGGGCTTAAGTTTTTGGGTCCTCTGAGGAATTGCTTCAGCAGTGGATGAGAGAAGAGGGGTGGCTCTGTATTGTAATGAGTTGAAATGGCTGAGGCATGAATTTTGATGGAGGAAAAGGAAAGGCCCTTGTGAAGCATCTCAGTTAAGTATTGAATAATATGGGTTAAACTGGGTGCTGCTGAGCCCATCCCCTAAGTTTGGCTCCAGGAACAGAATCTTTTCCATTTTCAGCATAGGATTTTCTAGTACTAGGCCTCCTTGCCTCCAGAATGACATCCATCACTTGCTTACTGAGGGATGGTAATGGAGAGATCAGGTAATTAGCCAGGCTGCCAGGTTCAGGGTTTAAAGCTGTGGGTACAGAATCTGGCCCTCCTGCTGGGACAGCAGGGCAGGGGTCTGAGGCAGGTGCCATGGTGGCAGCAGTGACACACTGTGCAAGAGGGGGTACCAGTGTTGGCGTGGCCAGTCTGGTGCAATCAGTATTGTCCTTGGTTTGCCCTGTTTGATCTTTAGTAGTACCTTGGAGAGGAGAGGCAGAGGAAGAAAGACATAAAATAAGTTTTTCCAGGTGAAGGACAGGGCATCCACTTTCCAAGCTTGTTTGTAGGGAGTCCTTGTGCAGAATTTATCCAATTGGTAGTTCTGGGGGGAGGCAAACAGGTCTATCTCTGGGCTCCCCCATTTGTTTCTCAACATGTTGAATATCTTTGGTTCCAGTTTCCACTCGTGTGGGTCCATGAGATTTCTGCTTAGGTTGCCTGCCAGTGTATTTAGCTTTCCTGACAGGAATTGAGCCTGTAGGTGCACTTGGTAGCTCTAGCCTTTGTTCAATAGAGCCATGACTAGTCTTCAGAGAGGGTAGGAGTGGGTTCTGCCCTGCTTGTTTATGTACCACATAACAGTGGTGTCCATCTTTACCAATATTTGTCCTAGAAGAATGTGGTCCTTGAAGGCTGTCAGAGCATTCTGTACAGCTAACATTTCTTTTTGATTGATATGTAGGTGCATTTGATTTGGGTTCCATTTGCCCTGAATGCACTGCCCTGCCAAGTGAGCCCCCCCATGCATAATCTGATGAGTCTGTTGTTAGGGTTTGTGTGGCAGGGGGTAGAGTGAATGGCAGTCCCTTGTTTTGGTGGCAGGCTTCTGCCTACCAAAGGAACTCTATCTGTAGACAAGGTATGATAGGAATAATTGATTCTAGATCCTGAGAATGTTGACACCATAGGCTTTTTAGATACCACTGTAGTTTCCTCATATGGAATTAGTAGAATGTAAGAGGCCATGAACCCCAGGGCATGCAGTATTTTCCTTGCAGATAGCTGAGTCTTTGTGGCCAGTAGTTTGAAGTAGACTGTCAAATGAACTTGTTTCTCTGGCATGATGTAGGCCATCTGGGAAGTTGTATTCAAGCTTGCTCCCAGGAATACAATTTGTTGGCAGGGTACAAGATGTGATTTCTTTTCGTTTATGGTGTACCCCAGAGATGTTAGCAATTTCTTTACAAATGCCAGATGATTTAATAGCATGTCCTGGCTTTCTGTCTGAATTAGACAATCCTCCAGGTATGGGTATATTTGAATATTTCTTTGCCTGCAATATGCAATGACTGGAGCTAGGCACTTTGTGAATACCCTGGGCGCAGTAGATAAGCCAAAGGGCAGTGCAGAGAACTGATAATGCATGTAGCCTGCTCTGAAGCATAGGTATCTTCTGCAAGATTCCCTTATTGGGATATGCAGGTAGGCTTCCTTTAAATCCAGTGTTGCCAACCAGGCATCTTTGCCTAGCATGGGAAGCAGCTGATGAAGAGTTAGCATCTTGAATTTTGGGATTACCAAAAATGTGTTTAGGATAGACAGGTCCAGGATAGGATGCCAGGAATGGTCTTTTCTGGGTACCAGGAAAAGTCTAGAGTAGATACCTTGCCCCCATTCTTCTTCTGGGACAGGTTGAATAGCCCTGATGCTTAAAAGAGAGAGAATTTGCTTTGGAGCCTCTGCCCACTGATTTGGGGGTAGGTCTGTCCAACCGTTTGGGGTTGGTAAGGAGTGGAAGTGAAATCTGTATCCTTGGGAAACTATATTTAAAACCCATTTGTCCTGGGTAATGAGTTCCCATTTTTTTGCATGCAGGGTGAGCTTTCCCCCTAAATGAACAGTCAGTTGTGTAGGGCTTGGAAGATTTAAAGTTAATTAATTGAGACAGTTTACCATAGGGGGAGTCTTACTACTCCCTGCTTTGGAAGTGGGAGCCCCCCACTGCTTAGGCCTGTGAGTACCTTGGGACTGAAGCCTGGGTGTTCTGCTGGTTCTGGGTTTGGACTGAGAAGGCCTGGAAGAGGCAGGAAAGGACCAATCCTTAGAGGGACAATGCCTACTAAATCTGGGAGGTTGTACTTGCAGGACATCTTTAACAGTTTGCATAGATTTAGCTTTTTCCTCCATCTTTTTAAGTACTTCTTCTGCTTTGTTGCCAAACAGGCAGTCTTGGTTTAAGGGAGCATCCAGTAATTTAGCTTTAACGTGATCTGGCAAAGATTGCTCCTTAAGCCAAGCATGCCTTCTAAGTACAGACCCAGTGACAGCAGCCCTGCAAGATGCCTCTAATGAATCAAAACCACATTGCAAAGTATGTTTTCCAAATTGTTCAGCAGAATGCATTAAATCCTGTAAATCTTTCTTTTCAGCTCAGTCAGGAATCAACATAATTTTCTGTTTAAGCAATCCAACAATATGGTGCTGATACTTTAACATATGAAACTGGCAGTTTAAGGCCTTAATGGCCAAGGTTACAGAAGTGTATACCTTCTTACCCCATCTATTCAGCACCCTGGAATCTCTATCAGGGGGTTAGGATTTTTGGCAGTACTAGCCTTAATGCCCTTGGGTCCCTGTGAAATGGTCTCAGGATCTGCA
>NC_056727.1:965618874-965708874 GCF_019279795.1 Protopterus annectens | reverse complement strand
TACAAAGAATGCTAGGAACATGTGGAAATGTGTTTATGAATTGTAAGTAGGTTTCATTAGCACATGCCGAGTTACATAATTTCTCATTTACTCATCATGAGTTCATTTGCATATGATTATCTGTGTCCATCTCATGTTAATGAAGTGGCCTCAATGAATTGTGGCTTTGCTGCACTCATTCCCACACAGAGAAGATGCCCACAACTCTTTCACCCAATGGTAATGAATACTACCCTAATAGTGGAAAGAATGCTGAAGCATTGTGTCTTTACACATGGAAAAAAGCAAAGAAGGGAAACTTTATTTGGAACAAATGAGTACATACTGAAGGGCTGACTGATGCAGTCTATTGTATGAAAAAAGGATCGGGAACTTTAAATTAATGTGTATCTTGTTAATCATACAGCCTGCAGAATGATATATGTCACTGTAGCAACACACTGGCAAAGATGCCAGACATGTAAGCAGCTGTAGCATGTATTCATGCTAACCCATATGTGGAAATAGCATTGTGGTGATGCAAGATGACAAAACCTAGAAGTAAAAGACAAGCAAAAGTGCAGTGGCAGGAAATAAACCAGCTTTTATAAGCTGTTAGAACTTCACTCTGCCACAATTACAAGCAGGAAGTGTTGCAAAATGAAGTGTGTTAACAGCGTTTAAAGCTGTTTGATCTACGGATGTGCACATTTTGCCTGCTGTCTGTTCGGTAGGGCTAAGTGCTTTACTGGTTTCAATGGTTATGAAAGCTGGTAAAACACCTTGTGCTCTTAAAACTTTTTTTTTCTGTAACTGTTAGAAAGTACAGTTTTGTACCTACCATAAATGTAGATGTCCGATAGGTATGCATCTGCAGTCATCACTTATGGGTTGTCCTGCCTCAGGCAGCCCTTCGGTCGGCCGGATTCCAAAGTCTGGGTCCGGCGTCGGCTGAAGTCGCCCTTTCCCCGACGTCAGAGCGCCTGGGGTATAAAAGCGTCAGCCGACGCCATCTTCTTCAGTTTTTCTTGCCCCAGATGCCAGGTGCCCTCTAAGGAAGGCTAAATTTGGAGAAATGCAATAAATTCCAAATATGCACAGCAATATATATACAAGTATTAATATATATATATATATATATATATATATATATATATATATATATATATATATATATATATCAAACAAATACACCATAATAGATAACCCCAGCTAGCTATGATAGGGATAAGTACCCAAGAATTACCACAGAGGGGAAGGAGGGAGGGAAAACCTGACTGCAGATGCATACCTATCGGACATCTACATTTATGGTAGGTACAAAACTGTACTATGTCCTTCAAGGATGCATCTGCAGTCATCACATATGGGTAGAATACCATAGCCAATCTGGGGGTGGAGGTACTAAGTAAAGGATGGTGTAGCTAAAATACCCTGCAGGACTGCCGTAGCAAAGCCTGCTCTGGATCTGGAGTATAAAGGTAAATTGTAATGCTTGGCAAATGTATGCACGGAGCTCCATGTAGCAGCTTCTAAAATGTCCTTGGTAGCCACCCCTCTTAAGAAGGCTGTGGAGGTGGCTGTAGCTCTGGTGGAATGAGGCCTAATGTTAGCTGGCACAGTTTTTCCATGAAAGGAGTAACAAAATCGAATGCAATTCCCTATCCATTTTGAAATTGTCTGTTTGGAAATTGCTTTTCCTTGTGCACCAGCAGCATATGCTACAAACAGCTGGTCAGTCTTTCTGTAAGTTTTAGTTCTGTCCAAGTAGTAGCGCAACTGCCTGTGAATGTCCAGGGAATGCAGAAGTTTTTCCCCTTTGTTTTGTGGATTTGGAAAGAAGGTAGGCAGGTGAATAGCTTGGTTCAATGAGACCCTGGATACCACCTTTGGCATAAATGAAGGATTGGTTCTCAGTGAGACTCTGTCCTGATGAAAAATAAGAAATGGTTGTACTGCCATGAGGGCCTGTAACTCAGATACTCTTCTTGCTGACATTATGGCTAGAAGGAAGGCAGTCTTCCAAGACAGGAACTGTAATTCCGAAGATGCTGCTGGTTCAAAGGGCGGCAGTGTTAGTTTTTCCAACACGAAGTTAAGGTCCCATGTAGGCACTGGTGGTTTCCTTGGAGGATTGATGTTTTTAATTCCTCTTAGAAACTGCCTTAGGAGAGGATGAGAGAAGACAGGTGGATCAGTATTGTATTCTGCTGAAATTGCTGAAGCATGGATTTTAATGGAGGAGTAAGACAGGCCATTGTGGAGCATTTCTGCCAAGTATTCTAGGATATGTGCCATGTTCATCACTGTCGCATCTAGGCCCTTTGTGGTGCTCCAAGTGTGATGTCTCTTCCATTTTGCTGAGTAAGCCTTTCTTGTGGAAGGCCGGCGAGCTTCCATGATGATATCCTTCACTCTCTTGGACAGCTTATCCTGGGAAGAAGTCAAGGTATTCTCCAGGCTGTTAGTTGCAAGGTTTTCAGGCTGGAATGCAGAGTTTTGTAATTGTGCTGTGTCAGGAGAAGTGCCATTGAGGAAGAGGCCACGGTTTCGTGTGTGACATGTTCTTTAACAGTGGGTACCAGTGCTGTCTTGGCCAGTCTGGAGCTATCAGAATCACTTTTGGCTGCTCTGTCCTGATCTTCAGTAAGACCTTGGTTATTAATGGAAGAGGTGGAAATGCATACACTGTTAGAGTTCTCCAGCTGAAAGAGAGGGCGCCCACTTTCCATGCTTGTGGGTGGTATGTCCTTGAGCAGAATTTCTTCAGCTGATGATTGTGGTGTGAGGCAAAAAGATCTATGTCCGGCCTCCCCCATAATTGTGTTATCTGAAAGAAGATGTCTGGGTGCAGCATCCATTTGTGTGCATCCATGATATTTCTGCTTAGGCTGTCCGCCAGTATATTGTCTTTTCCTGGCACAAACTATGATTGCAGCTCTATATTGAGTTTCAGGGAGAGTTCCCATAGATTCATTGCCAGTCTGCAAAGAGGGTAGGAATGGGTACCTCCTTGTTTGTTTATGTACCATATAACTGTGGTGTTGTCTGTCCTTATTAACAGGTAGTCTTGATGCAGAAAGAGTTTGAAGGCCTCGATTGCATGTAACACTGTCAGCATTTCCTTTTGGTTTATGTGCATGCGTAGCTCCTTTTGTGACAATAGTCCTTGAATACATCTGCCCTCCATGTGTGCTCCCCAACCGTGGTCTGAAGTGTCCGTTGTAATGGTTTGGCTGGCTATTGGTTTGCTGAAGGGCAGACCCCTGTTTGACTGGCTTGCTTGAGCCCACCACAGAAATTCCTTTTGGAGGCATGGAATGAGTGGGAGCAAAGCTTCTAAGCTGTGAATGTGCTGAGTCCATAAACTCCTTAGGTACCATTGTAGTTTCCTCATGTGCAGCCTTGCTTGTGGAATCAGAAGAATGCAAGATGCCATGTAACCCAGGGCCTGCAGGATTTTCCTTGCAGTCAGCTGAGTTTGTCTTGTCAGGTTCTTGAAGTATTCCGGTAGTTGTCTTTGTTTTTCTTCTGTGAGAAAAGCCATTTGGGTGGTTGTGTCTAGATCCACACCCAGAATAGTTATTCTTTGGGATGGAACAAGTCTTGATTTGTGAATGTTGACTGTATATCCCAAGGCCTGAAGTAGGTGGATGGCATAATTCAGATGCTTTACCAAAGTTTGTTGGCTGTCCGCTTGTATAAGGCAGTCGTCCAGATATGGGTATATTTGAATCCTCTGAAGTCTACAGTGTGCAATTACTGATGCCAGGCATTTCGTGAATACTCTGGGCGCAGTAGATAAGCCAAAGGGCAATGCTGAGAATTGATAATGCTCTGAACCCGCAAGAAATCTGAGGTGCCTTCTGCAACTTTGTCTGATTGGGACATGCAGGTATGCCTCCTTGAGGTCCAGAGTTACCAGCCAAGACCCCTTGCCCAGCATGGGAAGGAATTGCTGTAGTCAGCATTTTGAATTTTGGCACAATGAGATAGGTATTCAGTGCGGACAAGTTGAGAATAGGCCTCCATTGTTTTTCTTTTCTTGGAACAAGGAATAGTCTGGAATAAAATCCTTGGCCTTGTTCTGAAATAGGAACGTTTTCTATAGCTTTCATTTGCATTAAGTTGGAGATTTGTTTCAAAGCCTCTGCCCTTTGATTTGGTGGCAGGTCTGGCATGCCTTTTCTGTTTGGTAATGTGTGAAAATGGAACCTGTATCCTTTGTCTATTATTTGCAGTGTCCATTTGTCTCTTGTAATACTGTGCCAATTTTCTGAGAATAAAGAAAGCTTTCCACCCAAAGGTGCTTCTAATTGAGCCCTGGTTGGCGGAGTCAAAGTGAAGTCATTGAGTCTGTCCTTGTGCAGCAGTTGTAGGTCCTGCACTACCTCTCTGGTTGGGAGGCTGCCATTGATGTCCTCTGTAGGAGCCTCTAGCTTGCCCTCTACCTCTGGCACGCCTGTTCCTGCCTCTCTGAAATCTTTCTGTGTCTGGAAAGGACCAATTCTTGGCAGGCCAATTTCTGCTGAATCTTGGCGGTTGGACTTGTAGAA
Organism: Protopterus annectens; assembly: GCF_019279795.1. Classification (NCBI taxonomy): domain Eukaryota; kingdom Metazoa; phylum Chordata; order Ceratodontiformes; family Protopteridae; genus Protopterus; species Protopterus annectens. Next base: position 965,704,339 of record NC_056727.1, on the reverse strand, counting down.
AATCTTTGACTGTTTGTACAGATTTTGCCTTTTCCTCAACTTTCTTTAAGACCTCCTGAGCAGTGGAGCCAAATAACCTTTGCTTCTCCAGTGGAACATCCAGAAGCTTAGCTTTAACATGGTCTGGCAGAGATTGTTCCTTCAGCCAAGCATGCCTACGTATGACTGCACCAGTCACAGCTGACCTACATGAAGCTTCCAATGCATCATAACCACACTGCAAGAAATGGTTGCTAACCTGCTGGGAGTTATGTACCAGATCTTGAAGGGATTTGCGATCTAGGGGTTCAGGTGGAGACAGTTTCTTATGCAATTCATCTAACAAATACTCTTGGTACTGTATCATATGAAATTGACAATTTAAAGCCCTCATAGAAAGAGTAGCAGAAGTATACACTTTTTTACCCCATCTCTCTAAAGCCCTGGACTCCCTTTCAGAGGGGAGTGGATTTTTAGCAGTGGTAGCTGCAACCCCTTTAGGGCCCTGGGAAATAGTTTCTGGATCAGCAGAGTGGGCCTTGTAAAGAAAGTGATGCGAGTCCGGGACCCTGTAGTACCTATCGGGTTTGACAGGGGCCGGAGGAAGAGTGTCAGGGGTTAAGCTAGACTCAGAGTACACATCATCAATGACATTCAAAACAGGAGGAATAGCCAAAGGTCTATGCTGAGGTAAATGCAGAAAAGTTCTTAATCTCTTCCTAGAATCAGAGAATTCCTGGCCCTGCCATTTGAAATGCTCTCTCATAGTGTGCAGGGTCTCCCCGAAGGAAAGTTCTTCTGGAGTGGAGGCCAAGGGGATAGATTCCTCTGCATCAGAATCCTCGTAGGCCGAAAAAGCCTCCTCCTCGTAGTCCGAGAGAGCAGAGCCATCAGAGGCCTCCTCTGAGGAGTGGGGATCAGAGGGCTCAACCCTGGGCCTTTTGTCTGGAGGAGGTTGAGAGCCCCTGTCTGGATGGGGCTGTGAGCCCCTAATTAAGGAAATTAGGTCCTCTGCTAAACTTAGAATCTGAGAACCTGTAGTGGGTCCCTGAGGAATAACCCTGGGAGGCATAGTTTTTGTATGTTTAGCAGCTTTAGCCCTGGTGAATGCCTTTATGGACATGGATGCAGGAGGCCTGGCTGCACCATGTGCTGGTGTAGTTTTGTCAAGAGGAATGGTGTCAGAAGTTTCCAAAACACCAGTTTCTGAAGGAAATTCAATAACCGACTCAGCAGGGGCCTCCGGGGCCGAGGTTGTCGGTTGAGCAGTTTCGGAGGATGGAAGTACCAAGGACTCGGTTTCAGCCGAGACAGAGACACTGGCGGTAGGCCTGGCCGTGGTTTCAGCCGAAACCGCGGCCCGCGTGTGTTGGTCCTTGTCCTTCCGTTTTTTAATTAAATGGGAAGTCGGAGTCTCCGACGGCATATTGTAAGCAAAACTAGCCCCAAAAAATTCCTCTGCAAACTCCGCCCGACGTCTAAGAGTGCGTCAGTTGAAGGAAGCACAGGCTGAACAGGCCGAGACGTTGTGGTCTGGGCCTAGGCAGGGGAGGCAGTAAGAGTGGAAATCCTTATGAGGTATTTGTTTCCCACAAGTTAAGCAATTATTAATTTTATCTGACATCGGCTGAGGCAATAAAGAGTCCCCAACGGGGTACTTAGCTTTTGAAGTCTTCGGTAGCTGAATTACAGGAGCTGGCCGACTGGCACTTGCAAACTGCTTCTGCTTCGGGCACCACGCGGCAAGAAAGACTGAGGAAGATGGCATCAGCTGACGCTTTTATACCCCAGGTGCTCTGACGTCGGGGAAAGGGCGACTTCAGCCGACGCCAGACCCAGACTTTGGAATCCGGCTGACCGAAGGGCTGCCTGAGGCAGGACAACCCATATGTGATGACTGCAGATGCATCCTTGAAGGACATCATGGAAATCATAAATCTTTATTAAGTGTTCTAGACTACAATGCCAAGATTCACCTTTCAAGTAGAAGTGAATTTTTCGAGGTTCATGCCTTAAGCACATAAGCTGTTTTGATTGAAGGCCTGGTCATAACCCTCTATATCTGACAAGAAGTAAAAGGACAGTCACAGCTGGAAATTAAGGGAAATGGGAAGGGAAGCTTATTAGAGAATTAAGTGACCACAGATTATGTAGGTTGCCAAAAAGTAATTGTTGGTTAAACAGAGCTTTTTTTTTTCCCCGCAAGGTATTAACCTACCTCTAGTGCAAGTACACAGAAGAAATACTTAGTTTTCTTCATATCAAAATTTGGCAGACATCTCGGAGTTAGATGAGAGGTGTCTTTGTAAAGTTCTTTTCACAGTATAAAATACAGTACGCCACTGATCAGTTAAAAGGGGTTCCACACTCAGCCTAGTCGGGGCAGTGCAGGATTTTAAATACCTTTAGCCAGATGCAATGTTACTGTTGATTAAATACTTAAAATATTCTAAACCAAGCCAGAGACTGTGTAGATGAGGTTAAAGGTAAAACAAACAACTAAACGAAACAATGAAAACCGGACTTCAATGCCAGAAAATATACTTAATATAATCACAAAAACAGTCATATACATGCAAGGCTTTTGGGACAATTTATTATAAATAAATATTAGTGTTTTTTAAAAAATGTATATATGTGTATATCTCTTATATTATATTGTATTATTATAAAATGATGTGCCTTTAAATACTTTAAATGTTTTAAATTTATTATTCATACTGTTTGTAAATTAAAGAGATTGATTGGTTCTTTGTTGTCATGTGGTGAATATAAATCTGATGAGCAGATTTATGTGGTATTAGCAATGAGAAAGGGAATAGTCCTGAAAGCTTTGCATGTATATGACTCTTTTTGTGATTATATTAAATATATTTTCTGATGTTGTGGTCTGGTTTTCATTGTTTCGTTTAAATACTTAAAATCACTAGACAATTTACTAATAAATGCCCATCCTCACATATTCACATTCAGTCTAATTGAACTCAGGTTACCTGGGCTGTGATCAGGACTCTTGCAGATGATATTCCAGTACAGCTGCCAAAAGGCTACCATTTCATGCTTGACATTTTCCCAGCCATCTACAATTATCACAAACTCATATAAAACAAATTACTTTTCTGCCTTCCTGCAAACTCCCAGACACTATTCGGAAAAATGATGAATTTCTAGAATGTTGCACAAGCAATCATAAACACCATATGAATGGCTTTGTCATAAATGCACTGCCATACTAATTTCATACCTAGTAAGTGCCAGTTCTGAAGTTGTAATAGTCAAAATTCAGTCTCCAAATTAGCTAGTCAAGGAATTTGGGCAGTTCTTAATGCTATAAAACCAAAAGTGGGAAATGCAACCAAACTGAAACTGAGTCAAAAGGCAACCACGAAACGAAACAATCGCCACCAGGAAGTCAGCCAAAGCTCTTTATTCAAAACCAAGCAATCAAGGCTGTCACCAGCCACGAAAAAACATGTAAACGCCTTAATCCTCTGATAACGGACAGTATGCGTTTTCGTCAGATTCTCGACTTCTTCAGACAATCAGTACATTCAATTAACACAGTATATATAACGTTGACCATCAATTGATTAATTGAAATTATTCTAAAATTTAAAGAGACATTTGACATTAAAATTAAGAAAGTCATTTCAAAATACCATTTAAAATACTGCACATATGACTGTTTGTAGAATTCATAAAACATATGTATGTAACATTTAAAAAAATAAAAAATGTATATATAATTACATATTTCCATTAAATGTTTCAAAAGGCATAAATTCATGATGTAATAATAATAAAGTGCTACTGCAAAGAAAACAATTCAATATTCACATATTATGCTACCACTTGAGATAAAAAACACAACCTTCTTGATATAAAACCTATGAATTCTCATACGTGAACATTAAAACCTATGAACTTCATAATGTTTTCATAAGAAAGACTTGTTAAAACTCATAAAATCCCGTAAAATAACTTTAGATAAAACAAATAAATAAACATAGTGTGAGCCTGAATCAGGTGTAATGGAGCCCTCTTGTGGTTATAAAAATTATTACTGCAAAACAATTATCTTACAGTTTAGCAGCTCTTAACTTGAGTAAAGGTAATATAGATATATTGTCATTAAGCCCTGGAAATTTATCTGCATTTAGGGCCACTTGCCACCACAGCTCCCTATATTCAATTCTGGTCTCCCAAGGACCTCCTCTAACATCCTTTAAAATGCTTTCTATAACTAAGAACTTGAATTTATAATCTTTACATACTTTGCTATGCTTATATAGGGCATTACTCTCCTTTTTAATAGATATTTCATAGGTATGTTCATAGATTCTTTTTCTTAAAGCTCTTTCAGATTTTCCTATATAGAAAGCCCCACATGTTTCACAAAAAGCCAGGTATACTATCCCTTTGGTATCACAATTAAAGTATTCCTGACTATTAATCATTTTGTTTCTACTGGCTATATAATAGCTGTCACTATTCAAAACATAACAACATTGCCTAAAGTGCCCACACTTGTAAGTACCTTTTCTAACTGTTTTAGAAATGTTTTGAGATATATTGTTTTCAAGTATATTTCCCAAGTTCCTAGCATTTCTATAGGTCACTTTTCTTGGAATGTTACCAACCCCTTCTATATCGGTTAGGGATACAAATTTGTCCCATTCTCTAAAAAAGATTTTACTAATCCCAGCATTAATCTTGTTGTATTCAAGTATTAAGGTCTGGGAAAAATCACAGCCTTCATTAATATTTCTATCCCTTGAATCTATCACTCTATTAATTTTTGGGATGTTGTTGTTGCTGACAATACCTGTCTTGTAGATAGGGGCAAATCTCTCTCTCCTTCCCTCTTCAACTTCTCTTCTTATTTGTTCTACAAATTCATTAGGGTATCCCCTCTCCTCAAACATTCTCTCTAAAAATTCACATTCCTTTTGAAAATCTAAATCCGAGCTGGTCATGCGACTACCCCTGACAAACTGTCCTTTGACAATACATTTTACAATGTTTGGGGTGTGCACTCTCAAAATGTAGGAAGGAGTTACAATACGTGGACTTACGATGAACTCTAGTATTGTATTGCTTCTCTCCTTTATAAAGCTCTACATCTAAATATGTCAAACAACCTTCGGAAATATTGTGTGTGAATCTCAAAAAACTCGTGGTGTCATTGATGTAGGTTAGAAACTCATCTAGTCTATCCCTCCCTGCCGTCCAAAGTATTACTATGTCATCCAAAAACCTCCTATATAACATCCAACAGTTCTTATATTGGGAATTGATGACATACTTCTCCTCCCAATGGGCTAAGATAAGATTAGCATAAGTGGGGGCACAAGCTGCCCCCATAACAACTCCTTTTATCTGCTGAAAGAACTATCCTTTAAAGTATATATAATTATTCTTCAGGACCAGGTCCAAAAGCCATAATGCTACTAAGATATCTTCAGGGGATGCAAACTGTACTTTTGTATATTTAATTCTTTATAGGTGATTGGAATGCTAAAGTTTTTATTCAAAGTACAATTGGAATAACAGGCAGATTTGGCCTTGAATTATGAAATTAAGTGGGACAAAAGACTGGTAAAGTTCTGCCAAGATAATTCAGAAGTCACAGCAAGAACTCTCTTGCAATAGCATAAAAGATTTCTTTACACATAGATATCATCAGATGGTCAGTAACAAAATCAGAGAGATGATATCTTTTGCAGTTACAGATGAAAGAGTTCTTTATAGTCAGCAAAATCAAGATGCAGAGCTAACTATAGCTAGACCATCAGATTCTTACTACAAAGTTTAAACTTAAAAAGAACAAGAAAAGTGACTAGGCAGCGAGATATGAGCTCAGCATATTACAAATGAATATGTTTTGGAGGTGAAGAAAAAATATAAGGGATTAGATATTGTGGAGAGAGTTAATAATTAAGCAACTGCAACGTCCCAACCGAGAGAAAAAGTGTTCCTGCTGTAAAAACTAAAACAAGTGAATAAACTTTCTCAAATGCGCAGGAACACAGCGGCTTAGTATATCCAAGTGAATTCGTAATCTAAAATATGTTAGTAGTAAAATTCCGCTCATCCAAAAGAACAATAGCTCCACAAGATATAAAGGAACGTTCTTTATTCTAAAACCAGTAAGCGCTTTCACCCATGGAGGGCTTCATCAGACTGTACAAATTAATTAGTGGTCACAGCCTTTAAATAATCAAGTCAATTAATGTAATTAAACATTTAAAAACAATATTAAAATATTTAAAGGTATAAAACAACTTCTCAATATCTTAATGGTGAAGCGCCAATACAACTAAAACAATGCTGTTACATGTGAAAATTCCATATAATTCTATATAGTGAGTGTAATCACTTCTTAATATACTTATAAGTGATAAACATCTAAAATGACATGGTATATCTCTGTGTCTCAAAACTGATTTAAAAACTACGCAAAACATTTTGACTTTCTCTTAGCAATTGCAATACTTTCATCACGCCACAAGATGGTATCATACCCTAATTAATGTATTGTTTTCCTCAAATAAAGTTTAATTTCTTTGACTTTGAGGTACATATTGAAGAGAAATTATTATCTCTAATTCAAGAGGCTTAGGACTATTAAAAATATTGTAAACAATGTGAAATTCATAGAAAGGTGCATTGCATAAAACATAAACATACATTAACATAGACTATAATTCTAAGGCATATTACTTCTCTATCATAATAAAAATCAAAAAATATATATTTTAGCATCAAGATGTGTCTTAGGAATAATATCATAGATGAACAATAATATAGATGAGCAAAAATATATAAACAAAAATATATAAAAATATATGAACAAAAGTATAAAAATATGTATCTCATTGTTTTAATGCTCTACCCAATCTCCTTTTCTTAAGAAAGGGATAGATGTTAATTTTATCATTCAGGCCTGGGGGGTGATCAGATTTGCATCTAATGATCCACCTAGTTTCATGTTCAAGAGTAAGTGTTTCTATATCCCCTCCTCTTAACGTGTGAGTGATATGTTGTATGACAAAAAATGTGAAGGTATGCCCATTCCCTTTATTTTTAACATGTTTCGCTAGGGCATTTCGTTCATCTCCTGTTCCTGTGTGGTTCCTGCCAGAGTTTCTATATAGGAAAAACAAATAGACAGCTAAGAGAGAGAATAAGGGAACATAACTATAGTATAAGAACAGGAGATGAACGAAATGCCCTAGCGAAACATGTTAAAAATAAAGGGTCTGTCAGAGTAGTACCATCACTAAAGTCAGCTGCTCCAAAGACAATATATAAAGTTACCAAGAAGGACATCAGCATCGCTGATACACACTGCGATCTGTTCTCCAAACTAGAACCAAACATCCTAGAGATTGAAGTTAAATGAATCTAGAAAACAATGCTAATGTTGTTGTTGTTGTTGTGTCTTTCGGCTTATCCTGGTTAGGGGTCGCCACAGCGGAACTCCGGTCCGCTAATGTTTGGTAGTGGATTTTTACGTGCCGAGTTACCAGCCCAGATGCACAACCTTCAATGAAGGCACGCTCATTCACGCATGTCTCCACACAGAAGATGCTCTAGCTGAGAATCGAATGGGACAACGTCTTGCTATGAGGCGACAACGCTACTGCAGCACCACTACCGCGGGACCTAGAAAGCACTAGAAAGCAATGCTAATAAGGATGAAAAATCCAGATAAATTATTTAAAATCCTGCAAAATGATGATGTAACACTGCTGTATGGAATTTGCCAGCAACCGCAGCCATCAGATTGGAAAATGTCAGTTTATACTCCAATCACAAAAAAGGGAAACACTACATTTCTCCAAAGCTGAAGTTAGGTTGACTGCAATCCCAAAATGAGCACAAGTTAGGCATGACAAAAGTTCATTGTCAAGGAAGCTGTATGTTGATAGAGAAACTTATTCACATTTAGATGACCATGAGTTTGGAAAATGCATTGAAGTTATAGAAAATAATTTTAAGTCTCAATGGACTCTGAGAAAAAATACTCAACCAACACAGTCATTTTTGAATTCCTGGAAATAAGCATTTACCTCACCCATTCTAGAACTTGTTGAAAGGAGAAAAAAGGTACAGTAGGATTTTTTGTTGCTAAAAGACTCTTCTAACAAAGTTAATTGTGCTTGAAATCAGTGAAAGAACAGTGAACTCTTCAAAAACATTAGAATAGTTTGCTGAAAAATGCTTGTTTTACTTCATTTAATTGGGGTACCAAATAACTGAAGTCTTTGCTGACTAAACTACCCTCTCTGCCTGTGGTTGACATTTGATTTTGGCTTACAGTCCTATCTAAAATGCTAAATGGCTACAATAGTTTTTATACATTACACATGACTAAACTGAGTATTTGCTTTTAGGATTTTTTTTCATAACATCTACTTCCTTAATGTCTGTGCTGTTTTTAATTAACTGAACTTCACTATTTCAAGATAAATCATTATTTACTTAAAAACAAAAAAAAACTTAAATTTCTATAGTACTTGCTGTAGTTAATGTCACTTTCAGTGGGACTCTGCTTGTATATGCTAGCTATGCCATGGAGCAGAACTGTGACTTGGCATGAGAAACTTGTCTTTTCTTCCAGGCATGCCTTGAAAAATACATTTGCTGTGTGTTGGACAAGAATTAGCTGTTTCCGCAAACACATCCACAGCAAAATCATGTGCAATTAAATGTATGTTGCTGTTTTTTTCACACTTGTCAGGGAATCATAAGGTGACTGTTCCACATCCCCCAAACCCAGCACTCCACCCCCCCCCCCCCCCAGGTAGTTGACTAACCAGACTGTGCCCATCCCCCTTTTACAGATTCCTCGATCTGCCACTACAACCATCTGTCCTATAGGAACAGAGAGGACGAGTCTCCCAATAATGTCAATACCATGTAATGACTGTGCAGTTGAGAGTCTAACATGCAAAGAAAGTCAAATGTGACAGTCTCCAGTTCATACAATAAACCCTGCATAGAAGAAGCTTTTTCGAAGTGTCCTGCCAAAGTAAAGTTCAAATGCCCTTTTAAATACAAGTCATGTGGTAGAAAACAGATATGATCACATGCTTAAATAATCACCTTTTTATATCCTCAGAGCTTTAAATGTCAAAAATACATAAAATACATGTAAACAAAAACTGCATAATCAGCAGACATACACACATGGAAATCCTTAATATAGAATTAATAATCGGAAATGGTGCATTCACTGTATACATTAATTCATTTTATTGTATACTAATGTAATTAAATAAGTATACAAATATTTATAAAAGTATATATTTAAAGGCAAGAAATAACAAAATTATATAGAGAAAAAAATACTTATTCCATGGACACTTCTAGTTAGTTCATCCATAATAATATGCATTAAATCTCAAATTAGCGTGTAATTAGAGAGGTACCTTGTAAAAACGTAGCAAAGGAACACATATGTAAATGAATCTACTGAAGTTAGTTTAAACTTCAGTAGATTAACACTAAAATCATTGACTACTTAAGATTAAAAAAATATATAAACACCCTAATGTTAATGCTCCATGGCACACCCTAACACCACGAAAAGGAAATCTGCTATTTTTTGTAGGGAAGCAAACTTTCCTGTACCCCCACACCCCCTCTTACTTATATATATATACAAACTCCAAGACTGCACAGTTCTCATGGAAAGGAAAGGACATATTCCCCCAACCCTGGGGAATTGTCAGTCTCATACACCTGGGATTCATCTGTTTTGTTAACCAAAGTGTGTTGACAAAACTGACACTGACATTTGGCATTTTTGCTTATTATAACTCATCCCATATATATATATATATATATATATATATATATATATATATATATATATATATATATATATCTATATATATATATTTTTTTTGTGTGTCTTTCGGCTTTTCCTGGTTAGGGGTCGCCACAGCGGAACTCCGGTCCACTAATGATTGGCAGTAGATTTTTACGTACTGGCTTGCCGGGCCTAATGCACAACCTCCAACGAAGGAACGCCCATTCATGCATGTCGCTACACAGAAGACGCTGTAACAGAGAATCGAATGGGCAACGGCTAACTGTGAGGCAACAATATATATATATATATATATATATATATATATATATATATATATACACACACACACACACACACACACACACACACACACATATTCAGTATCACATACATAAATAAATAAATAATATGATATGGACCAGATGGAAACATGGCTGCCAAATTAAGAATCTAAGGGTATTGCTTTCTATCCAAGAGTCTATACCACTGAAGAGGTCAAGGATCAACCAACTACTTTATTCATGGCAGTCAGTGTAAATATAGCACTCGGGTGGTTTTGTGACTGATGAAAATGACACTGCTATCCCATTTGCAAGTAATGATACTTACATGTAACAATATATATATATGAAACAAAATCCTGTGATTCTACGGGCGAGAATTCTGCCCAATATAGGAGTCACAATTGCATATTAACATATATATGACCTGTTCATGCTGACAAGTGAGAAAACACCCAATCTATAGTTGATTATAAGGATTTGTTTTTGTTTTAGAGACTCACATGTAGTACAGCATAATGCCAACAAGCAAAATAGCTCCTACGAGGTTCACTTGATAAATATTGTTTATCTATTTACCAAGTTAATCCCTTCCTAAATCGTACAAAAACTATGCCAGGTTTTGATCCCTTTTACAGGAATGCCTGTTTCTATTAGGTAGAATATTTTTAAAGAAGGAGTCATGGTGAAATAAATGTTACCTTTGCAAGACTTTTTTTTATTTTTGACTGTCATTCCCACACTTTAGTGAACAGGATTTCATCTTTATTAACAATTACAAAAATGTGTCTGTTTCAAATAATAAATCATTATCCCTCTCAGTAAGAGAAGTCCTATGAATAGTTGATGTTAACACTATATTCTTATATCCGTAGTTCAAAATCTTCTTTACCTCACCAGTCTCATTTCTGAAATCAACAGATTGACTGCATACCACTTTAATATGCAGAAATTGGGGAAAGGGAATATTATGTATAATTTGTGGAGGCTGACAAGTCCAGGCAAGTAAACAACTAAATCTGTCAAAAGGCTATTTATATACAGTAGTAGACACAGAACTATCCATGAGTTTTGTTGCAGTGGCATCCAGAAAATTATTAACAAACAAGCCAAAACCACATTAAAATTTGATAGCAAAGGCAACGGAATTCAAACAGCTGTCAAAATCCTTAGATAATGCAGGAGGCCCCCACCCACACACAACACCCAGCAATCATCAAGAAATCATTTTCATAGCCTGATGCACTCTCTATACTTTGTTGATATAAACATATTGTTCCTCAAAATAACCCATAAATAAATTAGCATATGTCGGGGCAAAAGTAGCCCCCATTGTATTACCCGTTGTGATGTTAAAAACATTTTCTTTTATAATGCAACACTTGTAACCATTAGGCTCTAATCTGACATTTTTAACAAGTTGTAGGAATGCTGTGATGCTTTTGATTGTAAAAGGTATAAAAGAAAGAAATTGTTTTAAGCAGGTTTCTAAGAATTGTGACAAAGGTTCAGTGAGGGACACACATCCTGAAACTATAGGGCTACCAACAGTAGACTTTGTCATCTTATGAATTTTAGGGAGGAAACAGAAAATTGTCTTGTGGGGTCATCAGCTGTCAGCTGTTTATGAAGATAAGTGGAAATAACCTCATTTTGTACGACATGAACAAGAAAATCATCAATGTTTTTTTTTTTGGAAAATGGTGGTGGGGTGCAGGGGCAATTTATTACAATACCTTACAATGCATGATTGTGAGCAAGCCTCATTGTCATATTCATTTCTGTCCCAAACTATTTCCATCCCTCCCATATCAGCCTGCATAATAGTAAATATCCCTATTGTTTTTATGGGTTTAAAGACTTTACATTCCTCCTTAGACAAATTATACTTTTCTAGTCTTAAAAATCTCTGAGTTATCATGAAAATCTTATAAGACACATGTCTCAAAGGATTTTACCACTGGGGTATAAGGTGGAATAAATGTAGATTTTCTAAACCAAAAGGGCTTTTCTAATCAACATCAACATTTTGTTGTGTATGTAAGGAATTTTATGAAGGCCAAACTTATGATTTAACAGCCTACACCAACTTTGTAAATCATCAATCAAATCGATTGGTTTCCTCTTAAAGCAATGTGCAAAGCTCAAACATTGATTCAATAATGACATTTCAACCATACTTGAGAACATAACTATAAATACTAACAACTATATTATTGTCCAAAGTTTTTACATCAATTGGTTCTGTACCATGGTTTGTATAATTTGTCCTTCATTAACTCTGATGCTTCCTGCCTTCCTGTCTGAATGTAATGGGTTGATACTGAGAAAATAATTAGCATATTTACAAGATGGTGATATCTGGTTATTTCTATCCAAGTCAGTGTTAGAGAAAACATCTATCAATGAATCCAAAGCAAAGGAGTAACATGAGTTTCTATAACACTTACTTTTTGCCCTTGCATGTGGAAAATTCCTGTTCTTAGGACCAGTCTGCTATTTGGCAAAATGTACAGTCTGTTTCTGTTTTTTTTTCCATGAAAAGAGTACTTCTTTGTCATAATCACTGGTGAGTCTTCTGAACTTTTTGAGGTTACTTTCCTCAACTTCCTGATAAAATTGTTCAATGGTCTTAACATGATTAGAATTCAGTTCCTGAAAAGTAAGGACACTGGAAAAAGTTTGTGTCTCCTTTAGACTAGCTTGTACTTGTAAGTTCAGCGACAGTGTGCTACTACTATTATAAAAATCAACCAGGTATTCTATAAGCATCGTGGAGGCTACCTGCTGAATAGCCTTCCAATGAGACATAAAGTCACCATCTTTAAGCCCAATACACAGTTCAAGATAAATTTGTAGGCCCTTAGGGGATCTTATTTTTAGCCAAGTAACTTTTCAAAGTTTTACAGTGCCGAACATTTGATCTTACCATTGTAGTGCCTTGGATTAGATTTGCAAATGCCTGATTTATAGCAATGTGATTAACTGTTTTCAATTCACTCATTATAGCCCTCTGGGAACAGCCTGTAGGTTATACAGGAATACATATACACACACACTTTTACATATATCTATATATATGTGTGTCTGTGTGTTATGAGTAAGAGGAAAAATACTTTCTATTGACAAAAATAATTTCAAAAAAGAAACATTAAATCCAAGCAGTACTAGAAGATGCCTGAATAATACCAGAAATGGATTCTAACACATAAAACACATAGTGGGATATAAAATATGTAATCGGAACACACACACACACACACACACACACACACACACACACACACACACTCTCTCTCTCTCATATATATGTGCATATCTAATATATATAGGTCTACTTATAAAGATCTAACCCTGAAAAAGTGGACATGACAAAAAGGTGTCCTACAATACGTGACAAAATAATATTCACAACAATATTTCCATTTAACCACACAAAATCTCTAAACATATAAACCAAAAAACAATATTTTTGCACAGAGCAAGCTCCTCTGCACCCTACATATGGGAGAATGTATCCCTGCACTTCCCACTAATTACATATACCAGTTTCGAGGTCACACAATACCACGAAAAGGGCATATTCACCAACCAGAGCATTATATTGATCTTACACAAACATATAACTTCAAACCCACAAGCATTCAGAATGGAAAAATGTCCAATCTTTTATTTGCATGCTCTGAGATTTTTGTTTCTACCATGCAAATAATTTTGCTAATATTATTTTGTTGACTATTTTAGGTCATTTTTCATGTCGACTTTTTTATATCAAGATCTTTTTCATGGATGCATATATAAATATAACCTATATTATATTATATTATATTAGGATGTGTACTTAGAATTGTTTTGAATGTATCACCGATGTGATTTATTCTCTTGAATGGCATTATGTGCAAGTGATTTGAGATTGTAACTCTTTTTATATCACTTATCAATCTTGAAAGTATAAGACTTAAAATTCTTAGCTGCTGGTCATAAATCATTTATATCATCATTTATATACTCATCAGCCTCCTTTTTCCCATTTTCTACTTGGGATCTGGGCATCATGTCTGCTGCTGCCTCCTCTCTCAACCCAATGCCACTCTCCTATTTTCTTTGACAGTCATGGCGGACTGTCACGGGTCTTTTTTCATGCAATCCATCCATCCTCTTGCTGGACATCCTGGGTTCTACTTGCCTACTTCCTGTCTCTCCCAAATATTTTCACTAGGTTATCTTCGGCTTTCCTGTATATGTGCTTAAACCACATTAATTTGTTTTCTTTGAGCATCTCAGTAATTGGAGCTTCTCTGGCTCCTGCTCTGATGTCCTCATTTCTTTGTCTGTCACACAGTTTGCATCCTATGACCAATCTCAGGCTATTAATCTCATTTCACCTCCATATTCCTCAACTGTTTTATCTTCCCTGCCCAAATTCTGCACCACACAGTGGTAATAGTCACACCAGTGTTTTGTGCACCTTACTTTTCAGCTTCTTTGACATTCTCCTCTCACACACCATCCCCAACACTCTCTGCCAGTTGGTTGCAGCTCATCCAACTCTAGCTCTGATCTCCTCATTTAGACTTTCCTTCTCCGTAACACCCCCTCCCAGATGTTCCCTTATTTTCCTTCTCCGTAACACCCCCTCCCAGATGTTCCCTTATTTTCCTTCTCCGTAACACCCCCTCCCAGATGTTCCCTTATTTTCCCTCCTATTAACTCTCATAACTCTTACTATGTTTCAGCGAATTCACTAGGGTAGCTGATCTTATAGTATGTGCTTGTCTCTGTATACAGTTTTCTTTTCCTTTTAATAAATTATAAGTTTGTTTGGGGAGATTGTGACTTACTTTTGCCATTAACAACAGGTTGCAGAACATGTTTGGTGACTTTCTTTAACCCTTGGGATTTTGACTTATTACTGATTTTACTTTCAGCCTTAAGCTGTTTTTTTTTTTATTCATGCCCACTTCTCTGGATAGTCACCAACAATTGGCTGTGATCATCGTATGACATTTTTTATTGGCTATTTATGCTTCTGTGACTCCTTAGGCTGACTGTTTCACATTTGATTTATTACCATTTGACTTTATAGTCCTAACTTCTGATGAAGTTCTTTGTATTAATAAAGGACGAAAGTGCTCAAGATGAGTTTGGCCTCCAGTGTCGTTTCTTTTTTCTTATGAAGTTTTTAAGTGTATTTCTTTAGTTCTTCAGTTTATTTGTCGGTGTTATGGTAGTATATAAAGTTAAACAAGTTAGTCTACCTGAACAGGAAGTAATACAAAGTATCAATTATACAGCAGTCTGAGAGTTAGTGAAAGTAAACAGTGTGATACCTTACTGAAATATTTTGTCACTCAGGCATAACCAAGTGAACCCACATGGTTAATTGCTATAATACAAACAGTCACAGTTTTATATATATATATATATATATATATATATATATATATATATATATATATATATATATATATATATATATTTTTTTTTAAACCTAAAGAAAGCTATTGAGACTTCCCCATAAAATCTTTACTTCATCTTGACAGTGAAAAAGACTGTATCCAAAGTGGTACAGATTGGTGCGGCATTTTGAGAACTATGTGATTGCAATCAATTTAACAGGGAAACTATTATCTAAACATATAATTTTGCAGATGGTAGGTGGAAAGAAACAGTATATATGATACCTTGGTAGTCAAAAGAAATATTTTTAAGTTAAAGCAAAAGTGAACAACTATTCTGAGCCACAGAAAAACAAATGTTTAGATTTGTTTTAGAAGAGCAATACAGAAATCTACTGGGAACTGACATGTTGCAAAAAAATAAATAAATAAAATCAGCACACAAAAACTATAAAGATATGTATTTACTAAAGTGACTAAAAAGGCTTTTGGAAAACAATCTTACTAAAGTATAACAGGATATTAGAGTAGTCTGAAGAGAAATCCAAGTGTATAATGAACAGAAAAACAAGTCAAACACATGCTGTGTCACATATTCAGACAAGTAAGCCTTTCAGAATATATAAACTACAGCTAAAACAAGACAGCTCCACACTAGTGACATGTGTACATGTGCAGCTAGAGAAAAACAGTGTCAGGTATGTGGTAGGAGACCACACTCACGAGAAAAGGTCACTACGTATGAATATCTGTAACGTCACCATATCTGTAAAGTCGCCAGTGATCAAGAAAAAGAAACAATTCTTAATGGTATTCCTACAGACAAATGTGTTTATAAAGCATATACTATCATTGATGGAATACAAAAAGGACAACTTGAAATGCCTGTTTATCTAAAAGTACACCAGATTAATTTCTTATAGAATCTACAGCTGCAGTTAAGATATTAAATATAGCAGCCTTCTCTAGCTTAAACCCAATTTTATAAGACTATAATATTAAGAATATTCCCTGTAACAGCAAACAATATGTATTGATAAGACAGCTTATAAAATTAAATATTCTCAGCCATGACAAACAAAATTAAGGCAGATCTATGCTACTTTAGGAAGGAATAGGAGAAACACTGTTGAAGCTACCAATGCAGAGAAGCAGATCGACTGTTGGGATTGTGACCTTATTGTGACGGAGAGCTTGCATACTGATGTGAATCATGAATCATGAATCCAGGGTGTTCACAGACCACATTCTCCCATTATTAGGGTGTTATGTTGTACCCTAATATTTTCCAGAAGAAGGGGCCAGGAGGCAAAGACAGATCTAAAATGTGACCCTTTTGATGGTAAATATAAAGACTCTAAGCACACCGCTCAGAACTGAGACACTGGTATTCGTTCATGCTGTAGTCCTTCAGTATGCTATTTATGGGAAAGTGTCTGGGTGGCTACATGACCCATACAACCTGGACAAAATGTCTGTACAGGCCTACACTGTAAACTTACCTCCTGTGTAATGAAGACAGAAGTATTACTGTGATAAGACAGTAGAATGGTAGGCAGGAATGAGACAGGTTTGCATGGATCTTGAAATGAGAAAGTGGGACAGAATCCTAGGTATCACTTCACAGTTGTAAGAAGAAAGATCATGTGCTAGAAACTGAAAAGTAGCAGAAATATATAACTGGCCTTACTTCTGTCCATTGCATTAGTAACGGAACCAGAATTTTCAACAAGGAAAGCACATCTCCTACTCTAAAACTGCATCTTGGGACATACCCCAGGTGGGGCCTTGTTCATTAGTGAGGGTGGTGGGAATTAGAAGATTTACCAAGGAATAAACATAGTAATGGTGGCTCTGAAAGAGTTTTACTGGACTATAATGGTGATGTGAGAGTTGAACCATTGGATGATTTTTTTAATTAACCTGCAATTGTATGCACCTGTTGTCAGCAATGGCCAAGTTCTTTGGTTAATAATTAAAAGGAGTTTATCATAAAAATTAGTGGCAGAAATAAAGTTTCTTTGCAGGGCTGGTAGTCTCTGTGAGAGAGTTAGGAGCTAAGTTGTTTGGGAGAATATCAGAGTACAGTCTCAGCTCATTTAATTTCAGTAGCCAGTTTAGGTAGTCTGGGCAACTAGCAAGAATGCTTGCATATGAATACTACATTATAAGTCAGGTATCACAGGGGGGTAGGGAAGTCTAATCTACCCAGTTCAGCTTGTGACTGTCACTAGGATAAATGGTTTAATGGCTGAATGGATGGATGAATAGAAAGAAAAAAGAGCTAGTCTTAATCAATATACTTCATCCTCTACATAATGTGAGCTATAAATATATGTCAGACAAGTAAAAACCCGGAAAACACCAAACTAGTTACAGATACATCTATAAAACTGTTTTACCAACCTGGTACAAAAGCATGTTTGCACATCAACTGTATTAGAAGCTGAAGTTAAGTACAAACTTGCAGTTTTAAAGGTAGTACTGTATTTTATTTTTCTGTCAAATTGTTTAACTTAATTTTGCCTGACTGAATTATTTTATATATTTTCTGGCATTGCTTTCTGTTCTCATCTGTCCTGAAACTGTTTTTTCTGTCTATTTAATCGTTTCACTTAATATTGTGGTCTGTCTGTCCCTCTGCAGTTAGAGAGGGTTGTTGCTGTTCTCACCTCTTTGTTATTTGATAATTAACTCTTAGCCTAGAGGGTTTCGCTCTGCTTTTAGTGTTAGCCACATAGCTGGGAATTTATTTTCTGCTCAATATCTCAGTGGTTTGGCTGGCTACAATCAATTGTATTAGAAGCTGAAGTTAAGTACAAACTTGCAGTTTTAAAGATAGAACTGTATTTTATTTTTCTGTCTATTTAATTGTTTAACTTAATTTTGCCTGACTGAAATATTGTTTTTGCCTGACTGAATTATTTTATATATTTTCTGGCATTGCCTTCTGTTCTCATCTGTCTTGAAACTGTTTTTTTCTCCTCCCTCCCACCCTATTTTTGTAGTGTTTTTATAGTTGGTCGCTTTGCAGTTGCCCGCCCCTATTATAAAATTGATCTGGGACACCCCTCCCAGTATAGTGTTCACTCGACTTGAAAATCATGCCTTTTGAACTTGGTGGCTTTTCTTGAGAAAGTCAAAGGCCATTGATGATGAAAAGGGCAGTCCATCAGCCTACTTATGTCACAAGATGGGTTGCAAATTGGGCAGGGACCAGAACCCAGGGTTGTGTCCCACAGGGTATCGGTCCTTGGCCCCCTTTGTTTGGCATCTACTTCAAGTACAGGCCAACATGGGAGACTTTTTTTGACAAAGTTTGCAGATGACTGCAAACTGGGTGCCATAGTGGAAAGATGCATCGACACGATATCCCTCAGAGGGACACTCATGGAAACAGATATGGTGTGCCCCCAGCCATGGCCTGAGTTTAGCAAAAATGGGCAATCCACTAAGCACAGAAGAGGTTATCAGGACCTGGGGGGGTCAGGTTGACAGTGGTTCTTTTGACACTCACATTGCTAAAGTGGTTAGAAAGACCTTCTACATTGCCCACCTGATCCATCCAGATCTAGTGAGGTCATTGTTCCCCTGTACTCTTCCTTATCAGACCAATGCGATGTATCTCACCCGACATCTGCAGCAATTGGAGACCCCCAAAAGTTCTCCAAAAGGATAAAGGGACTCCAAAATCTGTCATATGCTGCCAGATTGAAGAAACTCCAGCTCTATTCAGTTGCATACCATCTGCTCAGAGGTGACATGAAAATCCAAATCCACCAAAACCACTAGAGGATATAAATAGGATGTGCTGGAGGGATAGATTTATCACTCAGAGACTCCCTATGCTGTGGAATAAAATCCCGGTCATGTGAGAGGCAGCACCTCGCCTGACCCTGTTCAAGAGAAATCTAGACCTGTGGATATCATCTCTGTGTCACTGCTGGACAGAGCAGATAGCCTAGTATAAACCTGTGAACCTATGAACTCTACTTAATACAGAGAGAACATTTGAGAAGGCCAACCCATTTCCTCTCTCCTTACACTTTACTAAAAAAAAAATTGCACTTTATTCATCTGCTTTTATTGTATTTGTGTTTCATCCTACTTTATTACCTTATTTTGCTTTTGCCTCTTCTTAAAAGTACTAAATTGTATTTATTCTGCTGCATTTACTACTGCATGGTAGTAGCCTGACTAAATTGTAACTGCTATTCTAAGCCTGTTGGTTTAAGCACTTGGGCTTCAGACCATTTGTTTTACATTAAGAAGGTTTGTAGTCTGCACTGTTG
Organism: Protopterus annectens; assembly: GCF_019279795.1. NCBI lineage: Eukaryota > Metazoa > Chordata > Ceratodontiformes > Protopteridae > Protopterus > Protopterus annectens. The sequence goes on along the minus strand of NC_056727.1, from coordinate 965,684,565 downwards.
TGGCAGAACAGGTAGCTTACATCCTTCTAAGTTAGGAATTGCTGACTGAAGGCGCATTGTTTGTTATTCTAAAAGTGTATCAGTTCTAGTTTAAACACTTGGGCTTCAGGCCAGTTATTTTACATTAAGAAGGTTTGTGGTCCACACTCTTGTGGGAGGAGAGGCTAGATTCTGCCATTCTGAGCTGGGAATTTCTGGCTAAAGGCTTATTGTGCCTGCTTATTTGAACTGTTTCTTTCTGAAATTGGTGCATCTTGTTTGCTGTAGTGTAGACTATATTCAGACCTGCTGAATCTAGCTTTGTTTGTATAACTTGAGCACTAATCCAGGCCATCTTTTTTGGAGAAGGTTCCCCTGCATCCTAGTGGCAGGAGTGTGCAGTTAGAACTTGTCTGACTGAAGACTGCTGGAACAGGGCTCAGTTTTGAGCTTTTTTTACTGGTTAATTGGGTAATTTGTTTAAATCAGTTTTCTCGTTTTCTATTGTTATTAAAAAAGCTGCACTTTATTCATCTGCTTTTACTGTATTTGCGTTTCTTCGTACATTATTACTTTATTTTGCTTTTGCTGCCTGTTCTTAAAAGTACTTAATTGCACTTATTCTGCTGCATTTATTGCCACTTGTTAGTAGCCTTATTAAACTGTAACTGTTATTCTAAGTCGTTGGTTTAAACACTTGGGCTTTAGACCAGTTGTTTTACATTAAGAAGGTTTATGGTTTTTTACAGTTGTGGCAGAACAGGTAGCTTACATCCTTCTAAGTTGGGAGTTGCTGACTGAAGGCTTAGTGTCTGTTATTCTAAAAGTGTATTCATTCTGGTTTAGGCACTTGGGCTTAGGGCCAACTACTTTACATTAAGAAGGTGTGGTCTGCACTCTTGTGGGAGGAGAGGGTAGATTCTGCCCTTCTGAACTGGGCGTTTCTGGTTAAAGGCTTACTGTGCCTGCTTATTTGAAATGTTTCTTTCTGAAATTGTTACAGCACAAGACTAGATTCAGACCTGCTGAATTTAGCTTTGTTTGTATACCTTGTGCACTAATCCAGGCCATCTTTTTCTGGAAAAGGTTCACCTGCACCCTAGTGGCAGGAGTGTGCAGTTAGAACTTGTCTGATCGAAGTCTGATGAAATGGGGCTCAGTTTTTAGCTTTTTATTGGTTAATTTGTTTAAATCAGTTTGCTCATTTGTTACTGTTATATTAAAAAAATACACTTTATGCATAGCCGCTTAGCTAGGGTTAAAATACTCCTGGCGCCATAAAGTCTGCTCTTCAAAATTTCCCTTAGAACTAGCAAGTTTTTTTATTTTTAGCACACAAATCTGCTGTTTTGATGTCAGCATTTGTTCAGAACTCATTGCAAGCACTAAATAAGTTACAAATTACTACAGCACTCAACTTTCCTCACTTATCTAGAGGAAAACAATTTTTACTACTTAATAAAGAAGTACCTATCCATGCATGTCTATGGGTCAGCTCCCAGTGTTTTCTCCAGTCTACCTGATGAATCTGGGCATCTTGGAACAATAGAGCAATTGCCTCATGTACACATACAACCCTCTCCTCCTACCACCCAACACTACAACCTGTGAGAGATGCACTTATATAGCCAAAATGGAAGCAAAGTTCTCTTCACCCAAGACTGGACTAGATAGTCAAGAAAAGAGGGTAAACACTTGTACCACACCACACTCAGCACATAGTCCCTCAAAACCTACACCACCAAAACGCACACATAGAAACGCAAAACACACACCTACATTCATGGAGGCACTCAATAAAAATCTGCCCAAGCAACAGAGACCACCAAAGCAGAAATGTAAGCAACCTCCACCCCCCCAACACAACCCAAATAAAATATAGCCCACAAACTCAGTGTGCTACCTGACCACAACCTATAAGGCACAACAACATACCCAACACTCTAGTCATAGTTGACTCTACAGTCTGGCACACTGATGTTCCACTTGCCAGACTAAACAAGGAGAAAGTTATTGTCACCTGCCTGTCGGGTGCCAAGATCCGCCACATAATGCATGCATTCAGATCACTCCACAACAAGTACAAATATGACTCTGTCATTGCCCATGTTGGTGTGAATGACCTGAGATGTAAATCCCCGGACTACAAGAAAAGAGACATGGAGGAGCTTTCTGATATTGTAGCCCAGGCAGGTATGACCCTAGCCCTGAGTAGCAGCCTGCCATCACCCAGAATGATACCAAAGCACAAGGACAAAATGATTGACTTCAACAACTGGCTAAGCTTCTGGTGTCATTCTAAGGGGATCCAATATCTGTCTGCCTGGGATAACATGATCGACAGACCACAATGCTTTGCCAGAGATGCCCTGCACCTGTCGCCCTTGGGATTCCAGATACTGGCTAAGACTCTTGCCACCCATAGTGCCTTTTATAGGCAAGTTTCAAATGACAAATTTACCACCGTAACATAAACAGTAAAATATCTAACGGAGCATTACATTTCACCCAAGAGTATGTTGTTGAAAGGGACGATGAGATGTGGTCATTGCAATCAATGCCAGTTTGTTTTGAATCACGACGTGATACATATAGCAGACAGTGTAAAAGATATTTTTCTGCAGAAGGGCAATTGTGACACCAAAGGCATTGTTTACATTGCTATTTGCCAAACTTATGTGGGGAAAACAGAGAGGAGATTTAGGCATAGAATATATCAACATATTTATGCTATATCCAAAGGAAATGTGAACAATGCATTGTTTAAACATTCAATAACATGTCATGGTTTTTCAAAATTTATGTTTGGCATTTTAGAGGTTATTAGACAGAACCCAAGGGATGGTTGGAGGGAATTAAATGTAGACTTGAGGGAATTTTATTGGATTATCAAGTAAAATGCCTTGACAAAACCAGGACTCAATGACTTTTTATCTTTCTTGCCTGTGCTAAAGAAAAGGGCACTAAAACTTTAAACCATATTTAAACATAGTGTCTTTTTAAGAGATTAATTGTTTAATTGGCATCTTATTGTATGTAATTAAATGATGTGTATTTTAATGGTTGATTTGGGGAGGATGTTTTGTTCTGATGAAGTTCCCGTTTGATGGGGAAGAAAGCGCTTAATAAATAAACTGTTGGAAGAATATTCTGCTTTGCTTTGGTACTGCCATTTTTCATTCAAGCTTATGGTGTGTTGTTTCCACTCAATTGGACATTGAACTGTTTTGTGGGTTTCACATTTGATGTCCTTCAAACATTTTTGTTTTGGAGACCACAATGCTTTGCCAGAGATGGCCTGCACCTGTCGCCCTTGGGATTCCGGATACTGGCTAAGGCTCTTGCCACCCCATAGTGCCTTTTTTAGGCAAGGTTCAAATGACAAATTCACTACCATAACAGGTACAAGCAAGCAAAATCTGAGGGTAATGCTATTCAATGCTAGAAGTCTAAACTTCAAAATGCACTCACTCGAGGCACTCCTTAAAATGGAGAACATCGACATCTGTGCAGTGACAGAGACCTGGTTCAAGGCTCCAGAGAGCATCCTTGCATTACCAGGCTATAATTCATTCCATAACTTTCGGCCACCTAACCTGGACTGAAACACTAAAAGTGGAGGCATGTCCATATTCATTAAGGATATCCACACCTCCAGGCTAGTTGCTCAACATAATGCATCTGGATTATCCAAGTGCGACTAACTCTGGGCAAGACTGCAATTCAAATTGTGGCTTGCTACAGATCCCCCACCATGTCCCAGGATTCCCACTCCTCATTTCTTGATACACTGGAAAATATTAGGGTACAACCTAACACCCTAATAATGGGTGAATTCAACTACCCCACCATTAACTGGGAAAACTACTTATGTACCAACTCTTTTGCTCAACGTTTTCTGGAATTCATAAATTCCAATGCCTTGGATCAACTTATCCATATCCCCACAAGGGGCAGCGATATCCTAGACCTGGTCATTACCAACATGGATGACTGGTGTTCCACACCAAAGGTTAATTCCTTGTTGGTCAGATCCAACCACAGGCTAATCACCCTACACATCCACATCCCCCCGCCCCCATTAGGAAAACCACCATAAAAAATTTCTCCAAAGCCAACTTCACGCTTAAGACAGAAGTGGCAAACTTCACGACATCCATGCAGACAGACAATCCTACACAAATGCACTTTATAAGCACAAGTGCATGGATCATGCTATCCCTAACAGAACCAAGATGCTATCCTCCAAAACAAGGAAGCCAATCTGGTGGTCCCCTGCCATAAACAAACTCTACAACAGAAGAAAGAAACTGGTGCAAAAAAGAGTAAAATCCCATGATTGGAGGAACTCCCTGGTCAGCCTCAGTAAGAAGGGGGGAGATGCCTCATAAAATCCACCAAAGCTAGTTATGAAAACAAAATTGTCACTGTTTCTAAAGACATCCACAAAGTATTTTACAGCTATGTCAAGAATCTCAATGGCAACACTCAGATCTGCTCTGAGTTACAGCAAAATGACACTAAATATACAAAACCAACTGATATTGCCAACATCCTGGCAGACAGGTTCAGTGCTAACTTTACCCCCCTCTCACCACATAAAAGGGCCCATCTCTATACCAGAAGAATGCAAAGTTCCTGTAATCACAGCTGCACAGGAAAAAAAGCACACTCTCCAAAGCCAAGAGCACAGCATCCATAGGACCTAACAACATCCCAGGCTGCATTCTACACGAACTACAGAATGAACTGGCACCCCACCTAAGTACCATGTTCAATCATAGCCTCACCTCAGGTTTTGTGCCTATTGAATGGTGCACAGTGACTGTTATCCCACTCCACAAAGGGGGATCCACCACAGACCCCGGGAACTACCGCCCCTTTAGCCTGACGAGCCTGGTTTGCAAGGCCATAAAATGTATCATCATGGAACTTATAAACAAAGACAGTGTTAATCTCCAAACTCTGGACCCCACCCAGTTCAGGTTTGTAAAAGGCAGATCATGTCTCCTAAACCTGATAGACTTCTTTGAATCAGTCACCAAAGCCGTATATGAGGGTAAGGTGGTTCACACAGCCTATCTAGATCTCGCAAAGGCTTTCAACACCATCCCCCAATCTGGAATTATAAATAAACTCACTAAACTAGGTTTAAATCCCTATGTCACAAGATGGGTTGCCAAATGGCTCACTAACAGAGCCCACACTGTGAAAGTAGCAGACTCCAAATCTGACTTCATACCAGTGACAAGTGGAGTACCACAGTGTTCAGTCGGGGGTCCTCTCCTATTTGGTATCTACTTTTCTGAAATACAGGCTAACACAGAAGGTCTTTGGCTAAAAAAAGTTTGCAGATGACTACAAACTAGGAGCCATAATTGAAACTCCTAATGATGTGGACTTCCTACAAAAGGGCCTCACTGAGACAGATGTCTGGTGTCAAAGCCATGGCCTCAAGCTCAATGCCAAAAAGTGCACTGTTATCCCTTTTGGTAAAAACTTTGTACCCATGAACTACCACATAGGCGGTAGTCACACCGAAAGTGTGATAAGAGACCTTGGAACACAGGTGGACAGTAGTCTCTCCTTTGATAATCACATAGCCACAGTAGTGAGGAAATCCTTCTATGTGGCACACCTCATCACAAAAGGTTTCTTATCCAGTAAAAAAGAGGTAATTGTTCCCCTCTATTCATCACTCATTAGACCCATTATAAAGTACAATGCCCCTTTTGGTATGTACCTCACAAGACATCTACAACAACTGAAAAGGGCCACAGAAATAACTCACAAAGAGGATTATCAGTCTCAAACAGATGCCCTACGCAGACCGTCTCAAAAAACTCCAGCTTTACTCCATCGCATATCAGCTACTCAGAGCGATCTCTGTCTAACATACAAAGCTATGTCAAACTCAGAGCTGTTGAACATGCTCCACTTAAAGAAATCCCAATCCCTCCAAGCTAAACCCTCTAGGGCCCTAAACCTTGTCACCACAATAAACAGAACATGCTGGAGGGATAGATTCCTGTCCCAGAGACTTCCCAAACTCTGGAACAAACTACCTCTCTATATCAAACAAAGCTCCTCATTAGCACTCTTCAAGAAAAATCTTGATGACTGGATGGGAAATAGGGAATTCACCCCAGGGATCACGTCTGTGGCTCTGCTTGACAGGGGCACAGGAAAATAATTTTCTTGGGTGGCAAAAGCCAGGGTACATTTTTGGCTAGGCTTATATAGGCCCTAGGGCCAACAGCCTAGTACCTACCTATGAACCTATAAGAGAAAAAACTAAAATGGCAATAGCAAAATTAGAATAACCTAAATCTTCCCTAAATATTCATCAACCAGGCTTTATCTCTAGTTGTCACAAAGTGTAGCTCTACCTGGACATTTCATATGCAGCTGCAGTGGAGACTATTAGATTTATATTTGGCGTAAATTCTGTGGCTGATAGTTTTCAAACATCTTAGATTATACAAGAAGGTATAGAAGACATAAAAATATTAGTTCTGATATTTCTGTATTTGAAAGAATGCAATAAGAACATGACAAAATGTAAGAATACTAACAGACACCTAGAGAGACACTAATGCATTTGTACAAAAAATTGTCACTTCAGTAAGCACTTATTACAGTTTCAAAGCATTGTAGCTTCAAAAGAAGCATATCCTCTGACTATAAAGGCTGAGACTAAGCATTAGCACCTGAGGAACATAGTCTATAACAGAAACGTACTTGGTTCTTGCATTGTACCCCATTTTATTGATTTGACTCTCTCATGGTTTGGCACGAAACAGCACAGAGAGCAGAAAAGACAAAAGTATAAATCTGCATTAATTAAATACATAATATGCTTGTTAGCCTATTATGATATGATTATTAGTGAGCATGTCTTTAATAATCCTGTATTAATTAATCAGCTTTTATTTAAGTTCTAAAATATAGGACACAAAAACATTTATAACAATTTCAACCCAGCACCTTGGTAAAAAGGGGAAGTAGCCATAGGCACGTTTTACACAATGTCTGACAGACTTTAGAGGCTAGTGCATAAAAAGAACTGAAAAAAACGACATGATTTTTAAATGTTTCAGACACCTCAGGAAAATAAATCTTATTTTAATTAATGTCATACGATTTCCAGAAAGTATCAGTTCAACAGTTATAAGTTTCCAAAAGGTAATGCATGTTCATGTCTGTACATGTAAGGCAGGGCAGTTGCTTGGTTTGCTGACCTTTCTCCTTTCCCTACTTGCTATCAGATCTAGTTTAATAACCAATGCCGAGTTCCTTTCATACATCAGGATTTAAGTCACCCACTTTATCCTGATTTGATTTAATGATTGATTTATTGATGCATCAGGATTCATGCTGTCAGCTTGAGCCTGGTTTGATTTAATTGATTGATTAATTGCTTGATTCAGAGACTGGCCCATTTACTAACACCTCATTCATTGCAACCACTGCTTTACGAACTTAGCTTGAGACTCTGTATAAAAGTTAAAACAAAAGCATTATATATTATTTTTTTACCAGAAAAAAAGGATACAGACAATGTTCTTACTAAGACAGCTTTTGACATTTTTTTAAGACTGTGCCCTTTGATGAAATACAGTTGTTAGCCTCAGCCACTATGAACAGCCACAGAGACCTATACAGGCTTCCACAAAATATTTATTCCACGACATTATATATACCCTAACCCACAATATGTTTCAGTTTCAACTTGTAGGTTTGTCAGGTCCAGAATCAGGAATGCTGATTCAATGAGAGCAAAGGTAAGCACAAGCCATGAATGGCTCAGAGCATTTCACAGGTAAAAAGTGAGTCATCCCAAAAATGCAGAGGCCTGTTAAGCAGTATCATGACAGCTTAACTTAAAGTCAGTATGTTAGCAGTTAAAATATTTTTAACTGTGATCACTAAAGTATGGGATACCCTTCTTATTCATCAGTGCTCTTTCAAAACAGAATGCTGCAGTTTTGATTACTTTATTGTAATGTGAGTAAAATGCAAGACCTCGCCAGATTTTCATATAATATGCTGTGGAAATCTCCTTCAGTTACTGCTTCATGATGAACTGTGTGGTTTCTAGACTCTCTGCTCACCATAAACTCATGATTTAACATAATCAACTATGTAAAACTGCTTGACATGAGCATCTCTAATTCTCATTAAATATATTACACTGGTTGACTTCAGCATCTCAGATCCCCATAAAATAAGTTAATAATCTTTATTTATTTTCTGTTACTGACAGACAACTATGTCAATACCTTCCTTGTCGAGGTATATAAAGTATTAAAGTTGCAAAGTTATATATAACAGTTTACTGTAATTTACCATAAAATTTTAAAGCACCCTACTAGGAGTTAACATTTCATTGCTTTTTTTTTATATCATGACATATAATGTGAAAGTATTTTGAGAGGGCAAGCCCCTGTCCCACAGCTCTACATTGCCTTTTTAGAGGGGCTTTGCCCCACCCCCTACTTATAAATACCAACTCCATGACCACTCAACAGAGGAGAAAGAAAAAAAAAGAACTGAAGAATAAAGCTAACACAATCCATAAGAATCTATTTTCAGAAAATCACAATTAAAAGCTGATCAAAAGTTTGTCATCAAATTACACTTGCTGGATTGTAGGGTAACCATGTAAAGTAGTATGCTCTTAAAAACGTAAACCAAAAATATACTTTTCAGCACACTGATATGGTTTCCTATTTTTTTTTTTTTTTGCAGCTGTCACAAACTGTGCCCGACTCCCCGAGATGCATCCCAACCCGCCTAACTCATCTACTCCAGCTTCCAAGACACTTGTCTGACTTGCATCATCAGATGGGATCCACCTCCTTTGGATGGGTAAATTGTTAACGCAATCAGTTAGGCAGGAATTGTATAGAGAGGAGATCAAGTCATCCTGCCATGCATCCAAAGTTTCTGGTTATATTTATCCATTCAGTGACACCTACTTCATCCAGTTCAGGATTGCAGACAATCCAGTCCTAACCTGTGGCTGAATGGACATAAGATAGAGAACCAAATCCTGGAAAGCATGCTGACTGGATGCAGGTATAGGTGTGTGTATGTGTGTGTGTGTGTGTGTGTGTGTGTGTGTGTGTGTAATGTATGCATATGTGTATATATATATATATATATATATATATATATATATATATATATATATATATATATATATATATACACATACATACATACACACACACACACTGTACAGGACTATCAATTTATCTAATGTCAAATATTTTGAGATATGAGAGAAAACTAGCAACCCGGCAAAAACAACCTGAGCAAAAGAGCAACATACAGACTTCACAGAAAGGTTTCACTAGCTGGGAAATGAAATAGATAATGTAACTTAGCAGTGTCAGGCAATGTGCAGAAGTGTCATCAAGTTCTGCATATATGTAATGTACAACTTATAGTACTGTTGTTCTGAACCACCCAGAATATTTTGCACTCAGATATACAAATCTGAGTATTCTGCTTTATGATTCATCATACAAATCTGAACGTACTAGTACACTTGAATTATATTTGACATCTTACTACAAATATTAAACGTGTATATCTGGCGTCATTCAAAGGGGATCCAGTGTCTGTCCGCCTGGGATGACATGCTCGAAAAGCCACGCTGCTTTGCTAGAGATGGCTTGCACCCGTCACCCTTAGGCTTTCGAATATTGGCCAAGGCTCTTGCCACCCCCATAGTGCCTTTTTTAGGCAAGGCTCAAAAGACAAACCCACCACCATAAAATAGCACAAGTAACAAAAAACAGAGGGTAATGCTGCTCAATGCCAGAAGTCTAAACCTCAAAATGCACACACTCGAGGCACTCCTCAGTATGGAGAAAATCGATATATGTGCAGTAAGAAAAACCTGGTTTAAGGTTCCAGAGAGCACCCCAGCACTACTAGGCAACAACTCATACCATACATTTTGGCCACAGAACCCAGACCAAAACACAAAAGGCGGGGGCATATTCATATTCATCAAGGACACCCACACCTCCAGGTTAGTGGCACAGCACGATGTTTCAGAGATCATCCACGTGCAACTAACAATGGGCAAAACTGCAATTCAAATTGTAGCTTGCTACAGATCACCCACCATGTCCCAGGACCCCCATTCTGCGTTTCTGGAAACACTGGGAAACATAAAGGTCCTACCAAATACCCTAATATTGGGTGATTTCAATTACCCAAACATTAACTGGGAGAACTACTCAAGTACTAACTCCCTTGCCCAAAATTTCCTAGAATTTATAAACTTAAATGCCCTGGATCAACCGGTCAACACTCCCACCAGAGGTGACAACATACTGGACCTGGTCATCACCAACATGGGTGACCGGTGTTCTACACTGGAGGTCAACCTCTCGCTGGTTAGATCTGACCATAAACAGATCACTTTGGATAACCACATTCCACCCCCACCCCCGGACAAGGAAACCACCATGAAAAACTTTTCAAAAGCAAACTTCACATTACTTAAGACTGAGGTGGAAAGTTTCAAAGCCCCCATGCTAAAGGATAATGCTGTTCAAGCTGCAAAATCCTTTACTAATGCATTCTACAGGCACCTACAAGAATGCATGTATCATGCTATCCCAAGCAAAACCAAGACTCACTCCTCCAAGAAAAGGAAACCAGTCTGGTGGACCCCTGCCATAAACAAGCTATACAATAGAAGGAGGAAACTAGTACAGAAAAGAGTAAAATCCCAAGAAGGGAAGACATCCCTGATCAGTATCAGCAAGAAACTACGATCCCTCATAAAATCATCCAAGGCAAGCTTCGAAAGAAAAATTGCCAAGGACTCCAAAGATAACCACAAGGCATTCTTTAGCTATGTAAAGAATCTTTAATGCAGAATGGCACAAAATACACTGAACCAACCGATATTGCCAACATCCTGGCAGACAGGTTCAGTGCAAACTTCACCCCCCTCTCACCCCCAAAAGGGCCCATAACCATACCAGAAAAGTGCAGAACCCCTGAAATCACAGACACTCAGGTTAAAACAGCCCTCTCCAAAGCCAAAAACACAGCATCAATGGGACCGGACAGTGTCCCAGGCTACGTCCTACATGAGCTCAAAGATGAACTAACCCCTCACCTAAACACACTGTTCAAACTCAGCCTCTCCACAGGCTATGGACCCATAGAGTGGCACACAGCAATGGTTATTCCGCTCCACAAAGGTGGAGCCACAACGGACCACGGGAGCAATCACCCTATAAGCCTAACTAGCTTGGTCTGCAAGGCTATGGAGCGCATCATCATGGAACTCATTAACAGAGACATTGGGAACCTCCAAACACTGGACCCTACCCAGTTCAGCTTTGTTAAGGGCAGATCATGCCTCCTAAACTTGGTGGACTTCTTTGAGACAGTTACCAAGGCTATAGATGAGGGAAAGGTGGTACACACAGCCTACCTAGACCTTGCAAAGGCCTTCAACACCATTCCCCATTCTGGTATTATAGACAAGCTCACCAGCCTGAACATAAACACCTAATGTCACAAGATGGGTTGTCAACTGGCTCACGGACAGAACCCACATGGTGAGAGTTGCAGGAGCTACATCTGACTCTATACCGGTTACAAGTGGCGTTCCCCAGGGCTCAGTCCTAGGACCCCTCCTGTTCATCATATACTTCTCAGAGATACAGGCAAGCACAGGAGGACTATGGCTGACCATGTTCACAGATGACTGCAAACTAGGGGCTATAATTGACTCTCCAGCTGACACTGTCATCCTCCAAAAGGGTCTCACTAAGACGGATACCTTTTGTCAAAATCATGGCCTCAAGCTAAATGCCAAAAGTGCATAGTCACCCCCTTTGGAAATAATAAGGGATCTGGGGACCCAAGTAGATAATACTCTCTCCTTTGATAATCACATTGCCAAAGTGGTTAGAAAATCCTTCTATGTGGCCCACTTAATCACAAAAGGGTTTGCATCCAGATCAAAAGAGGTCATTGTGCCCCTCTACTTATCACTCATCAGACCCATCATAGAGTACAACGCCCCATTTGGGATGTACCTTACAAGACACTTGCAACAGCTGGAAAGACCACAGAAGTACCTCACCAAGAGGATCACTGGCCTCAAACAGATGTACTATGCAGCTCGACTGAAGAAACTCTATCTGTACTCGGTTGCATACCACCTACTCAGAGGTGATCTCTGCCTGACATACAAGGCCATGTCCAGCCCAGAATTGATGGACATGCTCCACCTAAAGAAAACCTTATCCCCTCGAGCCACACGCTCTAGGGATCTAAACCTCACCACAACAATAAATAGGACATGCTGGAGGGATAGATTCCTGTCCCAGAGACTTCCTATGCTTTGGAACAAGATTCCAATCTACATTAGGCAGAGCTCCTCACTAACACTCTTCAAAAGAAACCTTGACGAGTGAATGGGAAACAGAAAGTTTACCCTGGGGATCACTTCAGTGGGTCTGCTGGACAGAGGCACAGGGAACTAATATAAAGGGGCAGTGAAAGCCAACACATTCTGGCTGGGCTTATAAATGCCTTCGGGCAGATAGCCTAGTACCTACCTATGAACCTATATCTGTATTACTTTGACATGCTCATATAAACTAGTGCATTTTAGTTTATGCCTGTCTATGACTTAGATTATCTAGAATGTCAAACCTGTACACTGGTTGCATTCTGATATGGGGCAATAGCAACAGTGGTTTTTATTGCTGTGTTTCAGAGGGATATGTACATTTGTTTTTAAATATTTTATGGATCAGTTTGTCTTTAATCAGTGTCTTTTGACTAGCCCAAGAATCCAGTCAACTAACAAACCATCGGTTTCAGTGTTGTATAAAACTACAACAGTGCCACCTAGTGGCAAAACAGTGTGGGTTCAGATGTCCATGAAGATGCTTTTAGCAGGCAGGCATGTTATGAGCAGGTAATGGTAAAACAGTGGATTTAGGATACTGCATGGGAGCATGATGACAAACTGTAACCAGATTACAGGACAGTAGGAAATGTATGAATATGAGCCAGCAATACAAGTCAGGTAAGAGTATTATAAGCATCAGCAAACAAAAGCAACAGTCTCCAACAGTTTTGATATATTATTTAAAAAAGCAAACTGCATAGCCCTTGTAAATGACAAAGTCAGTACTCAAGGTCTGAAATACATTAACTTAAATATGATATTTTATGCATGTAATGAATTACACACTGCATGACTGTCCAAATGAAAAATGGTTTACATATACATGACAATTCTTAATGCTTTGGTTAAAATACTATGAATTTGTCTATCAAATATGAAACTGTAGTTTCCTTTCTATGTAAGTAACGACTTCATATGATGGTTAGGCTAAGGGTCCAGTAAATCTGTGGTATCAAATAACCTTAGAAAAACATGAAAAAATGAAAGTGTTTGAAGTATCAGACCAACATTTTTATTACAAACTAAATGACGTTCTGAATATGAGACCTCCATCAGTTTTCTGCACTTAAAACGGAGAAAACCTGTGACAATGTGAGGCATTGCCAGCTATGCCAGAAGAAGTAGGGCTGTGGATGTGTAACATATGCCAGCACAGCTAACTGGAATTTTGTAAAGAATTATATATCATTTGTATATCAAACTGATTTGTACAGATGCTCTTGTTAAAAAATGTATAAAGCTGCTTCTGCTAAAAATGTACCAACAGTGTGTCCTGATGGACAGAAAAATATAAACATGTATTATTGTAACTGCTTAAATGTATATGTTTTAATAGGGTATACTGGAACAGAAGAGGTTAATCTCAATCTACCTAACTTTGAAACTAGTTTAAAATTAAATTACCTGGTGTAGGCCATAAACATTGTATCTTATAGTTCTCAGTGCAGCCAGAGACAAAAAGTCTGTACTAGGAAGCTGTCTGCATTGTCTTTTGGGTAAACTAATTGCTACTCTGGGAGGGTGGAGGTTTGAAATCACTGTATGACTTTCAGGAGCTGCAGAAGATCTTAGCAATGATCTGTGTGTATGTATTATTGACATGTGGTAAACCCTGACAACTTCTAGCCAAGGGGGCTAGCATGGGAACCAGAAGTCAGATGACCATATGTATGTGATGTTATTCTGTAATCCATCACTAAAAATGATATTTTAATACTAGGTGAGACTGAAGACTCATTGCAGTCTGTTTTTGGAACCTGAAAGAGAAGGAGCTCTCACCTACTTCATCTTGACCTGCTCTAGTATGTGACCAGGGAATGGTAATGCTTTAGATCAGTCAGGAATATATTGTGAGATTAGTTAAGTACTGTTTTTCTGTATCTGTGTGAATTTATTCATCTATGTTATTCTAGTATTTCCTGTGACTGAAACTCTGGTGTTATTGTTATAGATATTTAGTATTTTCATGTTATTTTATTGCTTTTTATTAAATATATTTCAACTATTCATTGTGGCTGGTCCTTTAGAGAATATTTTAGTCTTTGAGAGTACTTATATTTAATTTGGTGACAACGCATCCACTCCTGAAATCCTGGCTGTTTGTCAACATTACCATTTGTATTAATATTAAATTTCACTCAGTATAATGGAGCACCCTTGCAAGAGCCTTAGAGTAGCTGGTTTTAGAGTGTCTGGTGGTGATGTAACGACCTTATAGTCTGGTCAGAAGGGGGCATAGCTAGTTAATCTGTGCCAGCCTTTCCCAGGTGTGTGTGTGTGTGTGTGTGTGTGTGTGTGTGTGTGTGTGTGTGTGTGTGTGTGTGTGTGTCAGCTGCTTGCAGCAGCAGCAGCAGCAGGGGAATGAAGCACTAGTTTCACAGACAGAGTGGTGGAGAACTTGGCTTGGACACTCGGCTGAGGTCTCAACTCTATAGCTGTGCCAGTGGAGAGTGGGGACTTTGAGGGAGACAGACAGAGAAGTCCAGATCCTGGACTGAGTGTGTTCCCTGCATGCTCTTAAGGGAAATTGTGCTTGATGCACAGAGCTGCATCTGGAAATACTGGTTGTATCCATTTTTGTTCCAAGTGAATATCCTTCTTCAGTGTCAGTGGTGAGGATCCACATTCCTTGATTACTGCTCCACAGAGGGGCATCACAAATGTGTTAAGGCAGCATACCTTTAAAACAATTTTGCATGTAGCTTCAACCCTGATCAGTTTATTATCCAAAGCTCCCATCTTATACTATTAAAAACTTGTGGGAGAATCTTAAATATAAACGTGAATTCTCTAGAACAAGAGGCTAAATGTGCTCTCAAGGAATTTGTTTTAATATGTAATATCACTACAATGCTCATTAATTCTTCTCCTTAACATTCTGGTTGCTTTCTCATATAAAAATCAGTGACACATGCAAACTGCAATTCTGCAATTTAAATGATATTCTTGATGCCTTACAGACACACACACACACACACACATATATATATATGGGTCTACTTCTAAATTTCAAACTTTAATAATGTCAACTTTTCTTATACGACTGAAGTTTTGAAACTCTGGACCATTTAAATGGAGATTGCTGTACAGTGTGGAGCGGTATATTTATTTTCCTCACTGCAGTGTGACCTTGGAGTTGGTATATTTAATTAGCAGGGGGTGGGGGTTGCAATGTAAAAAAAAGATTTTTTTTATTTTTATGTTTTTTTTTTATTTAAATTTCGAAGTTTCAAAACTTCAATCATATGGTCTCGACCATAAGAAAGTTGACTTTTTGAAAGTTCAAAATTTAGAAGCAGACCCATATATATGCAAATATACGTCAGCATTTAAAAAGTATTTTGTAAATATCCCACTATGTCTTTTTTCATATATATAATCACAGTTCAGTTATAGCCGGTGGGTAAGCTTACTTCCTGCACTAAACCAGACCCCCCCATTCAAAGCACTGGATCCAGCCCCCTTTACCTGCATATACCCCATCATCTTTCACAAAGCTTGGAGTGTGGTAGAACTAAGCTTCTCTTTGCTGCAAGTCAATATTCATGAATTCTGACCCTGGTCATCAAAGGATATTTTTCACAGGCAGTATCACACACACTTCACTTTCATGGTCCAAACGTAACAAGCTCCTGAATTCTTCTCATATGCTCTCTCTTACCATTCTCTGTAAATATCACGTTATTGATGGTGTTTTTAAGAGGGAAAACTTGTAGCATTTTTGGCCCTATCTGTTCCAACCATCAAACCCTTTCCTCACTTAACTACCTTGCTTGCCCCATTCCCCCCACACACACTGGCTAGTGGCAGATGTATTACCAGTTAGGATAAGAGTCAAGTGGCAATGAATCATTATCATCCATGGGTGGTTTGGACTTTTTTGTTATGCCCTATCTGCAGTCACTCCCATCCCATGCTCAGCATACAATTATGTCAGTGTGGCTTTTGTCCAAGAACAGTCCACAGATGCATCCCTTATGTACATGGCAGATCCAAAGCTCTTGGTGCATCTGGTATCCTTTGAGGATGGCATCTCTAGCTACAAATCCAATTTCTTTCTTCCAAGATAGATTAACTGCCAGAATGTCACTCTTTTCCTCATCTCTGGTTAACTCCTCAGCGATAGCTTCTTAGGTAGCAGTCAGGGCTCTATTCATCAACCCATGCAGCTGAGAAGACTTGTAACTTTTAAGCGTGGGATTGTCACCAAAGTTTTACCCCTGTCCATATATAACATAATAACTAAATAAAATGAACTTGGCTGCTGAAGAAATGTGTGTGTGTGTGTGTGTGTGTGTGTGTGTGTGTGTGTGTGTGTGTGTGTGTGTATATGTGTGTGTGTGTGTGTGTGTGTGTGTGTGTGTGTGTGTGTGTGTGTGTGTAAGGATAGAAACATATCTCTCTCTCTCTTGCTCTGTCTATATATATATATATATATATATATATATATATATATATATATATATATAGAGAGAGAGAGAGAGAGAGAGAAATACACACACACACACACACACACACACACACCAATATATCTGTATGTATATCTATAGCTATATATCTAATATATCTATATAGAGTTACAAACACACACACACACACACACACACACACACACACACACACACACACACACACACACACATACACACACACCAAATACCTATATATGGATAGATAGATAGATAGATAGATAGATAGCTAGATAGATATAAAATGAAACAAATGTTAAGAAGCAGCTGAATATATTTGCTTAACGCTCCTTAAATGTGTCTAACAATGTACTAGGGTACTAACTGATTAACCACTGACACTGAACAGTTTCCACTGAAAAACTATTATGTGAGTCGATTACTTGTATTGAAATCCATGTAGAATCAGGGAAATTAAAAACTGCTGTGAAAAGTATTTCATAATAGAAACCTCTTGTTATTTAGTTAGTTAGCAAACATTTAGATACACTGAAGGAATAAGCCTTTTAAGAAATAGCCTCTGCCTGACACACAACCACGATACATGAAAGAAACAATATGTTGGTCTTACAACCAAAGACTTACATAAATGCGTGTTGGGTCAAAAGGGCAGCTGTACATCTTCACTCTTCCTGTATTAGTGAAACTGCAGGCAGCATATAATGAGCGTCCTCCGTTAACAATGGTGATGACAATAGAGAAGGAAAGCCCCACCATGCAGGCCGCACAGAGCACCGCACACACTACGGTCAGAATTAATATCGACCATTGCTAAAAATGTAAAGAAGTAAAAATGGTTAAAATTTTCACACAAAAATAAATAAATCAATGTCATCACACAGAGAGAGTGTGTGTGTGTGTGTGTGTGTGTGTGTGTGTGTGTGTGTGTGTGTGTCTATATCTTCTAATAATTTTTCATGATGTTTGTGACTGACTGTATTTTTAGGATTAACAAAGATGACATGGACTAATCATAAGCCTTTGACTCTACATATATTTCTATTACATATTCTTAACTTGAAGAATAAGTATCAGAGAGCTACAGGGCTAGCTAGAGTAGAATCTGTTTGATGTAAATAAATGAGTAAAAAGGGCAGTGGTGTTAACATGCCAAGACAGTCGTCAGTCTACATATGCCCTCTTCTTTGCTGATTACTTATAGTGTGACTGGCCTTACACATAGGCAAGCTCCCAGCTCATTTTTATGTGCAAAAAAAGGCATTCTTTGGTGAAAGGTGTCCCATGGGGGAAATGTTCAAGTTATGTAGCAGCATTCAACTTCTCTGTTGGCAAATGACTGCCAGTATGTTGAGACATTTTTATAAAAAAATACAGCATATTTGTTGGGGGTCCTTTTGTTTGCTTGTTCTGGCATGGAGTTAGGAGCATGGAGTAAGTTGTTGTTTTGGGATGCCTGTTTGGTATACAAGATGCCAGCCATTGGTCCTGATCTGGATTTGTGGTACTGAGTGGAAGTGAAATCAAGTGGAGTGTGTTCAGGTTTGAGGCAAGGTACTTGTTTAGTGCCTTTTTTGTCTACTATTTTAGCATATCCATGAACTCTGAAATTTGTTATTTTATTTAGAACCGCTATTAGTATTTCATGTTTTCTTTGTTGATGTTTTCCTTTTCTGTGGTGCAGGGTTGACTTTTGGTGCCAATCAGTATTTAGATACCTAGGTTTTCAAAGTTTGCTGAAGTTTGTTCAACCTTTATTGGACTCTATCCAGCATGGATTCCCCTTTGCAAATCAAGTTAAGCGTGCTGAAAAAGTTTTGCATCCTAACAGTGTTATTTTGAGGTCAGTGTATTTGTGGCTGTTTGGGATTTACAATTATTTAGTGATTGTGATTATATGGTAAGATAGAATATTTTTATTGCATTTTTTTTCTTTTCCTAATTCCATTGCTCCTAGTTACATTTTCTCATATAGTTGTTTCATGACTACTCTTTACTGGTTCACATTTTTGCATGTGCCACTATAATAAATTTTTGTTTGAAGTTGGCCTGGCAAGGAGCAGGATCATACCTCTCAATTGTCCAAATTTTTGCCTTATATTTTGGTCTGTTCTTCATGAAATGTGTGATTTCCTGACAAATAACTGAGGACTGAAGTCACTAAATAATGTCACATATTTGATTTTCATACTTTAAGTCCTTCAGAAAATTCATGTTAATGCAAATCCTGTTATAACAGCCACTTCGTAAGTTTTCAATGCAATATTTAAATCTGTTCCTGATTTGGGCATTTATTCTTTTTTTGGCATTGGGTAGACTTTTTACTCTAAAAGGTGAAAAGTATGAGCAGGATGTGTGCAAAAGTAATTTATCATTGGCATGTGGTACATTGGATAGCATTGCCATCTCACATTGTACAGCTCTGGTTAAGTTCTTGGCTGTAGCGTCTTCTGCATGGAGTCTGCATGGCGTCCCTGTACGTGAATGGGTTTATGCCCGTACTCCTCCAACACCTGAATGAATTTGCCTGTAAATATGCATGTGTGTGTTCTGTGGACACACAGTATTGCTACGCACATACACAACTCTCTACTGGGTAGCAGTTAAAAAAAAAAAAAAGTAGTGTCCTAATCTAGTATAAAACAGCCCTCCTCAGAGGTGTGCATAGATGGGTCACTGTAGACTGTAGCAGGGGGCTGGGGATAGTGTGTTAATTTCCCTTACAGTCAAACCTGATATGTGTGCAAAGAGTGTCATTATAGCTTGTGTGCAGACTGTGGACACTGCAGTCATTATTTCTTTAATTTTCCTGACACACCTGTATGTCTAGCAGCAGTCAACTGTTTAGAACCAACAAGTTAGAATAAATAATTTTTATTCACTTGCCTGATGATCAGACACTGGATGTACACACAGAAGGTTATTTTTTTTTTGGGGGGGGGGGGGTAAGGAAGCATGATGTTGTATATTTTTGGTTTACCTTCATGTGTGCATTTTGCACAAGGGCGAACAGCAATGGACAATTTGCAAAGTTTGAAAATGCCAAACGGAAAAAGGTTCAAATGTGCAATGAGCGAATGCACAGTGACATTCGCTCATTACAAATTCGGCATTTTGGAGTGGATTGCACTATAGTGGGGATCGGAAAATGGTCCCTTCCCCACTGTAGTGCTATCTCAGAGTTAGAATATTAAAGTAGGGGGGTACAGGGGTGCTTGCCCCCCTACTTCACACTTCATTACATATTTTTTTATTTGACATTTATTTTCGAAAATCAGCGAATCTGCTTTTCAATTTGCTGATTTTCGAACGTGTAAAACTGTCGCTGTTTTGATTTTCATGGTTGCGATTCGCTCATATGAGCAATTGCAGCAGTGTGATTCGGTGTTGTAAAGGTAAATTATATTTCTTCCCTTTGTCATGATTGTTGTTCAGGGCATCACTGATTCAAAAGATTGGGGGAGGAGCATGCAAATCCACCTAAGAATGTTTAGGGAAAACTATGGCTTATGGGACCCTAGCAATCCTTACATCCCAGGCTTAATTGAATTATTTATTTCATTGTTGTTATACTGTAGTCTGCTACAGCTGGGATGTGTTAAAAGGATACCAGAAAACAACAAAGTTGAAAAAGAAGACTGAATTTCTTCCCTTATTTATGATTTTTTTTCTGAGAGTACTGTTGAATCAAAAGTGTAAAGAAAAACTCTAAAATGTACCTCAGAATATCTAGAAAACCTATGGCATCCAGACACCTCTCAGTCTCCAGACTACCACTACAGTTGTTACAGTGCAGTCTGCCCTGGTATGAGAAAGCACACAAATAAGACAAATTTGTTTAAATCAATGGAAAATGTAAAGTGGATGATGTGGAGCAGCCACGGTAATGTGGGAGGGGCTGTGGAGCTCTTCACAGAAGGCATCATTTTACCTAAGGTCAGCCTGCTTAGTTGTACCTGAGAGCTGCAGGATGGTGAAAGATGCAAGCAGTATTTGATGGGTCCTTTGTAACCTCTGAAAGTGATCAGATCAAACTCACAAAGTGCATGCTGTGAGACTGCAGAAGTGACCTGAAGCTTTCCCAAAACAATGGCAGAACATTTACTTCATTAGATTTAATAAGAGTCACTCAAATTGATTCTATTGAATGTTCACTCATCTTAGAGACCACCATTAAGGTTTTGGGAATTCTAGTTGATAATAGAATACCCTCCTTTTCAACAAATCAACAGCATCTGTAATGAATCATCAAGAACTTCATATCTTTTATTTATGGTCATTTATTTAAGTGTGTTTACAATACCTCTCAACCTGTTAGATCAATAAATCTGCACAAAGCCAAAAATAATGGGGGGGGGGGGGGGGGGCAAAAGACCAAAAAATAAGGACAAATTTTAAATATTGCCCTTATACGCTTAGAACGTTGCTAGAATAACAGGTTTTATGTTAGTGTGCATTTTTCTGAATGATATGAAGTCTGGAACTCAAACATCTGTCATTATTTAATGATTTCAGTACTTCAGCAATTTGCCAAAAAACACATTTTTTTGAAGAACAGAACAAAATATGAGGTAAAAATCTGGACATTGTGGAAAAATATGTTCAATTGACAGACAGGTATAGTGTTTATCATGGCAGAGCACTGATAAAAAAATTGACCAGTATCAGGCCCAGCCTGGGATTCAATCTGAAATTAATAGGATTTCTTATAGTTAACAAGGATTACAAAGAGCCACACGAATTACAAATTGATAAAGAATAGTACTGTGGTACAACATTCAGGTAGAGTTGTTTAATACAGTCATATTATAAACAGAGAAATAGATAATCCTTATGTCAGGGATACCAAGGTACACAAAGTAATATTTGAGGGATAGGCTTGAGAGACTAAAAGAATATCAGGGCTGTTTACCTATTTACAGGAAGTCACTGTTCCTTAGTGAAGTGGTCAGAGACTTAGATGTAAATGGTGGAATGTAGGGGTGAAGGTTATTTATTTATGCATTTATTCATGTATGTATGTATTTATTTATTCATGTTTACTGGGATAGTGTACTGATCTATACTGGCCAATTTCAAGATCAGCATTGGCAAAATACAAAACATTTCACAAACAAAAAATGCAGAGCTGTAAGCAATAACAGAGTATTTCAGACTAGTTACATAGGATAACTGCGTATATTCATTCTAATGAACTAGCAGAGTTTAATGTACAATCAAGCAGAGTGTAATTTTGAATATATACATTAGTTTCTAAAGTGGGTCAATCTTCAGTAAAATCTTAAGACAGAAGAATAGTCTTAGAAAGGAGACAGATTAGGTGATATGTCTAGGATGATAGAGTGATACTCACAGACAGGTGAGTTCACAATGAATGAGCAGATGCTGTTAGAGATTTTTCTGGAGTGTGGCAGTATTTTTCTTGGAGACAGAAGTGAAAATGGGAAGGTCATATTAAAGTAGAGAAAGAACTCATTTGCCGATGGCTACTCTGGCAGGTTGGGATAGAAAAGGCCAGATCTTTTTGGCTTAGAAGAGGGGAGGGTTTATTTTGGCTCTCACTCTGCATGGAAAGGGAAATGTTTGACTGGTCAAGCCATAATCCTAGGTATTTGAAAGTGAAGGTTCTTTCTCTGGAATGGTTATGTAGGTCAAAGATAGTTAAAGAGTCAGGTGCTTGACACATTTTCTGTGGAGTTCCAAAAGCATAGTTTTGGTCTTAGAGGGGTTGAAAAGTGGTCTATAGTTTATGAGCCATTGGTGGAGCTCATGTAAGTCAGACTGGATTTGATATTGGATACTGATGTGAGAATGACCTGACTGGTAAATGACCATGTTGTCAGCACAGAGGATGAGTGGGAGATGGGAGAGGTCACAACGAAGCTTATTAATGAATATGAAGAAGAGTTGGGGCAAGAATGGATGCTTGTGGTACATCTTTGTTAACAAGTGAAGAATTTATTTGGGAAGATCCTGTTTTAACTCTTAAGTGCCTGTTACTGAGGAAGTTTTTAAACCAGGGAGTAACATCTGGACTGATAACTGTAGCTAGCTTGTTTTGTAGAAGAGTTATCAATGAGGTCAAATGCCTTTGTCAGGTCTATAAATATGGCACCTGTAAGCAGGTATCTATCAGTGTTTTGCAGGATATTATCATTTAGGGGTCAAAGTGCAGTCATCATATTTCACTGAGGCCAAAACCCATGATGATTGGAGGGAGAGCAGATAGCACTGATGGATATAGATAGAAAGGTGGGTGTAGACTATCTTTTATAATTTTTTTCCCCAGAATTGGGACAATGGATATTGGATAGAAGTGAGAGGTATCATTTGAGTTGTTTTGCTTTGGCTTTGGAAGGGGTTTAATTTGAGCAGTTTTCCATACCTGTGGCATGATGTTTGTAGTGATACTTATATGATATATATGGGTGAGAGGAATACATAGATGCTGTCTGCAATAATCTATGAACTGGGGTTTATGTTGTGAAATCCAGGATGGGTGTCAGTGGGAATATTTTCAAGTAGAATAGAGACTTCTTTGGGATGTATGGGTTTGAAGTAGAGGAGGAGCATAAATGTTGTTTGGGTGGTAAATGCATGATCTGTGGGAGGCATGGAGTTTATTGATGAGAAATTATTTAAGGACATCTTCTGGAGACAGTTTTGCCATACCCCACTGACTGATATTTGCAGACTGTGTGTCATGAGGAGGTTTTCTTCCAGTAAGAAGGCTAATTTCTTTCCAAAAGTGCTTAGGGAATGTAACAGGGTAATTTGTTTCTTTGTTTCGAGATTTCTTTTGTGCCTTCTAAAGGATGTCTTGGCTAGGTTACATAAGGCTATAAAGGAGGTACTATAGTCAGTTGTGGGGGGGTTGTTTCTACTTTTGCCAGGCTTCATTCCTTAGAGTAAGAAGATGTTTGATTTTGGTGGACAGCCCTTTAGTTTTGGTGGGTTTATAAAGCTAGTGGATATGTGGGAATAATTTGTCTTGTAGCTGGAATAAAAAGTTGATTAGACTAATTTCTGCTGAATAGCTAATGTGATGCATCTGACATGCAGTAGTGTCATTGACTTTGATCTGTGAATTACACTTTGACCTAGAGTCTAAAATTAGAATAGGTCCTTTAAGTTGGAAGTGATCGTATCATCTAGAATCCCAGAAGTATTTGTTTCTTTGTTTAATAGTCTTTTCTATAGAAAATGTAAATCATTTCCATATGACAACCCTATAAAAGAGACGTTTCTCATATAAAAATATAGACAGGCAAGAGAAATTTAAGGGCCTGAGACATGTCAGAAACAGGTACAGACTGAAGAAGCTTAACAGGTTTTGGTATACAGAGTACATGAGTATATGATACTTGTATTCAGTGTGTTTCATGATAAGAATCTATCTGAATGCTTGTTCATAAACCCTGTTTTGGTACTCGGTGGCTGGCATGTTCTGGGTTCAGATGGTACTTGCCGCAGAACTGGATGAAAGAAATGGTACAACAAGAGAATGGCAGGAACATGGAACAAATGAACTACTAAAAGTAAGTCCTGTACTGCCAGCCTTCCCAGATGACTTGGATATGGCAATGAGTAAAATGCACCATTTTAATTACTGTACTCACTGCCTGCAGCTGATTATGATATATATGTCGAGCTAGTATTTCTGACAATAGGGGTAGTAAATAGTGCAGCTATACAAATATGAGAGAGTTTTACACTTTGATTTTGCTATAACTAACTGAATGAAACCTGTATCAATTTGCTGTGAAAGGTATAGGAAAGCACAAATGCAGCTCTAAAACATTGAAAAGTTGAAACACAGTCAAAAGCAAGAACCTGTAATAATTATCTGTCCTCTAAAGCTAATGCTTGTATGCAGTCTAGAGAAACTAAATCATAGGTTCATAGGTTCATAGTTCATTACTAAGCTAATGACCTCAGGAGGCGTTTTTAAGTCTAGCCATACTTCTCAAATGTATTTGACAAGTTTCGATATTGCAGCATTATTTTAAGAGGTATATGTAGGCTTGTGCATGGGTGGTCAAGCATTTACAGGATGCATCTGTCTAACAGAGACATGGGTGCCAGACCAGG
Organism: Protopterus annectens; assembly: GCF_019279795.1. Taxonomy (NCBI): domain Eukaryota; kingdom Metazoa; phylum Chordata; order Ceratodontiformes; family Protopteridae; genus Protopterus; species Protopterus annectens. The sequence goes on along the minus strand of NC_056727.1, from coordinate 965,659,605 downwards.
GACAAATTTCTGATATTTATGCATTTTTCCAAGTTACTCTTGAATTGGGTTAAGGAAGAACTCTGCTTCACATGGATGGGAAGACTGTTGCACAGAAATGGTAGTCTCTGAGACACATACCTGTCCCTCCAACATGTTCTGTTTATGTTGCAGACAAGGTTTAGGTTTCTAGATCAGGTAATTCTAAAGCTATTTGTTTTGCAGATGTGCAACACATCCATCAAAACAAGATTAGAGGATGCTTTGTAGGCCAAGCATAGAATGTCTTTCAGGAGTCTCTAAGAAAGTGAATACAGGGATAGAGCTTTGAGGCAGTCTGAGTAGGACATGCTTTTCACATTCTATACTCTTTTTGTAGGAGTTTCTGTGTGCACTCTAGTTGTTGTATAAGCCTGCTCAGGTACATACAAAAGGGTGTGGTGTACTCAATGTTTGTTCTAATGAGAGCCAAGTACAGTGGATCAGTGACATCCTTGGACCTAGATACTATACTCTTGCTTACGAGTTGAGCAACATAAAATGATTTTGTATTTCCATAGACACATAGTGGTAAAAGGCCATGTTATTGTCTACATACATTTCCAAGTCCCTGACTACTGGGTCTACTCGTAGGGGTGTATTCTGAATGTGATAGTTTCCAAGGGTAGCTGTCTTCCTAAAGGATACTATGCATTTCTTGGCATGGAGTTGTAGACTGTGGCTCTGGCACCAGTTACTGGTCTATGCCAGGACTTCTTGGGAGGATTCCTGTGTCTTTGGGGGATTCTATGATCATCTATAAACTTGGTTGGCCAGAGACCTTTGATATTGCCCATGGCTTTAGAGAAGTAGATGCCAAAAAGGAGTGGCCCCAGTAAAGAGCCCTGAGAGACTCTGCAACTAACTGGCATTTTTGTGGAGCTAGATCCCCTATCCTAACCTCTTGGGGCACATCTTTGTGCCAGATGGCTACCCTGCTGGTGACATAGAGGTTTATACCTAATTTTGTGAGTTTGTCTATAATGCTGCAGTGGGGTATTGTGCTGAATTCTTTTCAAGGCAGGCAGTTTACCCCAATTTGCCTTCATTCATTGCTTTGGTGACATTCTCAAAGAAGTCCACCAGGTTGAGTAGGCATGACCTGCCCTTGATGAAACCAAGCTAGGTTGGATTCAGTGTCTGAAAGTTTCCTATGTCATTGTTTATCCTTTCCATGATAATTCTTTCCAAGGCTTTGCATATGAGACTAGTGAGACGTATGGGTCTGCATTTACCTGGGTCCACAGATGGCCAGCCCTTGTACAAGGGAGATGGCAGTTGAAGTTCTCCATTCCCTTGACATAAAGCCTGTCTGGAGGCTATGGTTAAATAGTGATTCTAGTGGTCCTGACAGGTCATTCTTCGTGCTGTTGAAAAATGCATTCTAGTTACTATCGGGATCCATCAATACAGTGTTCTAGCCTTGGAATGTGCATTGAGGACCTGTTCCCTAGAGATAGTTGGAGTTAGGATTGAGGGTGTTTCCTGAGGTGTATCGGGGGGAGAGAGTAAAATTGGAACTAAATTTGTTAGCTAGTAGAGTTGCTATATCTTCTAGTTCAATACAGGTGACACTGTTTGCAATTAGTTCAGCACATTGCTGTCTATTGCCCTTGAAGTTGCAGACATAACTGAAGAGTGCCTTGTAGTTGTCCTTGGCCTGGAAGGCTTTTTACCACAAATTTGGCTTTGTTGATTTAGCCCCCTAAGTTGTTTGTTTCACTTGATGAGGGAGTTTTTACCTTGGTGGGCATTGCACTTCCTAATTTTTGCAATGATTTTGTTCCTTTTGTTATACAACCTGTTGATACTGGGATTACAAAAGGATGGCTTGTTTTTAGAATTTGTCCTTATTCCGGGTAAATACACCTGTGTCTGTGCAGTCATTAACATGACTGCATATGGTTTCAGTGAATGATTCCACATAGGCAGTGGTGGTCTAAGAAATTGGAAAAGCTTAAACTTTGCTAGGACATCACAAAATAGTAGCAAGCGTGGTGTAGAATAATTTATAAAAGTTCCAGAGTTAGTGTCCCAGGTTTTATTTTTATTTGAAAGGAAATAGCTTTACACTCTGATCTGTCCATTCTTCCATGTTTGTGAGGACCAGGTCATGGATGTTAGCACACCTTGTAGGCGTAGTGACTAGCTGATTCAGGGTGTTTGTGTTTACAAAGTCCAGGAATCTGCAGGCGTAAATGTTTAGGGCCATGTATGATTCCCAGTTAAAACTCTGATGATCTGATGAAGTTCATGTATTTTTGTGAACAAAAGTGCTTCTCTCTCATAGTTTTAGACAAATTTTTATTTCAAAAAATTTCTAGATTAAAGTGCTTCTGGATTTTACCTGCAGCATTTTGTTTCCTTGGGCCTTCCACTTGTGTTTTAATCCATGTTTCTTCAGTTTGTTTTTTGGCCTGGTTTGATTCCCAGTTTATAGAGGGATAGTTTAAGCTGCATTTGAATATGGTGTTGAGCTGAATGGGGAATGTCTCCAGTATGTTCTAAGCATGTGTTATGGGTTTCCAGGGTCATAGTATGGTACCTATAGCTTGGAAGAATATGGTATGGGACTTTGCATATGGTAATTTGGACTTGAAGTAGCTAAAATGGGTCATATTGTTTGATTGGCCTTGATGTGTCTTTGTTTTGATGTAAATTGAGACACCTCCACTTTCTGTTTCTTCCTGTGCAGTAGCTGGTCTAAATGTGTGGAAGGAATTATAGCCCTGCACAGCCAGGATACTCTCTGCGGCTTTAATCCAGGTCTCAGTAACGGAATACATGTCTACTTTCTCCAGGGTGAGAAGAGCTTGCAGGGAGTGATATTTATTGTTTAGACTCCTGGTGTTGAGCAGTAACACCTTTAGGTTTTCGGGTCTATATTACTAGAATGAACGCTTAAATGTTCGAATCTGTAAAGATCGACCTGTACAGATTGAACACTTAAACATTCGAAATAGTAAAAAAGTATATAAAAAAACAAACATGTAGAAAGGGTTTAGGTACCCCTTGCACCCCCACCCCCCCGCTACTTAAATATACCAACTCCGAGATCACACTTCAGTGAACTACAGTGTGGAAATGGGAAATGTCCCATTCCCTACACTGTAGCGCAATCTTGGAGTTGGTATATTAAAGTAGGAGGGGTGGGGGTGCAGGGGGGCTTGCCCTCCTGCTTAAACCCTTTAGTTTCTTTTTTCTATTGTGTATTTTTTTTTTTTTTGTAAAATTTTGATCACTTAACTGTTCGATCTCTAAAGGTCGACCTTTAGAGATTCAAACATTAAGCGGTTGAGCATGTAATATAGACCCAGATTTTCTTGGGTTGGTCCCATGTTAACGTACATCTCTGTCTCTTCTAATAAAGATGCTAAGAGAACAGCCATAGCAAAGAACAAGGTGTCATACAACCTCTACACACTTCTGGAAAGTGACTCAGCAGATTGCACAAAGTTCTACCAGGATGCATGATCAGTGTCTTTCATGCCTCGGACACGTGCGTGGGATTTCAGTCATGTCTCTTTGCACATCCTTTAGAGTAGAGCATCTACAGACCTGTAACCATACATAGACAATTACAAGGCTACTGTCATATTTGTGGGAATGGAGAGAGATTTTAGGGCCTTCCTCACACCATAAATCCAGGCAACAGAGAGACAATTGTCACTCTGTCTTTGTCCTGAAGGCAAGAGCCTTTGGAGAAGCACACAAAAGAGGCAGCCATAGGGAGCACTTGTAGTAGTGTCTAAGTGACACATCTCACCTCATCTGATGAGCATGATCACAATACTAGCTCCTGGAGATACATACCTCCATGCATGCCCACATCCAACTACAATATTACCTGCTTGGCATGTGTGTACCAATTATGCTGCCCATGCTGATGGAGATTTGTACTGTGACATCTAACCTTCACTATGAATCAATGCAGCAGTAAGCCTTGTTCCCCTACTTTTTTCAATAAGCACCATGCGTTCATTTACAGCTAAATGAGTTGGCATCTACTCATGCAGACAGAGCATCAGTTTAACATCTCACCAAAATGACAGTACTTTCATGAATGTAGCACCCTGACTGCTGATTAACCCACTGAATACAAATTGTGCTGCTAGGTTCACAACAGGTCTTTATTTTTATGGTAGTAGAACGTTGCTTTGTGGAGCACAATGGGATTGTGCTGAGGTGATTTGATCAGTGAGGAATTAAAATGCTTTCCACAGTAATGTTGGAATGTTCTTCAGGTTGTATAATAGAGTATTTGTGTGTTTGTTTATGTGCATATATGTGTGCGTGTGTGTGTGTGTGTGTGTGTGTGTGTGTGTGTGTGTGTGTGTATGTGTGGGGGTGTGTGTTTGCTTTGAATGCATTTTTAAATGTGAAGTGGGTACTTGCTACTTGAGTATCTGGGCTGCTCTAAAGACTTTTTTTGAGGTATGGCTTGGGTTAGAGACTCAGAAAACAATTAAAAGTTCCATGCAGTTAAATAATTCAGCAGAGAAGACAAATGCAGCATGTTGCATCAAATAAAGACAAAGATTACTTAAATTAAATCATCATGTGTGTGGGGCATATTCCAGCTGTATAGAAATTAAAGAGAGAGAGATTGTAAATAGGATTAAAGAAAATGTTAACACAAGGAAGAACAAAGAATAGGTGTCCCCAGTGTTGATGAGCATTATTAGTGTTGTATTTGCAAATTGTTTCAGTATTTCTCAAGAATCAAATTACCTCTGACAAAGTACAATCTGGTAGCACAGGAGGAACTGATTTTCAGGTTACTGAAACAAAAGTGCTGGCTTATACATGTCAGCATATATTGCATTGGTTAATAGTCAGTGTTTTTTAATACTGCAGAAGGTTTTAATGAGTAAACAAAGATGTATAGCAGCTTAAAAATACATTACATGGAAGTGAAAGAAATGAGCACTACCATAAATAAAAAACAACTACACTTTTATAGGTTTATTAAATGAGATATGAAGCAACGCAGAGAACAAATATCAGCAACAGTGTTATAATCCGTGTTATCTTTAAAAAAGAGAAAAAATATTTATATATATGTGTGTGTGTGTGTGTGTGTGTGTGTGTGTGTGTGTGTGTGTGTGTGTGTGTGTGTGTGTGTGTGTGTGTACATATACATAAATATATGCATTCTGAAAGACTGAGCACTCAAAAGAGCAAACATTCTGTTTTCCTTGTTTTGTAGCCTGCTGGCAGCTTTCTGTCTGAGGGTCTGCCAATTCTCCCTTTCCTCACTGTTGTGTGATCTCAGTGTTGGTATATACAGTTTACAGGGGCTATGAAGTATGGACAGTGAAGGTGAAGCTCCGAGAGCATGTGGTGGCTGAAGGGAGATTTGCCCCCTGCAAAAAATTTGTTTTTTTTTTGCTTTTTCTTTCGATCTTTTTAGCTTTACTCTAAAGAGATTACACTTTTTGTGTTGACTGTTTTGAACATTAAGTATTTGATAAGATAATTATTTATACACACTCATTTGCCACTCATGGAAGAACTACTGAATTATCACACGCTTTTGAGAACCCTGGTAATTGCTGCAAAAGGAACAAACACACATACACTGAATTATTTCCATTTTGTGTAACCACACTCACAGTGCCTGAGGCTGGGTCATCCACAGTTATTACTGGTTATACACACTTACTGTAACATAGCACAAACATGAAACAAGGGGGAACGGTTGATACTATGTAGAACCAATTATATTCTGTTCTCTGTGCTTACACGCTCTACAGTTCCTTAATAAAAACATCATACTCCACTGACTGCTGAACCAGACTTACAGTTACCAATAGTAGCTAACAGGTAGGATGCTCAAGGAAGGACTCCCCATCAGTCAGAAACTGCTGACTGGATACAAATACAAGTGCCATGGCTATATATATATATATATATATATATATATATATATATATATATATATATATATATATATATATATGCAGCCGACTCACTGTGACCTCAAAGACTTAAGCACACCAAGTTGGTCTGTAACCAACTGCTACTTTAAGTTTTTGCAAATGTATACTCATTGCTTCAGTAATACTGTGCACCTATCTTAGCTTCTGCCACCCACTTTTTCATTTGCTTTTGCTCTTTCCCAGCATCAATGTCTTCTCGATTGGGTCCTGTGTTTGCACTATGTAGCGAAAGTATTTCAATTTTATTTATACCATCAGCGTTTCAAGTGAATAGTGTGGACTGATTTCATTAAGTATTGACTGATCTGATCACCCCATAGCTGATGGGATTCTCAGTTGTTTCCTCAAACACTGCAGTTCAAAAGGACTGCAATTATACAGCCTTACATGCACTCAGTTTCTCACAGTTTTATGTTAAAACGTATGAAACTATAGATTTGACTGTATGTACCTTTGTTGACAATGTGATGCCTTTGTTCTTTAATATTTCAAGATTTGCCAGAGTCTTCCTTCCAACAAGGGAATTAAGGCAATAGTGTGATGTCCCTCTGACAACACTCAAGAAGCTGCGAGTCTGGAAGGAGAGATCTCTGACTGTACAAGTCATAGAATAGTGTATAGAAAGATGAAAGATGAACTTGGTTGTAAATTCCAGACTGCTAAAAGGAACTGGAGTATTTAAGTATCATATTGTTTTGAACCGTATAAACTTAAAATATGTTATGTTGCATGGAAAACTGCAATGCTGGCCTTTTGTTTTGGTTATGTTACACCTGAAAACATTGAACATTTGCATTATTCCTAATAAATACACCTGCTTGTGCTTTAAATGTTATTTACTTATTTATTTTACATTACCAGATTAGTTCTGAGATACTGTAAATCTAGAAAAAAGTTAATTTCAGCATGTGTAATAAAATGGGGGTGGGCAGCAACCCTCCCAGAGTAGTATTGTTGAATGAATTCTTAAATGAGTGCTAAACAGTTTCATTATAATTAAAAATCCAAAAGCAGAAGCTGTACCCTTCTTCTTTCGGCTTTTCCCGGTTAGGGGGTGCTACAGCGGATCACCGGTCCGCTCATGATTGGCAGTGGAGTTTTTATGGTGTTGAATTGCCAGCCCGGCACCCAATCTTCCACCGAAGGCACACACATGCACGCGCACACACACTCACGCCTAGGGCCAATTTAGAGTGTCCAATCCACCTACACTCTCTAAGAGTGAAATAATTATTGAATCAAGTTTGTATATGAAGAACAGTTCTAGGATGAAAAGTGCTGTAAAATGATTTTGCAAAGTACTGTGGAGCTGCTGAAAGGTTGCATACAAAACATATGCATAGTGAATGTATTAGATTGCTGAAAGAAATTACTAAAGTTGGGTGCATGCAAGCAATGGGGAAGCATTGTGATTTAAATTACTTATGACTTGGTAAAAGTGGCTAGAAATTCCCTAGAGCAATAAAATGTTACTAGTAAATGAAAAGAATAGAAAAGTGGTGCTTAAAGAAAGTGAAGTAGTAACTGGTGTAAAACAGTGGTGGAAACGTGCTGATGAAAACTGTTACACTGACTTTCTGCGAAAATAAATTAAATAATTCTCAAGTGTCAGCACTGAAAATGGTGACTGTGCATTCTAAACTAACACCTGAGCAGTGTGTGAAGTGCTAATGGTAGAAGTTCAGTGGTATGGCACTTGTGAATCAGTTCATGCAGAGATATAAATCCAAACAATTCCATACAGTCCAACTTTTTATTCCAGCTACATACTTGTAACTATATAAAAAATAGGAATCTTATGCCTGGTACACTAACAAGAAAAGTCTACGGTGGAAATGTTGCTACATTTAAATGAATTGTTTGTTGGAGAAAATGGGAATGTTTGCAGTAGTGAATAAATTTGAGAAACAAATCACTAAGCGCAAAACAGGTAGCTTTGCAGTGTGTAGAATGGATTATTAAGAATCTACTAATTTAGAGTACAGTGTGTTTCAACAGTGACAAAATATTGCTTGTGTGAATCAGGTACTTCCTCTTCCATTTGTGAATGTTCCTGTATTTAAAACAAGAGAAAATCACTATCAGGTACAACATTTGTATAACCTGTATTCATCGGAGAATCATGTGTGTAATAAAAGAATGTCAGTAAGTAAAACAAACGTAAGACACATGCTGTGTGTAGAAATCACTTAAAATGGTGGAACGTTATACAACATTGAATCATACTATGTGTTGTGTGAACCTGCTTTTCCTTCATAAACAGTAGTAAGAATTGTATGGTGTCTTGTATGTGAAGCATAACTAATAGGCAAATCCTTCTGAGTAGTAAACTGATGGTACTAAGACAATACTGTACCTATAAGAATAATGTACCCTGTTGCCATACAGAGATTTGATCCAGCAATTCAAGTCAGTGTTTGTGGAATTTAATGTAGTTAAAGGGTAGTTTGGAAATGAACATTCTCTGTTGGCAGCATAGTAGAAACTTTCAACAAAAAATATGTTGAGTGAGTGAGTGTGTGTGTGTGTGTGTGTGTGTGTGTGTGTGTGTGTGTGTGTGTGTGTGTGTGTGTGTGTGTGTAAAACTTCATTACTACAGCTCTGCAGTCATTTTGTGAAAATAAAGGTCATGTAAGGTGCTGCCTCTACATGTTCAAACCTGTGCTGGTGACAAGGGGGTTGGTCAGTTGGACTGAGCCCGGGCGAGGCTAAGGTAGGTACTGCAGAGCCAGTGACTGTGGACAGAGATGATGGCAGCTGAGGCTCAGCTGCAGAGAAGGAAAAAAGAAAGAAAACTGTAAGCAAACCTGCAGAAACTGGATGTCGGTTGGCAAATTCCCTGTGCTGAAAAATGAGAGCAAAGCAAAAGTGATGCACAAAACTAGCTAGAAGTCTAAATCTCAAAATGCACTCACTCGAAATGCTCCTTAAAATGGAGAAGAATGACATTTGTGCTGTAACAGGGACCTGGTTCAAGGCAGCAGAAAGCACCCCTGCACTACCAGGCTATAACTCATTCCACACCTTTCAGCCCCAGAACTTAGACCGAAACTCCAAAGGTGGTGGTGTTTCCATATTCATAGAGGATATGCACACCTCCAGACTGGTAGCCCAACATAACACATCTGAGATACTTCAGGTGCAGCTAACACTGGGTTAGACAGTGATTCAGGTCATAACCTGCTATAGGTCCCCAACCATGTCCCAAGACTCACACTACACGTTATTAAGCACCATGGAGAATATTAGGGTCCAACCTAACACTCTCATAATGGGTGACTTCAACTACCCCTCCATTAATAGGGATGTACCTATACACCTGCTCAACACTTCCTGGAATTCATTAATTCCAATGCCCTGGACCAGCTCATTCGTACCCCCACTAGAGGTAGCAACATCCTTGACCTGGTCATTACTAACATGGGCAACCATTGCTCTACAGCAATAGTAAACTCCTCCCTCATTAGATCCGACCACAAACTAATCACCTTCTGACCACAAATTAATCACCTTGGAAATCCACATCCCCCCACACATACACCCCACCCACACAAACATAACCACCATGAAAAACTTCTCCAAAGCTAACTTTGGGCTCCTAAAAACAGAGGTGGCTAACTTCACAGCACCCATGCAAATGGAGAATAGTTGCATGACAGCCGAATCATATATCAATGCACTGTACGAACACGTACACAAATGCATGGATCTCGCCATACCCAATAGAACCAAGACACTCTCCTCACAAAAAGGAAGCAAATCTGGTGGTCCCCTGCCATAAACAAACTCTACAACAGAAGGAGGAAACTGATGCGGAATAAGGTAAAGTCCCAAGACTGGAAAAACTCCCTTATCAGCCTCAACAAAAGGTTTAGATCCCTCATCAAATCTTCTAAAGCTAGCTATGAAAACAAAATTGCAGCAGATAGTAAAGACAACCACAAGGCCTTTTATAGTTATGTAAAGAATCTCCACGGCAATACCCAGATTTGCTCGGAGCTACTGCACAAGGGTACCTCTTATACCGAGCCAACAGATATTGCCAATATACTGGCCAACAGATTCAGTGCCAACTTTACTGCCCCCCCTCAAAGGACCAGTCAGAATACCAGTAGATTGCCAGGCACTCAGTATTACTGCTTGGTAGGTTAAAATAGCACTGTCCAAGGCCAAGAATACAGCTTCTATGGGACCTAACAATATCCTTGGCTGTGTTCTATGTGAACTAAAGAGTGAATGGCACCTCTGTTCAATCACAGCCCCACCTCAGGCTTTGTCCTTACTGAATGGCACACTGCTACAGTCATCCCTCTCCACAAAGGAAGAGCGACTACAGACCCTGGGAAATATTGCCCCATTAGCCTGACTAGTCTGATATACAAGGCTATGGAATGTATCATCATGGACCTAAGAAACAAGGATATAGGGAATCTCCAAAATCTGGATCCTACACAGTTTATTTTTGTGAAGGGTAGATCATGCCTATTCGACTTAGTCAACTTCTTTGAGTCAGTCACCAGCGCTGTGGATGAAGGTAAGGTGGTTCATACAGCCTACCTTGATCTGACCAAGGCCTTTGATACCATTCCCCACTCAGGAATTACAGAAAACCTCACTAAGCTGGGCATCAACCCCTATATCACTAGGGGGGTTGCAAACTGGCTCACATATAGAACCCACAGTGTGAAAGTAGCTGACTCCAAGTCAGACTGCTGACCAGTCACGAGTGGAGTTCCATAGGGTTCAGTCCTGGGTCTTCTCCTGTTGGTATCTACTTCTCTGAAGTCCAGGCCAACATGAAGAGACACTGGCTGTCAAAGTTCACAGATGATTGCAAGTTGGGAGCTATTATTAACTCACCAAGTGATGTTGACATCCTACAGAAAGGCCTCACTGAGACCAATAACTGGTGTCAGAACCACAGCCTTAAGCTCAATGCCAAAAAAATGTGTTGCCATCCTCCTTGGGGAAAACCCGGTTCCCTTGAATTACCACATTGATAGTAATCCACTGAACACAGAAGGCATTATAAGAGATCTGGGAACACAGGTTGACAGCAATCTCTCTTTTAACCACCACATTGCCACTGTGGTCAGAAAGTTCTTTTATGTGGCACATCTCATTACTAAGGGTTTTGCATCCAGGAAGATAGAGGTCACTGTGTCCCTCTACTCTTAGGTTCATAGGTTGGTACTAGGCTATTGGCCCTAGGGCCTATACAAGCCTAGCCATAATAATTGTTTTTTGTTCTTGATAAAGTCTCCAAATGGTTGGAGACGAAAGCGCTTGATTCACTGGATGTATCTGATTTATTTTTATTTTTTTTTTGTTAAAAATGAAAGTTCTTTCTGTAAGCACTTCTACTTATTATTTGAAAAATTTTTTTCTTTCTTCATGTTGTTGAGGCCGATTTTTTTTTTTGGATTGACTTGGACTACTCCCCAGACCAGAACTACTGGCCAGCCACAACTGTTCTCACGACCCGCGCGTTTTAGTGTGTGTTCGTTAATGTGGTTTGTGCTGCTGTTTCTTATTGCAATAAGCATAGTTTCAACCGAGTGAGGCTATCCTAGTTTACTAGCCATAATAATTCCCTGGTTATTTCTTCCCACACTATTTACTTCCTGGACCCCTGTCTAGCAGGGCGACTGACGTCTCCGGGGTGAATTTCCTTTCTCCCATCCAATCGTCAAGGTTTCTTTTGAAGAGGGCCAAACAGTCGCTCTTGCTTGACATGTATGGGCAGTCTGTTCCAGAGTCTGGGGAGTCTCTGGGTCAGAAACCTATCCCTCCAGCATGTTTTGTTTATTATGATGACAAGGTTTAGATCCCTGGAGCATGGGGCTCTGAGGGATTGGAATTTCTTTAAGTGTAGCATGTCCAACAGCTCTCGGTTTGACATGGCCTTGAATGTTAAGCAGAGATCGCCTCTGAGTAGACTATATGTGACAAGAGTATAGATGGAGTTTTTTAAGGCGGTCAGCATAGGGCATCTGCTTTAGGCCTGTGATTCTTTTAGTGAGGTATTTCTGCAGCCTTTCCAGTTGTTGCAGGTGTCTTGAGAGGTGCATACCAAATAGGACATTGTATTCTGTAATGGGTCTAATGAGGGATGAGTACAGTGGGACAATGACCTCCTTTTTTTCCTGGATGAAAAGCCCTTAGTGATGAGGTGTGCCACATAGAAGGATTTCCTGACTGTTGTGGCAATGTGGTTATCAAAGGTGAGACCACTGTCCACCTGTGTCCTTAAGTCTCTTATCACACTTTCAGTGTTTAGTGTACTGCCACCTATGTGGTAATTCATGAGCACATGTTTTTTTTCCCCAAAGGGGATAACTATACATTTCTTGGCATTGAACTTGAGCCCATGGCTCTGGCACCAAGCATCTGTTTCTGTAAGACGCTTTTATAGAGTATCCACATCTCCCAGTTTGCAGTCATTTGCAAACTTTGTTAGCCCGAGTCCCTAAGTACCAGCCTGTACTTCAGAGAAGTAGATGCCAAACAAGAGTGGTCCCAAAACTGAACCCTGAGGTACTCCACTTGTCACTTGTCTAGAGTTGGATTTGGAGTCAGCTACGTTTACAGTGTGGGTTCTGTCAGTAAGCCAGTTGGCAACCCATTGAGTGACATAGGGATTAATGCCCAGCTTAGTAAGTTTATCTATGATTCCAGAGTGGGGGATGGTGTCAAAGGCCTTGGCGAGGTCCTGATAGGCTGTGTGAACTGCCTTACCCTTGTTTACGGCTCTGGAGACTGATTCGAAGAAGTCAATCTGGTTCAGGAGACAAGATCGGCCCTTCACAAACCCAAACTGGGTGGGTTCCAGTGTTTGAAGGTTGCCAATGTCTTCATTTATAAGTTCCATGATAATACGTTCCATGGCCTTGCAGATCAGGCTCGTCAGAATGATGGGGCAGTAGTTCCCAGGATCCAAGGTGGATCCCCCCTTGTGGAGTGGGATAACTGTAGTTGTGCGCCACTCAGTGGGCATGAAGCCTGAGGTGAGGCTATGATTAAACAAGTTCCCACTAATTACCACATCGATGGATGCCCACTGAACACTGAAGGCGTTATAAGAGATCTGTGGACACAGGTAGACAGCAACCTCTCCTTTGACCACTGCATTGCCACTGTAGTCAGAAAGTCCTATGTGGCACATCTGATTACTAAGGGTTTTGAATACAGGAAGAAAGAGGTCATCATCTTTCTCTCCTCTTCCCTCATTAGGCCAATCATAGAGTATAATGCCCCATTTGGCATGTACCTCACTAGACATATGCAACAGCTGGAAAGGACACAAAAGTACCTCACGAAGAGGATCCTAGGCCTTAAACATGTCCTGCACAGACAGACTCAAAAAAACTCCAGCTATTCTCTGTCTCAAATCATCTACTAAGAAGTGATCTCTGCTTGACTTACAAAGCCATGTCTGACCCAGCTCTGTTAGAAATGCTATATCTAAAGAAATCCCAAATCCCTCCACACCATATGTTCCAGACACCTCAACCTCATTACCACAATCAATAGAACATGCTGGAGGGTCAGGTTCATAACCCAGAGACTGCTCATGCTCTGGAATAGACTTCCCATACATGTCAAGCAGAGCACCTCACTGGCCCTCTTCAAGAGAAATCTTGATGAGTGGATGGGAAATAGAAAGTTCACCCCGGGGATCACTCCAATGGCTCTACTTGATACAGGTACTTTAAACTAATGTTGGGTGGCACGATGCCAAGGCACTTGTATGGGCTCAGCTTGTAAAGGCACCAGGGCCATTAGCCTAGTACACACCTATGAACCTATGACACTTAGGTGAGGTGCCAGCTCATTTTGTAGTCCATGTAGTACACAGCCCAGGATGTCATCTGGTCCCATGGATGCTGTATTCTTAGCTTTAGAGAGTGTGTTTTTTTAACTGTGTGGACGTTATTACCGGAATTTGGCAATCTTCCAGTATTGAGATGGGCCATTTAGGGGGTGAGAGGGGGGTGAAGTTGGCACTGAATCGATCTGCCAGGATATTGGCAATATCCTTGGGAATCAGTATATTTAATGCCATTCTGTTGTAGCTCAGAGCAGATCTGAGCATTGCCATTTAGATTCTTGACATAGTTATAGAATGCCTTGTGGTTGTCTTTGGAATCTTTGGCAATTTTATTTTCGTAACTAGCTTTGGATGATTTTATGAGGGATCTCAGCTTCTTAGTGAGGCTGGTAAGGGAGTTTTTTGCATCTTGAGATTTTTCTCTTTCCCTCATTAGGCCAATCATCGAGTACAATGCCCCATTTGGCATGTACCTCACTAGACACCTGCAACAACTGGAGAGGCTCCTAGGCCTTAAACACATCCTATATGGACAGAGTCAAAAAACTCCAACTATTCTCTGTCTCATATCGGATACTTAGAGGCGATCTCTGCTTGACTTACAAAGCCATGTCTGACCCAGCTTTGTTAGAAATGCTACATCTAAAGAAATCCCAATCCCTCCGCACACATGCTCCAGAGACTTCAACATCATTACCACAATGAACAAAACATGCTGGAGGGACAGGTTCATAACCCAGAGACTGCTCATGCTATGGAATAGACTTCCCATACATGTCAAGCAGAGCACCTCACTGGCCCTCTTCAAGAGAAATCTTGATGAGTGGATGGGAAATAGAAAATTCACCATGGGGATCACTCCAGTGGCTCTACTCGACAGAGGTACTGGGAACTAAGGTCGGGTTGCATGATACCAGGGTAATCCTATGGGCTAGGCTTGTAAAGGCTCCAGGGCCATCAGCCTAGTATACACCTATGAACCTATGAACCTGTAAATGTGTTGCTACCATAGAAGGTTTGCAAATGTTAAACTTTGCTGGAGAAGGACAACATGGGTCCACAAACCAAAATGGTGTTGATAAAGTCATTGTGCAGCAGAAGGGTTCACAAACTAAAATGGTGTTGATAAAGTCATTGTGCAGAAGAATGAGAATGAGATGCAACAAAATATCTCTGATAAGCAGGAACAAATAGATGTTTTACAGTCAGGTGTTACAACTATGCAAAGTGAAATCTCATTGAAGAGTAATGGCTCTGATTCTAAAGATTGTAAGAAACCTGAAGTACATGATGCTAAAGAGAAGAACATTAGTTTTAAATTAGGGACTGCAAAAATGCCACGAAAGCCAGGAGGCAATGTCTCTGGAAAAGCAGCAGCAAAGTGGGAATAGTTGGTTTCTGAAAGTGAAAATAAAATGTTGCAGAGTAATCTTCTTGTCTGACTGCAATTTAACCATAATTTACAAAACAGAAATTGTATTGTTAAAAAAAAAAAAAAAAACAATAGTAAACTTGAAAGTACTAAGCCTACTGAAGTCACAAGCCAAAAGGAAAATGGCCTGGTTTTAAAATACTTGGGGGAAAAAAAGGCAGGGGGGTGGTCACTGACTGTGGCACAGAGGGATGGAGCACTTACTATGACCCAGATGATCCATGACTGCCTAGTGGCTTGAGTACTGGAGAAGCAGAAGAGGAAGGGATGGGAAAGTGTGCCCACTCCAGCAGGGAGGGAGGGAGGAAGGGAGGGGTTTCTGTCTGTGATAAAACAAATCCACGGTAATAAGGATATGCCATAACTGTGTGACAGATTTCCAGTAAAATTACAGCATCTGAAGGAAGATGGAGTGAGCTGACATTGCATGTGGTGATGTGTGGGATGTCACTATTTCTGCCTAGTTGGGTCACACCAAAAAAATCCACCCTGGCATTCAAGGTCAACAGATGTGATGCTGCAGGCTGCCGAGCTCTGCTGCTCCTATCCCTCTAACCAATGGTGAGATCCCAGCCCTGGTGGACAGTATAAATGGATGCATCTTAGCTAGCTGGTGTTCATCTGGGCCATGCAAAGATGAGGAATAGTTTATAAACTGAAGAAAAAACACAGGGATCTAGTGTTTGAACTTGAGGGACAGAATATAAGTAAGACAAAATGGAAGTAAGTTTCAGACTCGTGGTAATAGGGATGTGTCTACAGAATGAGTAGAGGGAATTGTGGCAGGAGCTGCAAATACTTAATAATGGCCTGCTTGATCTAAAAGTGAAGTATCAGAATGTAGAAGCTGAGAATGAGTTACTAAGGACACAACTCCAATAGCCTAAGAAGAAAGTCAAGAACTGCACACAACCCCTCACAAAAATGGAGTGACCCAGCTAAATCAACAAAAGAAATCCAGAAATGGAAATGAAAGAAAACATTAGCAATTACCGGTGAGGAACTCAAAAAAAGGCTATATGTAAAGAAATGCAGGGATGCCATAACAGTGACTTGAATATACCTGGCCAAGAAAAATGGAAAATGAAATTAAGACAATATTTTGCTGGAACATTAATGAAATGTATAATGTTATTATCAGATTAACAGCTAAGTGTAAAAATCTAGAGTGTGAAAATAAAATCCAAAGCAAATTTTGGAGATCACAATCAGTAAATTAAAACAATGTGTGCTAGCCATTACACTTCTTAAGCTGACCTGATACAGGAAAGACATACTGCTGTAACAGGCCTGCCAAAGAAAAAAAAATCTCCTCAACGAATATAATCTTCTCAAGTAGAAGGAAGACACTCACAGTAAATTTCTTAGGCAGAGAGTGCTCTCAGCTGTACAGATTTCCACAGAATGTCCAGATTTTTGGCTCATATTTTGGCCTGTGCCTCTTTTTTCCTGGCAAATCAATGGGATGATCTCAGGATTGTAGTCACTAAATAATGACATACATTTGAGGTTCAGACTTCAGATCCTTCAGAAAATGTATATTAAAACAAATCCTGTTACTCTAGCAACTCTCTAAATTTATAAGAGCAATATTTAAAATATGTCCCTATTTGTACCCCCATTTTGTCAAGCTTTGTACAGATCTTTTGCATTAAGACATTGAGAGGTATTACAAGGACAGAGACATCAAAGTCCGGAAGCTATAGAAACAATAGAACAATACTGCAGTGAAGTCCAGTGTAGTGTGCCTGGTGTGATCACAGAACAAGAACCCAGATATGCAGAAACAATCCTAAGTCAAACTGGGAGTATGTAGATTGCCTCAGCTGTAACGTCATGGAGTACATACTACAGACTCTGTAGCTGTGTCTGATATAAGTCCTACAGGTATTAAAGTCTCAATACAATAAGGATTCAAAGAACAAAAAGAAATGCGGTTGTCTTAGCCTTCACTAACAAGAAAAGGAAGGCATTCATGTAAAAGAAAAATCAGTTAATGTGCCAATAAAACCAAATATTAGGAAGAATGAGAAATTAACCAAAAACAGAGAAGGCTATAATGTATAAAGCAGTATCTCTTTAAGGTTTGTTATCCATAATGTTAGTAAACACAAGAGGCATGACATGATACCTTTTGCCTTTTTAGTTGCTGTCTTATTAGTAAAGCAAATGAACATACACATTCCTATCTTATATAGATTTTTATTGCATTGTCCAGTCTGAAAAGTTTTTGCTGCCAGAACTAAACTCCAAATCACACATACACCATGAATTATGAACAGTGTGATCATCAGTATTAGACTTTTTTGATAAAATGTTACTGGGCATTTGAGATGCGCACAAAAAAAGGTAGTATATGCCTGCATTACTGCATGCATTTCACAGTTACATTTGTGTTGTACAGATGCACTTGGTCATCACAGTGTAATAAGTAACACAGTTTGGAATATATGGGATTCCATCCATTCATCTACCAAGCATCCACAAAAATCTTTTGTACATGGGCTCAGGGCGCCACTTCAACAGTGACAATCATCTAGAGCCAGGATTTATACTGATGGGTGGCTAGCCCTGTCACTGTAGCTCTTCCAAACCATACATTCAAACGCACACACATGGCCATTTTAAACTGTCCAGTTCACCTACTGCATGTCTTTGGAATGTGGGAGGAAACCAGTGCATCTGGAGGAAATCCATGTGAGCACAAGGAGGACATGCAGAATCCACAAAGAAGGCACCCAAGCTGAGAATCAAACTGGGGAACATTTTTCTATGAGGCTGCAACACTATCTACTGCACCACTGTGCCACTCTATTATAAAATATAAATTAAAGGATGATTATCAAGGATAAAGTACATGAATAGCCAACATTCTGATGCATATATGTGGGTTCACACACAAACACACACACACACACACACACACACACACACACACACACACACACACACACACACACACACACACACACACACACACACAGACATATGATAATGTGTGTATATGTATATGTCAATATATACACACGCGTGTGTACGAATGTACATTTATATAACTGTACAACTGTGTCATAGCACTGTACAACGTATAATATATACAGAATATTAGGCAAGAATGTATCCAGCCACATGTCATGCAATCCATAGCATACACGTTCTAAAAATAATTTGATTGCTGCAATGGGGTGTGATAGAATATTCATGATTTTTATGGTCTTTATAATCTTTATATTTTTTCCTGACCACCTGATTGGCTAAATGGCATTTTACTTAAACATATTATTTTAGAAAATGACTTTATTCTGTATTGACAAAAGGTACACTGTCCAAAGGCAATGCAGTATCCCGGTTTCTTTTTTTTTTTTTTTTTTTTTTTTTTGGGCAGTTCTAAAGCTGGTTTCAAAAATCCTCTGTGAACCTAGGACATTAGGTATATCTTTCTGTATTTAATATGCATGTTGCTTGGTTATGCCTGTACTTCTCAGTTTAACTTTCATTTTGGAAATTATAATTGAATAACTTAGACAGGAACTAATGTTTGAGCCATTTCAGTCAAGTTGGATACAGAAGCCATGGTAGCATGAATTCAGGAAAATTACATCAGGAAAATTAAACCGATTCCTTTGCCTGATTCATTAGAGTGATGGACAAACATGAACTATGAATGTGTATGATCAAATGACACAATCCTATATAAATGGTTCATATGGACATCACTGCCAGCCTGATGGTGTAGAGGGATAAAGTCCTGAGTGTGAAGACTGGTAGAGATGTGTGGAGGCTGCCAGCCTAGTCAAACAGAATTTGGTACATAATTCTATCATTTGTAAATACTGTGAAATGTTGAACTTAAAACAATGTGGCAACATTGCCATCTGCTGTAAAGAAAGCTAAGTCAAACATTTCTTGTTGGTCCTTTGAAATTAAAATTATTTCATCATTGCCTTTGATGTTTACAAGTCGGCTCCAGTCTGGCTAGATGAAGGCTTCCTGCCTATTGTTTTAAGGCTAAAGTTAATGACCAGAATTTACATGTGGAGTGTCCTTTATTGCTCTAAGTGTAAAATAATGTAAATGCAGTTTCTGTCAACCTGGGAACACCAGGAACATGTGAAATGATGTAATATTTTATCAGAACTGCAGTTTCAATTTAAACAGAGAGAACCAGAAGGCATTAAGCATTTTTGTCTGGACTATCCAACTCAGCACTGCCTTATACTCTCTTTATGTAAGTAGTATGCTAGGACTGTGTTTTCTTGTAGAAATAGTTAGGACTATAAAGTTTAGACTAAGGGTTTTTTCTGTGATGTCAGAACTGTACTACTGGTTTATTTTAAGTATTTCTGTGTGATCTCTGAACTCTTTTGACTAGCACTGTGTAGCAGAAAGTATCGTTTTGTGGTTTTAATTTATTATTAAATATTTTAAAACCTTTTAACTGCAGCTGGTTTGTGTGGAGATAAGTCAAGCTCTAGAGTACACTGCATATTTATAGAGTTTACTGTACAAGGCCACTCCAATAGCTTTAACCCTGGGCTATACTACCAATTGGATAATAATATTGCACAGTAATAATTGGACACCTTTTTAAGGGCCTTTGGGTAGGTGATCAATATTAGCTGGGTGGTGGCAAGTGGTACTACCATATAGTCTGGGTAAAAGGAGCACAAGCTGGAGAACCTGTACCAGCATTCCCCAGAAGCATCTGTGTGGTTGCATAAATTCTCATCACAAAGTGTGTGTGTGTCAGCTACTTGAGCAGGGACACGAAGCACTGGTTGGACAGAGAGGGTGCTGGAGATTTTAGCTTGCCTAGATAGGCTGAGACCTGGACCCTATAGCTATGCCAGTGGGGAGTCTTATTGGGGACCTGGGGAGCAAGGAAGTGACCAGCCCCAGACTGACTGTGATCTCTGTGTGCTCTTAAGGGGAAATTGCACATTACTGTGTGTATTTGTTATCCTTTCCTCATATATGAGACGCCCTCTCTGGTGTTAGTGGTGAGGATTGAGGCTCCTTGATTGCTGGGCCAGGGCACGGGTGTCACACTGAGCATCTCCCAGGTGATCAGGGGTCAATTAGAGGCTCAGTTGCTTTGTAGAGCTAGCAGGAACAATGAGCATGCCTAACGGGTGGTGGAGTCAGTAGAAGGATATAATAACTCTTTGGGGGAAGAGATAGGCTCTCAGCACTTGGGGAGTGCATGCAGTCCACCAAGCAGTTAAATGGTGGTAGTTTTCAATGTGCAATTGCAGGGGGATATGCTTTTGTGATGATAAAGGCATTATGATGCAGGCCATATTTCCCTCTGCCCAGGGGAGGAGTTAAAATATCCCAATTGGCATGATGTTGGTGAGGACAAATGTAACTTTTATAGCTCCCTGAATGATGGTTCTCCAGGACAGCTTTTACCCTGGCAGATCTAGCTATGGTTCTCACCATCAGGGTTTCATTGGGCTCAAGTCTGATACGTGGAAGCTTTATGGTCATCAGATAAGGAGGCAAAAAGACAAAGAAAAAAAGTAAAATAATTCACATGAAAGGTACCTAACTATGGAAAGGTTGCTGTATAGAGAGTTACAAGTTGTCCAGTTAACAAGACACTGACAGTAATGTGGGATCCACCCAGAATAAAGAAGGCTTACAGTGGTTATACGACTGTTCACATTTTCTCTAACATCTATGTAAATTACATAATTGAACTGAAAGTGTTGTAGATGCATAGAATAACTTTCTTGATGAAAATGTGGTATCAAAAACGGCTACAAAATGAAAGAATGCATTTGGCATTTTCTCTAACATCTATGTAAATTACATAATTGAACTGAAAGTGTTGTAGATGCATAGAATAACTTTCTTGATGAAAATGTGGTATCAAAAACGGCTACAAAATGAAAGAATGCATTTGGCAGATACAAATTTATTATAATGGGATGTAGGAGGAGGTATGCTATTTGTTAGCAAAGGATTGGTGCATTCACAAGAAGGAAAATAAACATATTAGATTGTCCAAGTACTATTTTTTGTATGGAGTTTCTAGCTTGACTAACACAAACCTAATGTCTTCAGCAGTGATGCGCACCTACAGTGTACTACTTCCAATTACTGCAAAACTGCTCATTGCTGTTGGGTGTAGTTTACTAAACTAATGTCAAACTGTGAGCACTTACTGAAAAATACATATGAAAGCAAAACAGCCAAAGTGTGTGTGTGTGTGTGTGTGTGTGTGTGTGTGTGTGTGTGTGTGTGTGTGTGTGTGTGCGATTGTGCACATGTGCATGTGAGAGTGTAAGATGCAAACCTCTCCTCATTTAGTTGTTTGCTTTTCCACTATCTCCCCACCTAACATAACCAAAACTGAAACCATACTGTTTTATGAAAAATGGGCATGTGTGGCATTAAAAAAACAGGTTTCGTTTCACTAGCCATCTTTAATTTTTACTTGATACCACAATTTAGCCAGTCTTACTTCGGCCAGATGAAGTTTTTGTAATATTAATTATATATTTGCAACTGCTCAAGAATTTGCACCAAGAATGAAAACAAAAAAACTCCTTCTCAGACAGCTTCATTTAAGCAATAAAAATGATATATGGCTCCGTCTCCATTTGCCTCATCATAAGTGATGGCTACTGGCTCCTACAAACATTGTAGAAGGAGTCAAACAAGGACTCCCCTAGTTACCAAGGCTAGTATTCATAGTCAGCTTGCAAAGTATGCAAAAGGTGTATTGCAAAGTTTGCAAAACTGATCCATTTCATGGGTCCACTTGTTGCCTTGAAACACTATTGTGTGCTTACAGGCAGGAAGGTTCATAGTGCCTCACTCAACTGGGGTACTGCATGGGTGGGAGCTACACACAATTAAGCTTCCCAGTGTGCTGTCCTGTTCAAAGACTTGCACAGCATGTCTATATCTATATACCAGTGTGTGTGTGTGTGTGTGTGTGTGTGTGTGTGTGTGTGTGTGTGTGTGTGTGTGTGTGTGTGTGTGTGAGACAGAGAGTACTGTTACAGTAAGTATATGTGATTGATTATATAAGCCTGTATGTGTGTGTGTATGTGCATGTGTATGTCTTCAGAGAAGGTGCCAGAATATGTGCGTGAAATTCTAAGCACATGTGCTAATACTAGGCACTCCCATGGGTGGTTGTTCTAGATGCCCAGTGGAGTGATTCATTGTCATGCAGATTCTCAGGTATTGAGATATTGCCCTTTTGGGATGTAGAGGAGTGTGAATTGCAAAATGTCACAGCACCAGCATAACTCAGCACATCATTGCAGAAAAAGTTCTGGTGCTGTGTCATCTTCTGTGAATACTGGCCCATGTCTTTTTACACTATCTTTAGAACCACAATTCTAAAAAATTCTAGAGGGCCCCAATCTAATGGGACTAAAGTTACAAGTACATTACACCTTTTTGCAGATGATATCCTTTCACATTTCAGCATCCATCAAAAGCTATTCTATAGTTATTAGAAATTACTAGCAATTATAGTAGATTATACAATACAAAAAAATATTAGTATTCAAAAATGAGCAGTCTAATTAGACAGGCCAGTATGACCATTGTAAATTAAGCACATGCCAATAGAAAAAAGTCTAGCCATTACAAATATCACTTCTGTTTATGCTCTCTCAGTGATAATTCTAATATTATTATAAACAGTGCATGGCTAAGGCTTATATACATTTTTCCAAGTAAAAGGACCTTTGTACCATATAACAGAAAATACTTACATAATTTTTAATGATGAAATGGTAAACAGCTAGCATACAGAAAGTGTTACTTCATAGACAATGCTAATGAAGATGGCATTTTCCAAACATTTTTGATTTTCAGGTCTGACAATATTAAATTTAAGTTGGTGTCATGGTAGGAGAGTTAACAAAAACATTTTTCTATTGATTCTCAATAACAGGATTGAAATTTCAACTTACACACATCTTGCATTATTGGCAACCATGATTAAAATTAACATTTATTCAGACTATGTAAATGTATGGTGCAATATTTACCAAACATTTACCATTCTAAATTGAGTCACTAATGATTCATTCCCTTACGTAATGTTTACCTGACTCCTAACAAGCTAGCTGCTGTGGGAAAATTAACACCACCTTACTGCGTATTATGTCAGTATGACTCTGCAGTACATGTACTTCATTCTGTTCAGCGCGCGTCACCAATTATACTAGAAAACCTTTAAAACTTTTAATTAGTGTCAAAATGATTGTAAATGGTACAAGTCTATCCTTGTTATACCTACTGTGCGTCACAATTGAAAAAAATGTTACTTGATCTGTATAATATCAGCTTGGGTCAATTTTTTGTTATTGAATATTAAATGACCAATCAAAAATATTTCTCTTATAACATATGATTTCTTTATCAAACAAGCTTTGTCTTCATGCAAATAAATTATTACAGACTTCAGCAACTGTCCTGACTTGTAGTGCAATTTAAACAAAAACACTTTTACAAGAATGACTAATCTCAGACCTATTACAAGTGCCTAAACATAGCACATTTCTAGCCTGACCCCACAGTGCAGAATGATGGAGCTCTTACTGTGACCCTACCTGTGTTTATTCAGCAGATCTCACATTAGGGGAGGATGTGTTTCACTTCCCTGTCTAGGAGGTGGTAGCTGGCAATCAGAAAAAAAAAACATAAACAAGTGTGATTTCTCCAATGAATACTAGGAAAACCACTTCCCATTCTTCAGTGGAAGGCAGGGCCTGCTTGCTGGCAATGTCCCTTGTGGAAATTAGGAATGATCAGCAAATAACATGTCCCCCTTCGGCTTCACAAATCCAGAGTTTGCAGGGAATGTAGGACTGAGCAGAAAACCTAAATGATGTAGATTTTTACTGTATTGTGCTCTCTAGGTGATGGCCTCTCTCAGATGACCTTCACCCCAGGGAAGGAGAACAGATGGGTCATTTGGCTGGAAGGGGGCTTATGGTTGACTGGCAGAGCTGGCAAAGAGTGTACAAAAACTGTATCTTTGCCACACCTCAAATACCACTACTGACTACCTTCCTCCTACTGGTGGACTTACGTGACCTATTAATTATCCATATAAATGTTTACAGTGATAGAAACAAGCCACACTCAATGGAATTATGTCACATGCATATACATGCTGTTTTGATGTTTTATAATGACAATGAAACACTTTCATTTCATATTTGAAAAACAAGGTTTTTACATGCATGGGTTTAAGCCTTTGATTTGTTCTTCTTATATTTCTCTGTCATTTAAGAATAAAAATTATGATTATTAAAAAATATGTTTTCTATAAAAAAACACATCTCTTTGCTCACCTCTCCTTGGAATAGAGGTGGGGAGGATATGTCTGGGCACATTGTAGCTGAATCTTTTTATCTCTCTCTCTCTGTGCCGGAGACCAGAGATTAATTAGGGGTGCAGTCTACAGAGGAAGCAGGGCCACTTGATTACATTGCAAATGAGGACATGGACATACAGAACTTAATGAAAAACCCTGCCCTCTTCATATTTGGATGACAGCTTCCACTTCCAGTTTGCTTGACTCTAATCCCAGGGAAAGAAAGGGCCAATTGGCTCTCTCCCATGACAGCAAACACATCTATAAGGTAATAAGAAGGGCAAGACCAAATAGTAAGCAAAGGGAAATGGGCCAAAAAAATTACCCTGCATATCTTTGCAACACAGGTAAACCATTTAGAGAAAATGGTGCATTTTATTGTTGCACTATTACTTTTTCAGTAGTACAATGTTTTCTTTACATAATTTGTTTGCTGATTTTCTTAGGTCATACAAAGAAAATTATGATTTTATTTGTCAACAAACAGCTTTAAAGACATACTTGGAGTAAGGTACTGAATGTCTGAATACCTTTAGATGTTATTACCACTGACAATCTTTTGCATGTATTAGCATTAATATTTGGGCTGGTATTCATTGTTTGGGGCTTCGCATTTTCTTAGTGGTAATCAGCAAAGATGGTGCTACATGGATATGCAAATAACAGACTTTGACAATGAATACATAAATGAGGAGGGCTTGTTATAACAATGCCTCTCTGTCACAAAACAGTAATATACTTAAGGCATAAGTGATAGGTGGCATTACATGTTTTGTATTAGTAGGATTCACAGAGTTGAACCCATAATGAGCTCATTTGCATACCAAGCACATAAATGGTCCTGAACTTACACCAGTAAGCAGCAAATTAACAAGAATGCAGAGATGCAAGGGAAAGGGAAAAGGTTTCATTTGGTATCAAGATTGTGCTTGTGCATACATGACGACTGAAGGGGTCGTTGGGAGAAATGTTTCATTTTATTGCCAGGGACATGCTTGTACATACATCGGCAGACTACTGAAGGGATTTATTGGGAGAAATGTTTCATTTTGATGTCAGGGATGTCCTTTGCATACATGACCAGACTACTGAAGTGGTTCTTGGGGGAGATATTTCATTTTGATGTCAGAGATGTGCTTGTGCATATGTAGACAGACAACTGAAGGGACTGGTGGAGGAGATGTTTCATTCTGGTGCTTGTGCATACTTGGACATACTGCTGAAGGGTTTAGTGGGGGAAATGTTTCATTCTGGTGCTTGGACATATTGTTTAAGGGATCATGGAGAAGCACTACACTGTACGATATCCAGCTATATTTTTATGGTGTTTGCATTTTAGTTAAGTGCTTCTTATAGCTGTTAAACCATTTTTACTGGACCTGTTAATGTAATGTAACTCTACTGCTGAAGTCTTCCAGACCTGTTGACTATCATAGTACTTAATACCTGCCGAGATCTCGTAATAACGTGTAGCTTGCCTGCGCTAAGTTGTACTTTTTATCTGAGCTCTCCTGCTAACTATTTATCAGGATTTCTCTAAACCCCCTTGTCTGCCTCTTTCTACTGTTACTAACTTTGTTGTCTGTTATATTCTCCCTTCTTTCTCTTACCCTTTTCTCACATTTTACCTCGAGATATTGCATTAGCAAGGCTGTTTCTACATTGCATTGCATTGTACTACAGCCACTGACTGCCCATCTGTGTTCTTTCTCCTTTTCTCAGCCTATCACCATTGTTTTACTGCTCTTGAACGTCAACCTAACAAACTAAAACTAAGATCCCTTGGAGTGCTTTCCCTCTATGGTACGGACATCTACACAACTCAAGCAACTAAACATATTGCTTTTTAAAAAGTAGGGTTACTTTTTAAACTAATGTTACAGTTTTCCTCTCTTTCCTAATTGTTATTACAATGTATCTGCAGTCCTCCTTTGGCACACAACTTGAAAAATCCCCTCTTCGCTGATATTGACCCAGTTTCTTGTTAACCCAGTTGTAATACTAAATATCACTATTGGCCACTATTCTTTCTAACAGCATTTACGGTCAAATTAATATAACTACCTTGAGAAGCCAATGATCACACGGACAGTATTTAGTAGTTTTATTCTCAGTGTCAGATACTTACTTACATAGGGTTATCTACTGATTGTTTTTTGTTTTCCTTTGCTCTCACCACTATTATGGGTCAGCACGCACCATTTCATACTCGCTATGCTCGAGCTTAACTCTACTCCCTATAACCTACTCCAATTCCCACCCATCCTACTTACTCTAAATTTATACTCTCACCCTTCATTTCCCCTCCCCTTCCCCCTCTATGTCTTCCTGTTCTATCCTTCTAATCAACACCTTCATCCTTCCCCCTTACAACTCCTCCTCTTATCTGCTCACCCTTACTAATCAAAAAGGTCTCTATGCCGCACCTCCTCTCCCCTGCTCTCCTTGGTCCACCCTCAGTACTTCAACAACTCAGTTGATCACAAACACTGCATTCCATATTCCATTTAAACTCATCCTAACCATTTCATTCCCATCAGCAAATTCTCTATCCTACCCTACCGCTTCATATTAATTCCCTTTTCTCTTCACCTACACCACTGCCCACCTTTCTCCTTTTTCCCTGATTACATTCTTTCAAAACTTTCTACATGCTTTCTCACACTCCCCAATCATGTTCCTTATCTGTGTCTCCACTCGTCTTCTTCTACTCTATCACCTGTCCTTCTATCAAACTGAATTATCTCCCATAAATGTATCTCCTACTCTATCTTACATTATCTTTATAACTACCTGTCTATTCGGGTTCCTATTGCAAAATCGAACATGAAGAACGCCGAATACTGGAAGGCCGGACTTGGTAGTTCGAAAGAAGAGAATGTCAAAGCTGCAGAAACCCGAATTCTTTCTCAGGGAAAGAATTTGGTTAGCCGTTTCTGCGGCTTTGGCATTTTCAGACCGGGTCAAGGTAAGTGTACGTACAGGTAGTGACAGACTTTAGGGTTAGGGTGTGGGTTAGGTAAGTGCGCAATAGTGACAATCTTTAGGGTTAGGGCATGGGTCAGGTAAGTGTGCAATAGTGACGGACTTTAGGGTTAAGGCATGGGTCAGGTAAGTGTGCGATAGTGACGGACTTTAGGGTTAGGGCACGGGTCAGGTAAATGTGCAGTAGTGACGGACTTTAGGGTTAGGGCGCGGGTCAGGTAAGTGTGCGGTAGTGACGGACTTTAGGGTTAGCAATGGGTTAAGGATAGAGCATAGATAGTGGTGTATGTTAGGTTTAGTGTACGTTTTGAAGGTGTTTGGTGTGATTGTGTTATGTGTGTGTTTTTAGGAACAGTGAATTTTTTCCCTGGGAAAAAATTTGCTGTTTTGAAGTTTGGATGTTATCCGAATTCGATCTTCCAAGTTCGAACTTATGGTGTTCGATATTTTGGAAGTTTGATTTTGTGATAGAGACCTGTCTATTCAACCCATTTAACCCATTCCTTCACAAGTTCAAAATAGTCCTCCACCCCTCACACCCTCTCTAATCTAAGTCTAACTTCTGCACCAACATCATTAACATTCCTGCATGTATCCACTTCACCAACAGTTTATTCTTATCAGGAGATATCTACCCAATCCTCTCCCTCTCATGAAACCTTCCCCACACCGCAAATCTTCTACCACATTCCTAACCATATAGTCGTTAAATATTCACAGCATGCTCAACAAACTTAGTGAGTTTCATTCATGGATTGCCCAATACTCACTTGATATAATTATTCTCATCAAAACATGTCTCAAGCCCCACATCTCTGTAAAGAAATCCTTTCCTCTGGGTACAATATCTTCTGCTAAGACAGGGTCCGCAAAAAAGGAGGTGGTGTAGCAATAATTTATTCTGACCAACTTAGCCAATCCCTTTGTCCATTTCACTCCCCAACTTCCACCCTGCACAACTCGTACTAGTAAACTGCAAACTTAATCACAAAAGACTTACAATCACTGCAATATATAACCCCCAGGTAATAACATCCCCATTCTTGAACAAGTTCTTCTCTGGATCTCTCGCTACATATCCTATGAAATAGTAATTCTGGAGGATGTTAACATACTTTGATAAACCTTGACCACTGACTCCCCTACCCCCATGGCTTCACACAGCTATTTTGAACCCCTACCTACTACAGCAAGCCTACCAAGTGCAGCACTATTCTTGACCAGATCCTTGTATCCAATCCTACCTTGTACCACAACCCCAAAACACTGCCTGATTCTATAAGTGACCACCTTCCCACCTGCATTCAAAGGTACTCCCCTCAAGAAATTAGACCTCACAAATATAAACAGTGCTGTAGTCTCTCCAGCTTTAACCCTGATGAGTTCAACACTAGACTATCCTTCATAAACTGGTCCCTCCTCTTAAACCTGCCTCTTGAAGATGCTGTAGACAAATTCAATTGCATTATCCTGGACATTCTTAATTCCCTAGCTTCCCTTAGGAAAATCAGACTGAAATCTATCTTTGCACCTTGGCTTTTTCAGTCCACTTGATCTCTTTATATACAAGAGGGCTCTTGCATGGAAAAATTAGAAAAAAATCAATATTCCCCATCCACATGCAAACCTATAAAGAATTGCAAAACCTCTCTAAAAAAAATCTCAATAATGACAAAAAAACCTTCTACCTTAAGCCTCCAACAAACTGTAGATCAATATGCATGTGTATATACCTTTAAGAAGCTATCCAAGGGCTTGCACTAGAGTATAAATACTGAGCACATGAGAGCCTGACTGCAATTTTGTAGTTAGCTGTTGAAATGTGAACATGTATGTGTGTAAGCTCTGTATGTTGGTTTGTTTGTATTTCAGGATGTTGCTATCCATCATGATGTGTTTGTATATATTAAAGCATCTGAACGAAACCCCAAGCTTTCTTATTATTTATAACCAAGACAAATGAACTATAAAACCATCATAACAATCCTAAACAATTCTGGCACATCATAAAAAAGATTCTCTACCATGGTAGACCTAGTATACCAAATCCCTGTCCCAACAGCTCTCCCCTTGAAACTGTCACTATCCTCAACTCTTATTTCATTGACTCTTATTAGTAAACTAACCCAGAATATTCACACTCCCAATCTTACTATTCCTCCATCCCCCTTAGGCCATACAACTACCTTTACTCTTAAACCAGTCCCCACAACCTACATAAAATCACAACTAGACAAACTAAAACCATGCTTCCCTAAGGCAGATAATTTACCACCTGTCTTCCTAAAGCTATCTGCTCAATAGCCTACCCTATCTCTAGCCTCATCAACCAACCTATCCTTGAATCTAGAGTCCCCTCTATTTGGAAACAATTCTACACCATATC
Source organism: Protopterus annectens (assembly GCF_019279795.1). Classification (NCBI taxonomy): domain Eukaryota; kingdom Metazoa; phylum Chordata; order Ceratodontiformes; family Protopteridae; genus Protopterus; species Protopterus annectens. The sequence goes on along the minus strand of NC_056727.1, from coordinate 965,629,659 downwards.
TAAAGGAGGACACTCCACTGACGTTTCTACCTATAGGCCCATAGCCATTCTGTTCCCCCTCTCAAAAATACATACACAATCAGCTCCTTGATTATCTTCAAGAAACTACTTACTCCTACTCAACACAGCTTCTGTCCCAGTCATAGCATGACTACTGCTCTAATCTCCTTCACTCATACATCTTTCAAGCCAGAGACAACAATAAACTGGTTTCCTATCTGTTTTTAGATCTCTCCAAAGTCTTTGATGTTGTATCTCACCCTAAGCTCCTCTCTAAAATGTCTGATCTTGACCTGTCTAATCATATTCTCAAATGGTTCTCAAGTTACCTTACCAACAGACAGCAGTCCCTCAAATGTCTCTCATCTTTCTTACAATTCCTCACTGTTAATACTGGAGTTCCTCAAGGTTCCATTATCGGACCACTACTAGTTAACATATTCACAAACTGTCTTCATACTTCCTGTATACTGTCCTGTCTCATACAATATGTGGATGATTCCATTGTCATCTACACTTCTGATAAAATGTCACACCTCCACACTTTAACCCAAAACTCCTTCAACTCCTTGGCTAACCAACAATCAACTAGTACTTAATCCCGCCCAAAAAAACAAACTTCTTTTATTCCTCCCAACGTCTCTTTCACATTTTAAATCTTCATTCACTATTACTTCCCTTAACAGCACTGCTATAAAAGTAGAGACACACACCAAACTCCTGGGCACCATCATAGATGATCAACTCAAATTCGATCTTCATGTCCAAAACTGCATAAAAAAGACTCACCAAAAACCGGGCTCGCTTTATAGAAACACAAAAATCCTCACTAAAGACAACCGGCTTTTCCTTGTCTATGCCTATCTTCTTCCCAGTTTTCTCTATGCCTCTCTGATCTTAACCAGTTTACAATCCTCCCTAAAGTGTAAACTTGAACTCTCTTATGGTAAAGTTGCCAGGTTCACTGCTAATCAACCCAACAACTACTATATTTCTCTCAAATCCTTATACTGATCTGCTTGAACTCCCCCACCAGATGCTACTAGCTCAACTGCTTCTTATCACTCTATCATTAATAAACCTACCTCCTGACATCCAATCTCATCCCTCATCTCCTTTGATACTCCCAATCGGTCCCTCAGGAACTCTAACCAGTCTCTGTTAGAAATCTACAAGCCCACAAGAAATATTGGCCAACACCTATACAGCTATTCCATTGTCTCAGCCTGAAACCAACTTCCTCTGATCATCATAACTATATCCAATACCCTCAACTTCAAAAAAGCATTAAGAGAGACTCTACTGACCTCATGGATCTGCTCCCTGTCACTCCTACCTCCCACGCCCCACTTCTCTATACCCTTGATAATTCACCTTCAGTTCTGCCCTCTCTTACCTCCCCATATCAAACTTCTTCCTACCGTTCCTCTACTCTGTCCCCACTCTCCCTATATTTCTCATTCTTTTCTCTATCACCCTCTCACATTCTACAGTTTTAATGTCCATTCTATAGCCCTATGTACCACCTTAGTTGATTCTTCACTTAGTTGTTTTTTTCAGTAAAGATTTTTATTGTTTTATGCAGCACATGCAAATCTAGTAAAGATCTGATATTTGGACTAAACAGTAGTGATTACACTTGTAGATTCAAAACAGAGAAAAAACAAATATCTACAAATCTCTAGCTACTATACACATTATTTAGAAAGTGCTGGTGTTAAAAAAAAAAAAAAAAAAAAAAAAAACCCACGAGAGCTAGTATCCATGCAGAAATCTATGTATCTGTGGAAACATAAGAAAGTGCTTGCGGTGAGAGGAGTACAGAAAGCAGAGATAGCAAGTGAATAGTAATAATTAATTCCTTGGGCCATAGTGGTAACATTCCTCAGATGGCTTAATAGATGTTATCCAGCTTTGTCTAATCTCTGTTCTTCATATTACTGACTCAGTTTTATTATTTCATACTTCCTACTCCAGGGCTTGCAGATGTTTTATTATATACTGTATTTATAAAGCTGTTATGGATCTATACTTACTACCATATATATTCTACACTCATCTACTTCATTGCTTGCTGATTGTTTTATTTTCTACGATACTTGAGATTTTGCACTGTATTTTGGGGTTTTTATTTTGGTACCTATAATTGTTCTGTATTTAGCATCTATCATGCACTAGAAGTTTTCTGTACTCGGTGTTATTTCTGTCATGTAAACTATTCTGTATGGAGCTTTTCTCCTCAGGCCTCTGCTGAAAAAGTGCTCATGCTCAGTCAACCATACCCAGTTAACAAATGTCAAAATAAATAAATAAGTGTTTCATTTTGGTGCTTGTGCGTACTTAGACAAACTACTGATGGGAGGGCTGGGGGTTAAGTTCATGGATTGCAAATCAGATATGAAAGGTGATGCATCACATTTAACAAGAGATGTGTACCATGTGTATATACTGGACTATAAATTGTGAGAGCACCCCATTAGTATATGCCGCTTTACAAAATGTCTAATTTGCATCTCCTACTTAAGGCCTTTCACATTAGCATAAATGGCCTCTATGAATCTGCCTTTGCTATGCTCATTCATAAACTTCAGAAATACCACTATCGCATTTGCACAAATGACTTTGAATGAAGGCCTTGCTTTTGTTGTGATGGCATTAAGGTATATAATATTCTGTTTGCAAAAAATCCAAATCCAAATAAAAGCATTTACAACAGAAAGTAAGTTGCATATTGTTTTGGTTGATAAAGTGCTGTGTTGTTCTGGGATATATAATTCCTCTGCAAAAGTATGATAAGTATTCAGAATAGAATATGGAATTTTAGGTAAGTAGTGGCAGGGACAGCCAACCAGTGTTGTAAACTTTGGATCTAGGTGGTACCCAGTGTGCAAAAATAAAGAAAAGGGTTTGTGGATGATGCATGTGAAGATAATATGATGAAATACAACATTTTCCTCATACACTGTGGTATGATGCAGAGGAATTTTTCTGTGCTACTAGGTCAAGCTGTTTTTTCATTGTGGTGACCCCCTACATGAGGGTGCTGCTTGTGACCATTTCAGGCGAAGACTGTGTGCTCATTTTGGAAATACGAAGATTTCATAGTACTTTATATCACAATCGGAAAGTACAATTGTTTTTATGAAAGCAATCATGCATGCATTACTGTTAAAATACATAAATGAAATAATCCAAGTATGTGAAAAATGAATCCATAACTAAACACACTAAAAACAAAAACGTAACATGGACCACACCAGAAATAGGATGAGTGTTTTCTTCTTTATTTAACTAAGACTTCTTCAGAACAAATACAATAAAATGAATGTTCTCAAGGAAGCTCAGATTAAATGTGATAAGAAAACACCAACATGAGGCACTGAGATGACAGACACAAAAAGCAGCCATTACCTTGTAAAGAGTCATAGTGTAAATCAACCATTATCTGAAAAAAAAAACTTTAAAAAATGATAATATGCAATGATTTGTGAACTGATTTTCACAAAAATATAAAACTGTGTTTAGTAAATGCAGCCTACACTGCTTATGTTAAAGGTCTCATCTTAAGCAGAGACTTGTCATTTTGTGTCCATGTGTGGTACTGATAAACACACACTCACACAAAATCATGCCAGTATACTGGTCCTTAGCCCAGATAATGTGCCTTGATGATATCTTTCAGTTTATTAAAATACTGTTTACTTATGTAGTTTGAATCAATAATTAGTATCAAGTGGATGTTATCTAAATTTTGATAAACCTTACATTTAATATCATATCTATTAGGAATGGAAGGAAGTAAATGGTCTGAAATTGTAGTGTCATCTAGATTATGTCCTAAGAAAGGTTTAAATTGCCTTGATACCCATCTTGTCACTTCACAGTATATTAACATCTCTGTAATTTTGTTTATAAAATTTCTTGTTGTGTACTATAATTCATTGCTGGAATGTTTCTCTCCAGGCCGTGGCTGAAAAGGGACCTGAATTGGGATCTATATTATATCAGCGAATGCTGTATAATCAACCCAAATATGTCAAAACATTGCCAAACACACGGGACAGTGATTTTTTTCCTCCAGGGAAAACAATGCTGCTCTGTAGCAAAAAAAACCCCCCACAAAATAAAGTAGGGGCCTTCACCCCCCAACCCCCTACTTAAATATACCAACTCCGAGATCGCACCACACTGGAGGAAATGGCAAAGTCCCAAAAACGGCCCAGTGATTTTTTCCCTAGGAAAAAATTGCTGTTCCATGCTTTTGGGATTTCACCATTTCGAATAAAATGGGTCGATTAAAAAGCATTTGCTATTTTAAGTGTTCGCTGATTTAATAGAAACCCCTGAATTGTTCTTAGTTAACAAGGAAATACATAAACATATACATAAATAAATAAAGTTTCATATTTAAGCTTATTGAATATAGGGATTATATAATCAGTTTTAGTATGACAAATATATATATATGTAACAATTTCCTTTTTATTTTTATCCTAGAAGAATATCTTACTAAACTTTTGTAAATTTATAACATGTCACAATTCAGGGTACACAGATGTATGTTTTCTCACATTTCTATTTAACATTTCAGCTATTTACCAACTCTTAGAACAAATCTAGACCTTAGCATCAGTTCAGACTCCGATATTCTTCAGAAAAGGAAATCAAGGTTGATAGTCCTTAACTAGATTGTAATTCTTCTATCCATGCTCTTCACAGTTTTATTTTTTCTTGATTTACAGACTGTTTCATCCTTTTCTCTAAACACTGCACACATACATTTACTGTATATACATTTCTTTCCCTACAATTTGCCTAAATTAAACAACATCCCTCCAAGCAAAATAATTTTATTTTATATCCTAACAAACACTTGTGGCTAGAATTAAAACAAGTGACATTGCAATTGATGTGCAACTGCCTTTTATCAGCTGACTGCTTGTTTTAGTGTATCATAATAAACAATATCCTTTCCCAGCTTTGTTTAATCAAGGCTGGTGTACAGTTGGAAATGATGACCCAACAACACATATGTCAGCAGTAACAATATTTACCCTAGTACTGTGAAGTAACTTAAACACCTTCTTAAGGAAATAACACAAATCTGTGGTGCCCATAGACTCTTCTTCTCCATGTTATTCACTTCTATTGCCTTCCAAAGCTGAGGCAACAGTAGGCCACACCTAAAAGGCTGCTGATTCTATAGATTCTTTTTTTTGCTCCTTGACCAAAAGCAGGGTTGAACCCACTCTGTTCACCCTCCCTACACTGGGGCTCACTCTGCTCCCATTAACATGCCCCCATTTTCCACATACCCCAACTTCATCTACAGGTTATACTACACTGATCTCAACCCAATTCATAACCACAAATCAATAAACAGCATAAACCTTATCATTTAATTCCTGCCTCCACACAGCCCCTCAAATCTCTAACCTACCACTTCTTATATGCTACCAAGATTGTTGTTACAGTTTATCACACCAATCTCTCTCGTTCCTTTCTCACTGCCTCATCCAATTCCACCTATTTAAACTTCTTCCTGACCCCTGTTACTATCCTAACATATAGTCCCATATCTCATTTTCTTTAAAATGTAAACTATGCCCTTAGCCATAGCTCATACCAACACACACACACACACACACACACACACACACACACACACACACACACACACACACACACATTTAAAATTCTCATTACAAGTTACCATTTATCACTGCTAATAAACAGTGACCATGTTCTTCAGATGAATACCACTCATTTCTCCTCTCATTCTAGTACATAAAATGAAGTACCACACTCATCTCAACACCAGTCACATGCTAAACGGTCATTCCCAAGCCCACCATAACAATGTTTGTTTGTGTCTTTCAGCTTTTCCCGGTTAGGGGTCGCCACAGCAGAACTCCGGTCCGCTAATGATTGGTAGTGGATTTTTACGTACCGGGTTACCAGCCCTGACGCACAACCTTCAACGAAGGCACGCCCCATTCATGTATGCCTCCACACAGAAGACGCTCTAGCTGAGAATCGAACGGGACAACGTCTTGCTAGCTGTAAAACATTCACAATAGCTCACGACCTTTACAACATATCCCACTTCCATCTAGTCTAACAAAAATATATAAAAATAACCCAAACCACATTTGATTAAAATCAAAGTCAAGTAGCAATTTATATTTCAGATGTTCCTACCTACACTGCAACTTTGTAGAGACATACACCTAAACCCAAGTCCTACTACTAGTACAACTTCTGCAATCACCTACAGAATCAATAATAACGTAACACTCAATTTTTGCAACACAAGTAAAATCAGCCTAACATTTATTAACATTAACATTAGAAGTATCTGCAAGAAAGTAATCGAAATACTGCATTTGCAACCTTGACATCTTTGAAATCACTGAAGCTTGGCTAAAAACTGAAATCAAAGGCACCAAAATTCTCCCACCAGGATATAGTATCCTTTTAGCCAACTAGAAATCCAAAAAAGCAGGAGGTGTAACTACTACACACCCAAATAATTTACCACTCTACCAGATAAAAAGCATAATGCATTCAAAAGTGTAGAGATTCTCATTGCCTTATTTAAGCGCAGCTTTTAAAAGACCATAATGTCATAGCTTTAGATATATCTCCAGGCAGTAATATCAGCACAGCAGAGTACATATTTATCCTGAGTATCTACCACTGTACCACAAGAAGCTACCATCCTTGGGCGCCTGACTATATTTTGAGCCCATATTGTAGCTGACACCCCCACTACCATTAATTTATATGAATTTCCTAAACTAATTAATACTACAACCAGATATAGCAAGTTCTCCATTAAAGCCTCTATTTTAGACTGGATACTCTCAACAAAACCCACTAATGTCTCTAGCAATGGCAATTTATTTTGCAACCTAAGTGACCCGTTTTGCTAGTAACACAAGTCAGTTTAGTTTTTAATTATACCAATTTCTGGATATTGCAAATAATGTTCTTAGAAGCCATAAACTACTGTTTTATTTTCATTCTATTGTCAATAAATGTTAAATATTTTATATTACTGCGTGTATTGGAGCTTTTCTCACAGGGCCACATCTGAAAAGGGGACAGGGTCTTTGTGCCCAGCCAGACTTTCCTGGACAACGAATGTAAAATACGTAAAATAAATAAATAAATAAATAAAAAGGCTTAGTGATCTATATCATTCAGATAAAGGATCATAGTAGAACATATGGAGTTTTTCTTTAAGTATCCATGCAATATTAATTATCAGTTCACAGGTGAGCAAACTATTCTCCTAAAGACGCAGACATTGTACTTCTGAATATATGCTTATTTGTTTTGTTTCTTCCAGAATGGAACACAGCTACATTTTTGAATTAATGCTGTAGGAACTATGAGAATGTGAATACTTAAGGATATGTCCATCTTAACTTTAATCATAATTTTCATTAGGTACAACAATTACTTCTTCCTCCCAGTTAAGGGTGTTTGCATGAACCTAATGTCAAATGCGTGCTTATTCTGCCTTCTTATGTGGAACAGGGACTAGAACTGGGTTACCATGCAGTGTCACTGCAAAAAGAAATGACAGCGCTACCTGCAAGTGTTATTTTCTCAGGCAACACAAAGACACACATGAAGAGCAAGCACTACATTCGGCAATCATGTTTTAAATTATTATCAGTCAGTGTAAGTGACAGAAAGACCCAGTGGTTTGGCTGCAGAGCTGCCATCTGGGTCAATGACAAAACAGTGAACAGAACAACTGTCATGGGTCCATTAAAAACAAGCACACAGATGTACTATGTGTTACCAGGAAATCAGAAAATAAAGAAATAAACAAATAAATACATTTCCCACACTGCATCTTGGATGATTAATGTGTTTTTACTGCAGTGGTATTACAAGGTCTTTAGCAACACAAAATAACAAGAAAGCTGGTTATGACATAAAAGAAGTTACTTGGCAGACCTCTGCAGTGCAGTGAATACAAAGTTTAGTTGTTTTTTGATAGGTAATTTTGTCAGGCTTGACAAAAGTTTCCCTGCTTGAAATAAAACTCGGAAGAAAATCAAAGGAAAACAACATAAAGATTCTGAGCTCAGGAATGCAGGATAAAATGTATTTCCGTTATGAATAATTGTTTGAAAACAAAGTATGATGAGTTTACAAAAAAAAAAAAATCATACTGCAAAAAAATCTTCTAAACTGTGACTCAAAAATGCTTTGTAGATAATTTTGACAGTCATGAATGCTTGCACATGGAAAAGAATCTGAAGAATGAAGATAGCTGCTAGTAGGTAGCTGGTACACTACTATAGCTATAAATTCTGCCGAGGGTAGGAGTTCTAGAGGGATTAACTCCTGACTATCCATGTTTGTTGCCAAAGGTAAAGCCCAGATGGCCAAATGAAAAAGCTAGGAAGGAACAAGTCCTACACAACTCCCACCCTGGCAGGTACTGTAACAACTTTCATACTGTGGTAAAACATGTAATATTCTATATTTTGTCTGGTAAATGCTTTGTGACTTTCAAAGGCTGTTTTAGTATGTAGACATCGAAAAATGTGTGGTGACTATCCTTGGACTGAGTGTGTAGAGATCACTGACCTTTTTCAGAAGAAAGACAGAAAGGCAGCAAGAGTCTTTGTTTCTGTGTGTGGATCTTTTTCTACTTTTGCTTTTATATAAAAAGGATTGTAGAGATGGATACTGTGACTGACCAGGTGCACTGGGCAGATGCACTTGGATGGTCTGCACATCACTGCAAGCAAGAGGGAACCTGTACTTAAGGCTTGCTTGGGCTGGTGACTATGGTTACAACAGTTTGAAGCCCTCTTGAGAAAATCTCTAGGGCACACAGGCATTGACCTGACTCAGTTTTCTGCACATACTTTTAGAAGAGGTCACATCTTTAACTTAGTCCAAGCAAGTACATCCATGGAGGTTATTAAGTGTGCAGGTAGAGGGCATCTCAGGTATTGTTTCATTACATCAGATACAGTACAAATGTAGGTAGAAAAGGGAAATACCAGACAGATAACTATATTAGGATGGGTTTATATTACCTAAGAAAGTACAAAAAGATTAAAGGAGGCCCACGGAAGCATGTACTAGCATACATGAGGTTTTAGTACTTTACTAATATCTGTGTTTGATTTTGAGGTTGCTGTAGTGATGGCATGCTTGGACACTCTTACATTTCTGAGGTCTAAAGGAGGACTGTATTTATGTCACTGGTACCCAACTGGGAATGGATATGGCACAGTTTCAGCTGAAGTGGTGGGGCATCCAAGGATTTGGATTGTAAACCTTGACGTGTCTCCTAAGAACAGATTTTCCCAAGGCATCATGCTGATATGCCTTGGGGGGGGGGGGGAATCTGATGTGGAAGAATAGTTTATATGTGAAGCATGAGTTTCTATGTATGTTCACAGTTAATTCAAAACATTGCACCAAAGAAGGATAGTAACAATCACAGATCATTGGATGGCTAAAGAGGAAAAGTCAGTGAGGTTTATGGTTCTGGAATACAGGAGCTTGGAAGACAAAGGCCTATCCTGCTACAGGCTGGATGGGATCCTCCTACAAAATATGGGACTGGGTATGTTCAACTTCTATATAAGACTTCTGATTCAGTATCTGAGGGCTAGAATGAGAGATAGGTGAGAAAAAATGTAAAAAAAAAAAAAGTATATGTATTATGAATGTGTGTATTTAAAAGTAAAAGGAGGAAGAAGGGAGGAGTAAAACCAAAGGGTGTGGGAGGCTTCTCATGTTCTGTGCAACAGCAGGGAGTAGACAGCAGTTCTTGAGAAATTTAGAATTTAAGTCAAAAAACAAAAGGCCAGCAAACTATGGTATATAAATGCTTTATTAAAGCATGTATGAGTAGAGCAGTGACAAACCGGTTTCGGCTGAACAAATTAAATAGCCTTCATCAGTGTCAATGAAAAAACACATTGAAATCCATTGCCGTTTTATACTGCAAGGTAGAAGTAAGATTAAAGCTCATTGGTTATTCATAAATTCTCATTGAGACCCAGTGGAAATAAATGGTTCTATATTAGATAGTCGAAGCTCCATAACTCCGATCACCTAATGGTCGAACCATTATGTTCGAAGTTACAGAACTTCGAGTATGTAAAAAAAAAAAAGAACTATACAATGGACAAAACAATGACTTGTTGTAAGCAGGGTGGCAAGCCCCCCTGCACTCCCCACACCCCCCCCTACTTAAATATACCATCTCAGAGATCGTACCACATTGAAGAGAATGGAAACCTCCACTTACGGAGATTTCCATTCAAACACTCAAACTTTTACAAATTCGAATGTACGGTCTCGACCTTATGTGGTTCTAACTTGTAAAAGTTCGACTACGTGTTACGAACCTGAAATAAAGCACCCAGCTTAATGATCTACTTCTTTTCTTTTGTATTTGATATTGAATGCCATCCACCTTTATTTGTCCTATTTCCCACAATCCGGTCTATGACAGTAAATCTAAAACTTGCATTCTTGCATACCATTGAGTGTTTATACAAAGCATTACTTGTTTTTTGGTCCTAATATCACTGCAATGCTCAGATATGCATAGTCCCAAGGGTCTCAAAGTTTGCACAATATAAAAGGCTGAGCAGGTGCATGTTGCAAGATAAATCACCCAGTCAGTGTGAACTATGACAATGTGTACAGTGTCCGCTGGCAGACACCACATTATCTGAGTTTCTTAAGGACAGATGTTTTTTCTCCTTCTGAAGAGAGAGGACCCTTGGTTCA
>NC_056727.1:965398874-965611374 GCF_019279795.1 Protopterus annectens | reverse complement strand
TAAAATAGTTCACGGATATATTTTTCAAAAGTTTTATCTCTCCATGGTTTGACAGTCAAGACCCATTTTGTCATTTCCTCACTAGTTAATTGAAACCTCTTTGTTCACAGATTGTTCCAGTGTTTTATATCATGACCAACCTGGTCCCATCTCTCACACCCACTGTCAGTAATATCAATGTGGGCAAACTACAGAGAAGCAAGCTAGTGCATCGCCCATGATATTTGTACCATATTTGAAGTCCCGTGTCTCTAACAGAGGGTGTAGATCCTGCAGGAATTCTGTCACTTCCCCCAGGCTAGGTGAGTAGGCAAAACTGTTAGTCTACCCCTAGCCCTCTGGATAATTCCTCCATAGCCAGGGTCATTAGTTGAACATCAGTCTGGTATCCTGCACTCAGGGCTCCATCCCTCCATGCCAGAAAGTGGACCAGTTCATTTGCAGTTTTGTTGACCCTCTCACCTATTCTAGTGTGACATGTGTACTTTTTAGTTAATGCAAATATACTTAAACTATTATTACTGTGTTTCATACATACAACAATCCAAAATAGACTTAGATCACTATGTCAGATGACTCAAAGGAAATTATAACTGAGTACTGTACTTATGATGAGAATGTGTCATTATGAAATGCAAGTGCAGTGAGGAACACAAAAGTGTAAAGAAACTTAACTGTGAGGTAGCAAAATGAACATGTTTCATTGAAGAATGTAGGTATCAAAACTATGCCCAGCAGGAGGTGGCAATCAGATTACAACACTGTAATATTCACCATATTGTTACAGTATAGATCACTGTCCAATGTAGTCATTTTTAGGGTTGGCCAATTTTCTCATGTTTTTTGCTGACTTGAAATGGTTCAATACTCCCCCACCTCTCAATAGCAATACAGCAAGTGCAACTGCATATACCCAAAGATTACTGTCCTGTCACAATTTTTCATAAAGGCTTGTGTTCCTATTCACCAAAAACACAATGCTAACTTTTGAAACAAATTCCTCACATGAAAGCCAAGCATAAAAAAAAAAAAAAAAAAACAAGGAAAAAACATATACCCCTAAAGAAAAGAATAAAAAAAGAAAAAAAGCTAAGCACGATAAAATTAACTTCAAAAAGGAAGAAAGAACTGAAGAGAAAGATCAATTTTTTAAAGCTAATTATGAAACTAAACCTGCTACATCATTGCAGGATAACAGCAAATCATTCTTTAATTACATAAAAAGAATCACAGAACTAGTACTGCACCAATCTTATTTCTAAGGGCATGACAGACCCAAGCCGTGAGGATAAAGCTTACATCCTAGCAAATCCATTAGCTGCAGCTTCTCTCCTTTCTTGTTTCCAAATTTCCCAATACAAAGTCATATCCCTTCCACAGAAATCAGACCAGGACAAATATTAAAACCATTTTCCAAGACAAAATCACTTGTTGGACCTCGACATCATACAGGGTCGTTTCCTGGTCAGTATAAAATATTACTTATCAGACCTCTTCCATAAACTATTCACCCGGTGCCTATACACTGGATGTGTATCAGAATACTGTTGTAGTATTCTGCCACAAGGAAGGTTGTATCACATTGCCTTGCAACTAGTGACCTATCAGCCTGGCCAGCATTATTTGCAAGATGATGACACGCATCATTGTGGACTTCTTCCACAGGGACATAGGGAACCTACAATTCCTAGAACCAAATCAATGCAGCTTTATAAATGGTAGAACATGTCTGTTAAACTCAGAAGATGTTTTAATGATTTGTAGAAGTGCTAGATGAGGACAGCTCTATGCACACAGTTTAACTGCAATTAACTATGGCCTTTGATTTTATCCCCCATTCTGATGTTACTGACAAACTGCCCCAACTCATAAATCCATATGCAAGCCACTAGATTACCAACTGGCTTACCAACAGAACCCACTGTATTAGAGCTAGTAGCACACTGTCCTCCAAGTGACTTGTCACCAGTCATGCACCCTAAGGCTTTGTTCTGGGCCCACTTCTGTTTGGAATGTACTTCTCTGATCTTAAAACCAACATTAAATACCTTTGGCTGATTAAGTTCTCAGACAATTGCAAGGTTGAAGACATCTGTAACTCGAAAAAGGTGAACAAACAGAAATCACTAGTCAATCACAAAGTATTTATTTCTTTATTTTTTATTTTTTATTTATTTTACATTTGTTGACCGGGCTAGTCTGGCTGGATACATGTCCATTTTCAGCAGAGGCCCGAGGAGAAAAGCTCCACTATAAACTAAGTACATTACAATTAGATAAAAATCTACTATTCTAAGATATAGCTACAATCAGAGAAATAGAAAAACAGAGGATTGAAAGGATAAATTCAAAGAAAATCAAGTTTACAATATGCAGATAATTAAATATCAGACAATTGTGCAAAATGTACATACTTAAAAACTCAACAGTAAAAGGAATAGAACTAATGTAGTGCAGAGATGAAAAAGAGTGGAGGAGACACAGTAAGAGAGACAGGTTAGTCAGGTGTACTACAGGAACAAGGCCAATGATTTTGGAAGTATCGTTTAATTTTCTGTTTGAAAAGTGGCAAGGATGTAGTCAGAGTTATGTCACATGGTAAGAGATTCCAACTTCTACCTATTGTGTTACTGAAAAGGGAAACACCTGCTGTGTTGTTTGCCTTTATAGATTTTGTCATGAGTTTACTAGATGAGCGAAGTGAGTTAAGATTGTTGTAAGGGATTAGAAGTTGTGAGAGTATAGGGGTATTGTCAGGTTGGTGTAATATATTGTGGGCAATAGTGAGTTGAGGAATTATAATGTGGTTTTGAACTTCAAGCCAGCCTAGTTGTTTTAGGTTTATACAATGATGGGTCCTAAAGGGGCTACTAGTGGCGAAGCGAGCTATATTATTATAGCAAGTAGCAAGTTTGTTAAGATTGGTTTTCTTTAGGTTTGTATAAATTGGGGAAGCGTATAGGAGGGTAGATAGAAGGTGAGATTGTGCAATCTTGGTTCTAGTTGTTGGGGTTAGGAAAGGTTTGATACGATATAGGGAACCTATTTTTCTGTTAATTAATCTGATGTTGTTGTTAATGTGCTGGTCGAAGGAGAGATTATTGTCAATGGTTATTCCTAAGAGTTTTGTAGTTGGATCAGGAGAGATGATAGTACCATTATTAGAGGAAATGGAGAAATTTAAGGGGGGAGACCGAGTGGTGGGGGTGAAGAGGAGTAGTTTTGTTTTTTTGGCATTTAATAGGAGAAATCGTCTAGAAAACCAAGTTTCTACAGTATTAAAGGTAGTTTGGGTCAGTGAGATCAGCTCAGTAGAGGAAGGTGCTGAGCAGATAAGGGTAGAATCATCTGCGTATTGTATGCAGGTTGCTTGTGGGATTGAAGTCTGAAGATCATTGATAAAAAGGGAGAACAGGAGTGGACCAAGAATGGAGCCCTGGGGAACTCCGATGGAAATGGGTAAGAGTGATGAGATATGGTTATCCCATATTACGGCTTGCTGTCTGTTGTTAAGATAAGATCTAAACCAATTTATGGCGCGTTTATCACAAGAGAGAGATTCAAGAATGTTTATTAAGAGAGAGTGGTTGACCATGTCGAAAGCTTTAGAGAGATCAATGAAAAGAGCGGAAGAGAGTGTATTGTTGTTTCGATTTTTGTTGATAGTATCTACAAAGGAAAGAAGGGCAGTTGTGGTACTGTGGTGAGGTCTAAAGCCATGCTGACAGGTTGCTATTATATTGTGAAGAGAGAGATAGTGAACAAGTTGCTGATGAATACATTTTTCCATGATTTTTGCAAGGGGTGAGAGAAGGGCAATTGGTCTAAAATTGGAGAGGTCAAGGGAGTTACCACCTTTATGAAGTGGGATTATATAGGAGACTTTCCAGATGTCAGGGATAGTTCCCTCTTGGATAGTTCTGTTTATAAGTAAGGATATAGGATATGCAATTTCTTTGGAAGCTTTCTGGAGGAAGAGAGAAGGGAGCTTGTCAGCAGAAGGGGTGCAAGGTTTCAGTTTGAGAATGAGTTTGTAGATGAAAGAAGTAGATATAGGTTTTAGAGAGAAGTTGTAGGAGGAGTTAGCTATATTAGATGGAATATTAGGGTTGTTGGTGTTCATTTGTTTTGCTAGGGATTGGATAGTTTCAGAGAAAAAGAGTTGAAAGCATTAGCAGTCTGGAGAGGGGTTTCAGGGTCAGCATTAAGAGGGAAGGAGTTTTGCAATTCCTGGGGAAAGTAGTCTGTTTACTGATGACCAGAATTGTTTGGCATTGTTATGATGGGTGTCTTGAAGTTTACAGTAGAAATGTTTCTTGTCAGAGATTATTGATTTCTTAGCCTGATTTCTGAGCTGGCGGAAATGAACTAAATCAGGGTTTTGTTTAAGGCATCTCCATTTTGTCCATGCTTTGTTTCTAGTATGAATAAGTTTTTTAGTATTGTTGGTAAGCCATGGGGCTGTTTTGGTCTTTACTCTAATAGAACGTTCTGGAGCATGTGTATTCAGTATGGATAAGAAGGTAGTGTTAAAGACTGAGACTGCCTCTTGTAGGGGAAGTGATTTTAAGCAATTCCAATTACATGCTCTCAGTTCGGCTTGAAAATGTTCTAAGTTAAAATGTTTGGTAGAGCGAATTTGCCTTGTATTTGGAAGGTTCGTACATTCTGACTTTAGTCTGGTAATGTAGGTTAGGGAGTGGTCGCTGATATCGTCTGGCATAGTACCTACTTTATACTTTTTGTTGACTTTATTTGTGAGTATCCAGTCTAAAGTACTCTCTTTCTTATTGGGCTTATTGACTCTTGTAGTTGAGGTAATAGTTTGGGAAAAACCATGTAGGTTAATATGAGAGGAGGGGTTATCAGCAATGATTGTGTTCCAATCAATGTTAACGTCACCTAGAATTATAGTTTCTTGGGGGTAGGTGGTAGAAACCCAACTAAGATAGTCTTCTAATATTGGAATGTTGTTACCTGGGGGAAGATACAAGCAAATAATGTAAATTGCTTTTGTGGCATTAAGTTGTATTTTAATAATGATGGCTTCTATTTTGCTATCTTGGTTTGGATATGCTGGTTGAGTAGAGATGTTAAGTTGATTTTTGAAAAGTATTGCTACTCCACCACCCTTACGTTTTAAGCGGTCTTGTCTTACTATGTTATAACCTTGGGGTATAATCTCTGAGTCCTTTGTGCCTGGGTTTAGCCAGGTTTCAGAGAGGCAGAGAATATCAAAAGAGTGGATATCTAAGAGGGCATGGATGAAGGGTATTTTCTTATTTATGCTTTGAATGTTAAGGTGTCCTATGAGGAATTTATTATTGAGGTTAGGTGAGCAGTTTTGAGGAGGAGGGGAGATAGGGCCAGGGTTGGGGTGGATGTCACCATCTTGTAGTGTTGGATTAGCTGGTCTAGTGGAATATTTGCTATTTAGAAATGTTAGAGGTTTTATTTTTTTGTTTGATTGTAGTAGGTAGGTAAGGTGATGTAATCTATGGAATTTAGATAGATGATAGCTTGGGGTAGAAGTAACATTGGAGTACGATGTGAAAGTGAGTATAGTAGAAGTGTGTTTATGTGAGGAGTTATGAAAGTTGTTAAGTGAGATTTCAAAGAAAGTGAGATGGTAAGTTGAGAGAAGGGTGATCAAGAGTAAGAATGAGAGTGTAGGCATAGTTGGTGGGAAGGGAGTCATTATTATGTAGTCTGAGAAGAGAGGAGGAAAGAGGACAGTTCAAGGGAGAGAGAATGAGTGTGTTGAACAAGAGGGGGAAAGTATGTCCGTTTAAGAGTATTGGAGGGTAAGTATTGGATTCTGAAAGGAGTAAGGAATGATTTGAGTAGAGAGGACTGCGGAGGGATAAGGAGAGAAGTATGAAAAATGGAGATAGGTAATATAAGACTTAAGGTAATAGGGTGAAGAAAGAGAAGGGGGGAGTGGAAGGCATGTGTTAAGGTTTGGTAGCAATTTGGCGGGAATGAGAGGGATAGGTTGGGAGGGATAGGGGTGTGGCTGTAGAGGTATAAGAGTAGGACCCCTGGGGGTGGGTGGGAATTGGGGGTAGGGAGGGGAGCGGAGTGAGCCTGCAGGGCGAATGGAGCAGGTTACAGCCACTAAGGAGAGATGAGGAAGGAGACAATCAGCTAAAATAGGTAAGGAAGGTGGGATAAGAATGAAGACAAGTAGAAGGGGTAGGAAAGAGGCCAGAGAGCACCAGAGATAAAAAAAAAGTGACTGATGAGAGGAGGTTAGCGAAGAAACATACAGTGGGAGCAGTATAGAAGAGGGTAAAGTGTAGCAGAAGGGGAGGCTACTGAAGTACAAGAGTAAAGCTAAGAGAGAGTTTGGTGGAAAGTAAGGTAAAGGTAGAGGTTAACTGGAGGAATGGAAAGGTAAAGGTAGAGGTTAAAAGGAGGAATAGAAAAAATCCAGATCCTAGCTCTGTCGCCTGACAAGGGCTGGTTAGAACTATACAGTGCAGGAGAGAGGGAGCCAAGGTGGGAGTGGATCACCTACAGTATAGTGTAAGTAAGCAGGAGGGAGAGGGGGGGAAAGTAAGTAGGACAGTAGAGAGGTAGAGGGAGATAAAAATAAGGCTAGGAGAGAACAGTTTACGCTAGGAGAGGGAGGGCTAATAAAGGGAGGTACTGGCTGCTGGAGACTAAGGCACAGGCAATCTAAACAACTCTGAAGGAATACCTGGTTGGAGCCCAGTTATATGAGCAATACAGAGCCCAAACCTACTTTGTATTCTGAAGATCAGAGTTAAGTTCTTTGAGGTATGAGGCAAACAAAGTCACATTTAGTGAGGGCAGACCAAGGTCGATGGTCACCAGTTGGGAGTAAGGCAGGACAGAAGTCTGAAGAGCAATTAACTGTAGGGGAGAAGGTAGGCAGGAGGAGAGAAAGAAATAAGAACAAGGTTAGCACATTTATGTGTACAAAATAAATCACATTAATCAACAGTGGAAGTATAGCAGTAATAACAACTATGCTAACTATAAGAATATTCACATTGAAAAACCTGGTCGCATCTTAGTTTTTCATCTAGCTAAAGTGCAGAAAATTCAGGAATCAACAGTGTGTACAAACCATTTTCATGAGACAGTACAAATAAAATAGGAGAGACTACACAATCAGCTAAATCTAGTGTAAAGCGAACCAGTCAGGTGTCCATGTTGTTGCCGGAATAAAGGCTGAATATATACATAGCTTACTAGAATATACTGAGTACTAAATACAACTCAAAATCAACCTTTATACACGTAGAGTTCTTTGACATGGAGCACAGGTGCGTCAGATAGAGCAAATATTAGCACAACTATGTTTAAGGACAAAGGTCTTTAGAGAGAAGATGAGGTTGACTGGATAGGCTAGTGAAGGAGTACTCAAAAAGCAAGAGGTAGGTCATGAAGTGACCATAAGGGAGACAAGCTGCAGGAGATGAAGGATGTGGAAGCTTCGTTTAAAAGGAAGCATTTAGAGGTCGATTGTGAGTGTAGTAGGGATATCTCAACAGAACCTAAGAAATAATCCGGGGAGGGCAAAGGAGTAGCAAATGCCAGGAATCAACTGTAGCGCAGAAAGCGCAAGTACTGTAGAAGGCGTTTTTAGGATAAGAAGGGCAGACGCCATGTAATTACTGTAGCGCTAAAAGCGCGATAACAGTAGAAAGCATAGTAGGGAAAAGAAGCAGGAGTAGTGAGTAAAGGGGCAGACGCCGTGTAATCTACTGTGTCGCTAAAAGCGCGAATACAGTAAAAGGCGTTTGGACTGCAAAGTGGTTTAAGAATTGTTTGCTAGTCAGAAAGGCAGCTGGTACAGTAGAGATTATTTTAGAGGGGAATGTAGCAGTATCATAGCACAGGTGGTCAGCTAAAATAGGGTTCCGTTTAGGTTTGGGACTGCGGGGAAACGCCAGCTGAGCACGTGGGGAATCCCTACGTGTGTGGCGCAGTTTAGGTAGTATAGCCGCTACCAGATTCTAAAAACAATAAAAACAGTACGGCATGAAAAGGTCTAACATCAAAAACATCAAATACACTAGTCCCTACAGTTCAAGCGGTGTTTGTTCAACAGAGCCGCTGTATTAATTAATAAAAGGCTCAACACAGGAGTCGCCCTAGATAACATGCGACATACAGAGGTAAAAAGTAAGAAAATAGCTTGTACAACCTCGTAAAAGAACAATAAGGTAGCTATGAACACCTTAGTGGTAATTACAGTGTGTCTTATCAGGAGAATAATTAAAAATAGTTGCACCAAAAGACAGTCCGAATATAAATTCGAACCTATAGCAGATTAAAACAAAAACATCAGCGCATCAACAACATGTTTCAATCACAAAAAGCAAGGTCTTAATGGAGCAGGCAAATGTTTATATGAACACACCAAAATTTTATTGTAGTCCAAGGTTAAAATTGTAGAATATCCAAATGTATAAGTGCTTAATGGAGCAGGCAAATGTTTATATGAACACACCAAAATTTTATTGTAGTCCAAGGTTAAAATTGTAGAATATCCAAATGTATAAGTGCTTTCATCTCCTTTTTAAATAAGTTAAAGAGACTTCATCAGATACAATTAGTTACTTTCATCACCTGAATTTTAAAGAAGAAATTCAAATTACATCACATCCTAGAGCAATCAACACACCTTCATTTAAAGCCATAGTATACTTAAAATTGTCATTACTTCCACAACACTGTGAAAGTTGTTAAAACCATTAAAAATACTTTTAAAATACTTCATGAATTTTAAAATCACCACCTGTCTACAATTATATTAATAACTTAACATTTAAATAAATTTAAATAAATAAATCCATGTGGTAATAAATATAAATAAATACCTAAAATACTGGAAAACGTATATAAGTATAAATAAATACTCATTCAAACAGTGTATATATGAATAAGTTTGCTACACTAAGAAAGTTACAAAGTGTATTTTAACGTCTATTCAGGGCTTTAATTTTTCAAGAGACTACTAATAGACAAATTATCATTAAGCCCTGGCCAATACATGGCGTTCAGTTTGATCTGCCATCCTAGTTCCATTTTGTCAAGCTGGTAAGACCATGCTCCACCTCTTGCACTAATCATTACAGTGTCTAATATAATGAATTTAAAAGCATGGTCTGGGTAAGCCATAATATGTTTTGCTAAGGCGTTCCCTTCCCATAGATCATGTATGTTTCTGAGATGTTCCCCTATTCTGTTTTTAAATTAGCGCTCAGTCTTGCCCACGTAAAAGCATGGGCACAAATTACAAACAGCACAATATACAACCCTCTCAGTTGTACATGAAAATCTACCTCTCAGCCAAATTCTAACTCCATTTATTGTGACACTGTTATTAATTTCCATAATGTTCGGGCAGAACTTGCATCTCCCACATTTATGCATGTGTCCTTGAAGTTACTCTTTCTGTCGTCTTTCAAACATATTTTTAAGACATTTGTAACTCCCCTGAAAACACATGTACCCTCAAAAGGGCCTAAATTGTGCAAACATATGGTGTCAAGATTGTGGTCTAAAACTGAAAACCAAAAAATATAGCATCAAACAAGCATTTTCATAAACCTCTCACATAAATGATACTCCCCTCTTAAAACAGACATGATTATCAGAGGCTTAGGCACATGTGTGGATAACAAACTCTGCTCTGGCCACCACATATCCAGTATCATTAGCAAAACATTCTACTTAACTGAATATTAAGGACTTCTCTCCTGGGTCCAAAGACATTACACTTCTCCTCTACACATCCGTTATCAGGCCCATAGTAAACCACAATTCACCCTTCCAACATGTACGTGAGCAAACTCATAATAATTTGAGAAGCTACACTAGTTCTTCATAATAAAAGTCTTCGGTGTGAGCTCCTCAGTTAAGCAGAGTGTCTAAAAACCCTGTGACTCTTCTATGTCTCCTACAGATTCCTACTTGGTGATCTATGCCTGGCCTACAAAGCTGCAAAATGACCCATTTCTGCTTTATCTTCAGCACATTTGCATGGCCAGTAGTAACACAAACACAATATCAAGGGACCCGAACCTATGACATCAATTACAAAACTTGTTGCGATGACAACCATCTCTCCCAAAGAATCCCCACTTCTAAAACAGACTCTATGTTTTTGTAAAGCGAAGCACTTCCCTCACTATTTTCAAATACAGTTTAGACAAATGTATCGGAAACTGTATATTTACCACAGGCCTAGCCACCCCTCCCTTGCAGACAGGCGAAGCAAGTAGCTGGGTATAACAGAGGAGCTGCAGTGGCTAGGCTTCAAATGGCTTAACTACTTGTCTATTGCTTAGCTGGAACCTAAGACTCTATAGCTTTGTACTCATATGTTCCGTTTTTTTTTATTGTGTCACCCATTGGCCAGAATAGTTTAAAAATGTAAACATAGTTCACTAGTGACTATTTTCTAAACCCAGTCATTTAAAACACTTCCTGATGAGGTTTTAAATTGTTTTATGATATGGTATTAACATTCTGCATCTATATCCAATTAAAAAAAAAAATTGTACATTTCTTTGAGCCTACTTGTTTTTGCATTCACACATTTCAGAAAAATGCCTTTTTCTAGCATACATTCCACAGATCTAATTAAGTGTGCAAGAAATACTTCATCTCATGAACTCAGCCACAACTAAGGCAGTCTTGAATGAAAATAACGTGCATATTCTGACTTCCATCTTGGATCCTCACATAGCTCTAATTTCAAGTCAGTTACTTTTAAAAAATATTCTTTTAAAAATATTCTTCCTTGACTTAATATTTTTGGGTGTTTGACCTCTTTTTATTTTGGACACATTCATTTTGTCAACTAATCACTTTAAATCTGCACTGGTAATTTCTCTTGCCCTGCACACATCCATGGCTTTTTATAATATCAGATTTGTTTCATTTAAAAGTCTACTCTCTTTTAATTATTTCCATACCACAAACTGTTCTATTTCTTAACAGACAATTATTCAACTAAGTAACTTAAGCATTGTCTCTATTGTACCTTGTACTATTGTAAAGAATAAATGCCTAGAATGATAAATTCTATCTGGGGTGACAATAATTACTGATATTTTCACTAAGTTCTCTTATTTTGTCTTGTTCCCCTTCAAGAAAAATAAAGCTAGTTAGATAACGTTATTGCTTCTTCCCAGTAATACTCAGGAGTACAGCTCACTGTTCCTCTTCAGACTTTTCAGTCAATCAACTTACTCTAATACAAGATCTAAAGCTTCCGCTTATCAGCCACCTTTCATTAAAGCACAAGAAATCTAGCAGGAGTGCTGTATAGCCTTATTTCTACTTACAGCTCTAATTTTGTAGTTCCAAAAACATAAACTCTTGAAAGCAAATATACTTTATCACTTCTGGAGATACATTTCTTCTCAATTCTGGTAGTCATTTCAGTGTACCATGGTAGTTTGTTATGCCAGAAGACCTAATAACCTACAAATATAATAGATGAAGTCTAGCCTTCTGAAGTCGATATTCCAAATTATTTCTCTAGACTCAAAGGTTTACCACGACATTAATTGCTGCAGTTTGCCCATTAGCATTAAAGTTGTATACTTGTATATAACACTTGTACTGAAACCCGATTTTTAATTATAAGTTGACAGTTAGCTAATCAGCATATTTTAACACTAAATGCTATATCAGGTAGAACACCTTTTGTATTGTTGGCAAGGGTCAGATGTTTTCTGCATTAAGTAAATGTTTTTTAGATGATTAGTATGTTCATGGGTAGCTGCTAAGCATACAGTCCAGAAGACAATTAAGGAGCTTAGCCCAAATTCCCAGTTGTCCCAGTGCATTGTCTGGTTAGCTCAAAGTCACACAGCAAGCAAATAAAGGCTTTAGGGATCAAATCTTGTATCACAGGGAATAGTTCATTAACAACTCATAGTATTAGTTTTCTGGACTATCTGCCAAAACAAGAAATACTTTACAATAAATAGAGCTCATTAACAAATTGTAGTATTAGTTCTCTGCACTATCTGCCAAAACAAGAAATACTTTACCACAAATAGTCCTAAAAGAATGTTTATATATAATTGTTTTACCTTCAGCTGCTGTATTTAAGAGGTCTACAGGAAGGTTATTGCTAGGCACGGTAAATGTTACCATTTACTTTTAAGATGCCCTGGATACTGGGGTAACACCAGAAGAGCTGAAGAACTTAGATGGAATGCCGAGATGAGTAAATGACACAGGGCTGCATCTTAAAAAGAAGCAAATGTGCTTTTTATTTAAAAAAGAGTAGAACACTAAGGATGTATAACAGATGGAACTTGTTTATGTGGTGGCTAGAGTTAACTCTGCTGGTTCCATCACCTTAGAATGCAAGGTGCCCAGAACTCTTTCTTAGCTCACGTTTTGTTCATACTGCACATAGGAAGGAAATCATTATGATATGTAGATGATATTTGGGCCAAAAGCTCCTTCACTCAGGGCTCTGTGCTTAATTGTTCTGCTATAAAGACTGCCTAAATCCGTCCTTCAGAGGGAAAGTTTACTCTTCAAAGACTGAGGCATTGCTGGTACATACCACTGTTTATCCTTCACATATTTATCTTCTGCCCCTTAGTAACATAAGGTAGAAATTGACTATAATTTAAATATTATGTCTGCTGTCTGGAAGTGATACTTGAGAAGAAACGGATGCTGAAGGAACACATTTCTGCTATCATCAGGACATCTTATTTCCATCTTAAGAATATAGCATAGATCAGATACTGTTCCCCTTTAGACTTCATGACAGCGGTTCCTACACTGGTAAGTATCATGTGGACCATGACAATACACTTTATCTCAGTCTTATAAATATGGACCTAGAACAGCTATAGTGGGTACAGAACTTAGCATCAGGACCACACAATTGTCTGTCTCCTAAACAGGTATCTCCCTTTATTTGGAAGGATCTCTCTGAAATATGTCCTCTTTAGGATAACTCATCTAAGTCCTTTTATGAGATGATTTATCCATTTTTAGATTTCTTAATTTTTAAGTTATAGATTATTTATGATATTCTGTTGTTGTTACTGATTTAATTCTGCTGCTCATAATAATATTCTAATGTTATTTTATTTCTAAAACGTCTAATGCTAGACATTTATATACTTCAACAAACATAAATAAAGAAAACATAGTGGAGGCTCTGTCTTATACAAATATTGCTGAGATGAAATTAAAGCATATTTTTTATCCTCCCTCATCTCCACCATAGGGCCTTGCTCCAGTCTCTACTATCTCAGTTCCTTGATGCTGCTTTGGGTAGATGGATATGGCACAAGCTTTAGTAATTTGCTTAATGCAAAAATTACAAACGATGGATATAGCATGAACTTTGATAATTTACCTAATACAAGAACTAAAAAAATGAGACAACGTTCCACTGATGTAGAATTTTTCAAACTTTATGAAAAGAAATGCAATTCATTATGTAACTTCCACTCTATCTCTGCTTTGTAGACTAGCCTGTTAGTACTGTGTACAAAAATTGCATTAACCAAAACACATTTATTTATTATTATAAAAGTGTGGTTATAAAACTTGCAGTATGTAAAATCTATAACATAATGATCACCACCAATAAGTAAGCTACACTGACTTTGTGACTGCTTTCAGTAAAACTGTCAGAAACTGAACAAATCTGGATTTGCAACTATGCACACATTTGCAGTGTTTATAATATTACCTAATTTGTACTCCACCTTTCTCCATGAAATACTGTACTGTAGAAACAGGGAAATATCATTCCAAATGTAAACTAAGCAGAAAATATAGGACTGGGGTCTCTAAAGGCAGATAAAACTGCTACTTAGAGTTAGTTTTGTTTTGCTTCTGAAGTGGGTACATGGCAGTTGCAGTTATATACAGAGCTTAAGCTAAAATTCATCTGCTGTGAAGGAATGGGAATATAGTTTAAACTTCTAAACCAGAGTCATATAGAAAATCAAACATATATTTAGCTATTTGTAGAGACAGGTCCAGATAAGATGTTACAAGTTAAGATAAGATAGAGTTCTACAAGTCATCTGTCTGTTTTAACACATTTATACTGTTTTTTTTCTTCATGCAACTTTATATCAATTTGAATATTTGACTTCAAAAATTACAATGCTCAAATTTTTGTGAAGTAAAGAATTGTAGTATTTAATGTTAAATGCTTGTGGCTGGTGGTTTATTGTATTTATCATCTTAAGGGTATGTTTGTTTAACTGGTATGAACTAAAGTCTTGATTTTAATCTTTTGAATAGCTACTGCTATTGCTGCAATAGAAATATTTAACAGCTAATTTATTTCAAAGGCAATCAGGAACTCTGTTTTGGTGTGCCACAGCAGTGTCTCTGGAGGCAGCATTAAAAACAAGGAAAGGGTGTTGGCATTGAACAGACATCATTCCCCATGGAACAGACTGAAATGGAACGCACTGCACTAAATCTAAAGTAGGTGAAATCCTGGGGAGCCAACAATTAGACATCTGGTCTGTAGATGCATGTTGCAAAATGTTTTGGGGTGTATCAGATGCTGATTATTATGCAAGGTAGCAGTGCACATCTACTGTATGCTCTTAAAATCAAGTAGCACCTGGAATATAAATTCTCAGCAGTGGCACAGATTGTGAGACTGTCCATTATCATAAATTGGTGGCAGCATGTGGGAATTGGACTCCTATTCATTATACGTAAACTGGTTGCAGCAGGTGGGACAAGATTTCATAGCAGACTGTACATGATTTGAAAGAATGGATGGAAAAAATAAAAGGTTAGACTGTGTAAAGAAGAATATCACTGCCCTTGTTCAGTTACAAAATCACTACATGGACAACAGTTTTGTAGTTTTTAGAAATGGTTATGTTCTAAAGGATGAACTCACAGTTTGACTTACTTTTATTAGATTTGAAAGCAAAAAAATTCTAGAGAAAACAGCAGACTCAAATACAGACTTTTGTTAGATATAGATAGTCGGGAAGTTTTAAACCCATGCAACAAACTACTTTTGTGATTTTAAATGTATTCCTGGTGTTACTGAGAGGTATTTTGGACCATTTTTTTACATTATGAATAATAGTCATAGTTCATTAGTGAGGCCACATTTCAATCAAATCAGAACAAGATTCACAGAGAGGGAAAAAAGCAGTTTGTAAATTTGAAAAAGAGACTGAAAATTCCTGAAGGATTTCAGAGCTTCTCACATGCTTTGTACAACAGGTGTCTGACATATACATGTTGGCTGGAGTTGAGAGCCCTGCACCTGTGTATGTTGTGAGAAAAGACAATGAAGCTCCTACTTGTACCTTGTTCTTATGGAAGACATAAGGGTTCAGAATCTTCACAAGTGTCAGCCACCGTCACGCCTAGAAATTCTACACATGGAAAATATCCCAAACTCATCAAAAATATTTTGTTACACTCTGTTGACATATCTCCCAGGAAAGACAAAAATGCACTCTGGTTCCAAGACCATCTTAATTAGAGAATGCCTCTGCATTCATGAAATGGCAAACTACTGCCATACTGTTTTTGAATTCTGACAGTGAAGAAAGTGCATAACTGTTTTTTTACAAATTCATGACATTTGAAAGTTGGATTCTATTTAAGTGGTGGTATGGTAATTCAGACTTTGTTACAAATATTTTTTTGCTAAAAGCTGCAGTTCAAAGAGTAGGTTTTCATTGTCAATTTCTGATAATTTGTTATCAGGTTTCAAGGTCCGCAAACTAATTATGGGATTTTAATTACTGATATAAATACCTTCCTTCACCCTATATTCATATTACACATAACTGCTTACTGGCAACCCCATCAAAAATCTATTTGCCTTTATGTACCAGCACTACAGATAATGCGTTAATGGCACCACAGTTTATCCTAGTTATGTACTTTATTTTTTATTTAAAAGTTAAACATGAAAATGTCTTATTAATAACACTAACTTCACCACCAGAAAGAAAGATGCAATATGATTGCCAACATTTCACTAGAGTTACACTGTTCTGAATGTTTGTAATAGCCAAATAGGAAGGTTATTTGTCAAGAGACCATGTGTGCCTTACCAATAACCATCCTTCAGTTTCTACACACCTTCGCAAAAACAGCAAGGCTTATAAGTCCAGGAGTGCATTTTATGGCACCCCTCCATTTATCTAGGCTGTGTTTGAAGGCTGACAGAGTCACTTTACAACATTCAAAAGGAGTCTATTCCAGAGCAAGAGGGGGTTCTGCATAATGAACTTATCTCTATTTAGCTTTGTTTAATACCTAATGTAAACTGACATCTCATGTTCTTGTGTTGGTTACTCTATTTGCTACACTGAAAAGAAGAAATCACTAATAATAGGGTCCCTGTTAGCAGTGAAAGAAAGGCACATGGTTCACCTCTAAGACACCATACAACAGAGAATACAGGGAACAATGATTACAGCCTTTCCTGCTAAATAGGATTTTTGATGCCCAAGATCCTTTTTTGTTTGGAACTTCTGCAGTTTTTCAAGTTTTTTTTTTTGATGTGTCTAGTGAGATGCATGCCAAACACTGCATTATAATTTATAATGGGTTAAACCAGGGCAGAGTACAGGAGGACAATTACTTCATTGGTTTTTAATGAGATACTCTTTGTGATATACGATAATTTTCTAACTACCATTCCTACATGGCTATCAGAGGAGAGGGAGCCATTGACCCAGATTCCCAAGTCTCTAATCACAGACTCACTGTAGAGCGAGGTGTCATTGATACAGTAGGTGGTAGGAATGTGCTGGTTTCCAAAGGAGGGATACTGCACTTGTTAGCACTTAGTTTGGGCCCTTTTCAATGTACCAGGAGTTAATGCATGCTAGTTTCATCTGAAGGGTACTAGAATTACTGGTTGATTTAGCAACTACATCCAGGTTACAATCTTCAGTGGGCTTAAGTCAGCGAGAGATCCATTTTGTCACTGTTTAGGTGAGAGAAATAAATGCAAAAAAGGAGAGGGCCTAGTACTGAGCCCTGGGCAATGCCACTAGTAATCTTTTCCCTAACTGAGGTGGCATCACCAACTCTGACATGTGCTCTGTCCTTCAGCCAGTTTGCAATCCAACTTACCAAAGAGGGATCATTGTTTAATGCCACTAGCTTATTAACAATCTCATTATGGGGTATGGTATTAAACACCTACATCAGATCCAAGTATGCAGAGTGAACAATGTGACCCTTGTCAATTGCTTGTGAGACCTTTTCAAGGAAGCACACAAGATTTGGCAGCCATGACCTCCGTTAACAAATCTAAATAGTAGTAGTAGGTCAGGCCTGATCACATTTTTAAATTCATGGTTTATTAGGTCGGTGAGGATGCATTCCATGGCTTTACAAACCAGACTAGTAAGGCTAACATGGGTCAGTAATGGGGGCCACCCTTATTGAAAGGCATCACCACCACAATGCTCCATGACTCAGAAACATCCTGTGGCAAGCCATACGTTCAGTAAATTAAAGAAGGAATCTTCAAGTGCCTTCCTGACACTATTTATTAAACAACCTAGTATATTGTCAGGACCCATTGATGTGATAGTTTTGGGATTGGAGCTTTAAGGATATGATCCTTTGAGTTGGTAGGGAGAAGTGACTGTGGGATGTTTGTAGTGGGAATGATAGTTTCAGGGGAAAATCTACTGCAGACTTATTAGTTAACATGTTGGTAATGTCCATACCTCTCAACTGCTCAGATTTTTGCAGAACATCCATATTTTTGGCTCATATTTTTGGTCTGTTCCTCATAAAATTTGTGGTTTTCTGGCAAATCACTGGGATGATCTGAGAACTGGAGTCACTAAATAGTGACAAACATTTGGATTTCAAATCTTTCAAAAAATGTATGGTAAAACAAACCCTGTTACTCTAGCAATGTTCTAAGTTTATAAGAGCAATATGTAAAATATGTCCCTATTTTTGGATCTTTGTCCCCCCACATTTTGTTGGGCTTTGTCCAGATGTCTTGCATTAAGAAGTTGAGAGGTATGGTAATGCCATTATAGATAAGTTTGAACCAATTATATAAACTACTCCTTAGTTCTCTAACATAAAGAAGGAATTCTAAATATCATTAGCTTCAGAAGCTTTCACGGGATTCTGCTCTTTATAGCTGCCTTCCATTTCTTGGTGATGTATTTTATACTCTTTATGTGAAGGGATGTTGTGGCCTTACAATGAAATCTAATCAATCATTTTCTTCCTTCTGTTGTACAACTTGTTAATATCTACAGACCACCAGGGTGGTTTGTTGTTGAATTTACTGATTTATTTCACTCTGGTGGGGACTGCTGTATCAATGCAGTTATCTAAATGAGGGTAAAGATCCTTTGCATAGGGGACTGCATAACTTGCATCTACTGTGAGGTTAACAAAGGTGAATTTTGAAATTTAATCATGTAGTTGCAATGTGGTTGCTTTTTTATAGTCTCTAAAGAGGGTGGGGCTGGTTACATGGAATGTACGAGGATAAAGGTAAACTGTTTGTGGTCTGATTTAACTACCAATGGGCCAACCAGGGGCAAAAAACATTCTAGGGCCAAGTCTATGAGAACTAGGTTCAGGATATTACCACCCCCTCGTTGGATTTTGGACAGTTTGATCTAGGTAATTCTTGTTAACCCAATCTGAGAAGCATTGTGCATTCCCAACATTAGAAGTATAAGTACTCCAGTCAGTGCAGGGCAGCTGAAATCATGAATGATTAAAAAACAAGTCTTATAGGGATATTTTGTGCAGCCATGAAAGTGGATAGATAAGAAGCTAGAAGTATAAATTCAGACATACATAGTGTGCGCTCAGTGGGGAGGGGTCATGGGGGACAGGGGTATCACACTAGACAAAATAAAATTCCTCATGAACGTTGACTCACACCTGCCATTATGAGTGGACTTGAATGTGTGATTGGCACAGAACCCCAGCATTACACTTGAACTTGGTGACTAGACAAATATTGATTCATTCTAGACGCAGAAGTGTCCTCAAATCAGGCAGTGTATCATTAAGACTCCTGGCACTGAGATGGGCAGCCTTGATGTTGTCCAATTTATGATTTGATTTAATTAGGTCAGTGTGTTCATTAGATTCTGTTGTGTTGACTAATGTCACAAAATAAGCATGGGTATTTGAAGGTGATAAGCGGGTTGAGGACCAGCCTTACTCTGACTTACACCAGGGAATCATGCTAATGGTGGGAGAGGTATATGCAACCCCTACTGGCCAGTGTGTGCCCGTCATAAAGCTCAGCAGCCCTGGATCAAGAAGTTAATGGCCAGCTGGTGTCCAGTTGCCCAGCTTGGGTTACTTGGAATAGCTATATTGAGCAAAAGCTGGAAGTAAAATCAATCAACCTGACAAACATGAACTAAGAATGTGGGCTCTCTTGGAAGTGGATGACATGATGGCAAGAAGAAGGCTGGACATTCTGTGTATCCAGGAGACAAGATGGAAGGGCCATGTAGCAAAACCATTTGGCTTTTGATCCGGAGTCTACTACTCAGGAGGATAAGCTAGAAATGGTGTGGGAATTGTAGTGAGTGAGAGGCTCCAGGAAGACAGTGAAGAATGTCACCAGAATTAGTGACAGACTCATGGCAATCAGACTCCAGTGTAATGATACACTGAGATTATGAATACCATTCTATGTCCCACAGCAAGGTTGTGATGATGAAGAAAAGAGAGTGTATTCAGACAGCAGTTACAGAACCTACTAGATAAAGCAGTACAACATGCATTGGCGATGGTCATGGGTGGCCTGACTGAACATCTCAGGACAGACAGATCAGGACAAGGAGGACTGCCTGGATCCACATGGGTGGGGCAACAAGAATAAAGGATGAAAGGCCTTTCTAGACTTCTGTCTGACAGTTGGCGTGATAGTAGCCAACACATAGTTGAGAAAGATAGAGACAGTTACAAGATCACATACAAGAGTGGCCAACATGCAACTCAGGTAGACTTCCCCCTAGTAAAGAAAAGGGACTGGGGTAGAATCAATGATTGCAAAGTCATCCCCAGTGAAACAGCTGGTCTACAGTATAAACCACTGGTTGCCACAATCAGCTGCAAACAGTGGCCAGAGAAGGCTCTAATGTCAACAGAGGCCAGGCTGAAGACCTGGAAGTTGAGTGTAGAGAAAGCACAACAGTTCAAGAAATTACCCAGGGCTCCAGAACCTCAAGAAGAGGAGGAAATAGGTGGAATTGAAGAAGAATGTCAGCAACTCAAAACACCATATGTGAGGACTACAGAACAGATATGCCTCTGAGCCAGGTATGGAAATGCGATACATAAGGAGAGCTGGTGGTGGAAGTCATCAAAAGAAAGAAGGAGTGCAGGAAAAAGAGGGAGATACAAAAAATGGACCAGGCTAGTAAGGAATAGTGGTTGGCCATCTACAGACCCTGGAAACTACAGACCCATAAGTCTCACTAGTCTTATATGTAAAGCCATGGAAAGAATCATGATGGAGATGATCAATAGAGATCTAGTAAACCTCCAGACACTGGACCCAACCCAGTTTGGTTTTGTCAAGGGCAGATAATGTCTACTCAACTTGTTGGACTTCTTTGAGAAGGTCACCAAAGCAGTGGATGAGGGCAAAATTGTTGACACTTCCTACCTTGACATGGCTAAGGCATTTGACACAATACCCCATTCGGGCATTGGTGACAAACTCAAAAAGTTAGGTACAAACCCGTATGTTACCTGGCTCACAGACAGGACACAGGAAGTTAAGAATTGGACTTAAACCTTGCCTGTGATATAAATAGGACCTGCTGGAGAGATAGGTATGTATCCCAGAGACTACCCCGTCCATGGAACAGGCTCCCCATCCATGTGGAGCAGAGTTCCTCTCTAAGCCAATTCTAGTGCAATGTGGACAATTGAATGCAAAACCAGAAATTCATCCCTGGTTTGGCACCTATGTCTCTAATAGACACATGTAACATGTAAATGGTTCAACTGCCAGGGCCATGCTTACACTTATCAAGAGTATCAGAACTTGTGAGAGATTTGGGACGCATGGCTAGGCTTAAAAAGGCCCTTGTGGTCATTAGCTTAGTAAACATCTATGAGCCTATGAACCTAATAGGCTAAGAGAGGAGTTACTACAGCAAAGAACAAGGCATCAGAGGCGCTCTACTAGTTTCTAGAAAGTGACTCAGCTGACAGCACAAAGAAGCTACATCAGGTTGCAAGGTGCAGACAGAAGATTAGTCAGACACCCTTTATAAGGGATGCCAGCAACTACCTGCTCATCAGTCCACAGGACATCAAAGGCAACTGGAATGTGTATTTCCAGCAGCTTCTGAATGAAGAAAACTCCACAGAAGAGGAGGATCACACCACAGAAGAAGTAAGAACAGCACTAAGAAAAATAAAGTTGGGGAAAGCAGCTGGCTCAGATGAGGTCACAGCAAGTGTAATAAAGATGAAGGTGAGGTAGCGGTGAAATGGCTCCTGATGATATTCATATCAGTGTGGAGAGAAAGGCATGTCCCAGACAATGAGAGAATAAGCATAAGCATACTAGTGCCAGTTTTCAAGAATAAAATGGACATTCACAATGGTGACCAGTACAGAGGTATCAAAGTCCTGTCACATTACGCAAAAGGTTTTGAGAGTGTGATTGATAAATGAATAGGCAGAGTAGTTGAAAGTAAGATGGGTGATGAGGATTTTGGATTCAGATCAGGATGCAGCACAACTGAGACAGTTAGTTGAGAAGAAGCTAGAGATGAGGAAAGAGTCTAACTGGGCATTCCTAGACTTGGAGAAGCATATGACAGGATCCCAAGAAAGTTGATTTGGGCAGTCCTGCAGTGATTTGAAGTCCCTGAGACATTGATAGAATCAGTGCAAGTTATGTACAAGGACTCAGTGACTCGCATATGAAGAGTGTTTGGTCTCACAGAGGGGTTCCCAGTGGGAGTGGATATGCATCAGTGTTCAGCTCTGAGCCCACAGATATTCATACTGGTGATGAACTACATTAGCAAACAGGTCAGAGGGGAAGATCAGCAAAGTTGCTGTATGCAGAAGATGTGGCAAGATATTTAGAAAAGGATAGGGGGACAGAATGCAAAACTAAAGGCACGTAGGATGAAACGGAGTACAGATAAGACAGTTGTAATGGCAGCAAATAGGGGAATTCAGAAGAAATTGAGAATTTAGATAGAAAAGAAAATAGTGGAACAGATTAACAGCTTCGGGTATCTGGGAGGGGTGACTGAGAAGAAGGGAAGTCTGAGTGAGAAGGTCAAAGCTAGAAACAGAGGGGCTGCAGCCAACTGGCACAGTGTCAGGTATAGTGTATGACAGATAATGCCAAAGAAGCTGAAAAGTAAGGTGTACAAAGCAGTGGTGCGACCAGTACTACTGTTGAGCAAAAGCTGGAAGTAAAATTAATCAACCTGACAAACATGAGCTAAGAATGTGGGCTCTCTTGGAAGTGGATGACATGATGGCAAGAAGAAGGCTGGACATTCCGTGTATCTAGGAGACAAGATGGAAGGGCCATGTAGCAAAACCATTTGGCTTTTGATCCGGAGTCTACTACTCAGGAGGATAAGCTAGAAATGGTGTGGGAATTGTAGTGAGTGAGAGGCTTCAGGAAGACAGTGAAGGATGTCATCAGAATTAGTGACAGACTCATGGCAATCAGACTCCAGTGTAATGATACACTGAGATTATGAATACCATCCTATGCCCCACAGCAAGGTTGTGATAATGAAGAAAAGAGAGTGTATTCAGACAGCAGTTACAGAACCTACTAGATAAAGCAGTACAACATGCATTGGCGATGGCAATGGGTGGCCTGAATGAACATCTCAGGACAGACAGATCAGGACAAGGAGGACTGCCTGGATCCACATGGGTGGGGCAACAAGAATAAAGTAGTTTATTTCTTACATACTCTCTCTGTGCTGACATCACTGTTCTCACAGGGATTCTGATTTAAAGGGGCAGTACTATGCATATTTGAATTTTCAGAAATCTGTACTGTAGTCATTTTTTCTACATTTTCTGTACTCACAGCTGTTCTTCTTGGCCACGAAAAGACCTCTTTACATTGAAAGTGATTGAGGTCCCTTTGCAATTTTTTAGTTTACAAATCCAGAAGCAATGAATGAATGATCCTATCTGATAGGCAGGGGACTTTTCCTTGCAGAAATTGTACAGCATGTGGCTATTTATATAATAAATCTACATATAAACATCCTACACTAGGATTTATAATTGATATAGATTTTTATGCTGACTGCAGAACACAAAATTTGGTTTATTTCAGCTTCTGCACTGTCTGTCATGCCTTCTATATAGGCAAAACCAATAGGTGTCTAAAAGAACGTATCCTTGAACACCTTAGAGATATAAGAAATAAAAAAGACACAAGTGCTTTAGCAAAACATGTGGAAGAAGAAGATAGGAAACATATTTTTAATTTAATGGTTTTAGAAATAATAAATAAAAGTAAGAGGGGAGGTGATATAAGGAATAAGGTAGAGGAAGCCGAACAAAGATGGATTTTACTACTTCAAGCAGATAGGTCTCCTGGATTGAACAATGCTGTTTCCTTGAAACCTTTTTAAAATCCAGACCACTAAAACATTAAGTAATATGGATTATTACATAAAATGTGTCTGTTATATGTATATTTTATTTCATCTTATGCAGAATATAAGGCAAATTAATGTACTGATGTATGCAATTTTAATTAGTCTATGTCATAGTTCTATATGTGTTTTCATTGGTTGAACCATATTTTAAATACCAATGTTTTAACTGTTTTTATGAGTCTGAAGAAGCGATCAGCTGACTTAGATCACAAAAGCGCTTACTCTTGTTTAATAAAGTGGTGTGAAACTGCAAGTGAACCGTTTCCTACCTTGACTACTACATCTCAGTTACAACTTTTGGTTTTATAATTGGCACTACTGTGAAGCTGCAAGTGATTTATTTCCTGACGTGGATTATTCCATTTTTATCTTCAGCTGTGGTCTAACCATTGGTCTTTTCATTTTTTTTCGCTTGAGGTGTATGCCAGGCGTTTATCCAGCTTTTGTTTTCTTTCACGTGTTGCTTTGTTGTAGACATGTTAAGGTCTGTTAGGGAGGTTTCCTTATTGCCTACTATTAGCTTTAGTAGTGATTTTTATGGCATCAGTATATGACAATTGAGGGTTGTCAGTATTATGATGTTGCAATCATGGGGAGGGGGGTAAAACAGTGTGATACTCACTGCATGCATGAGATTTTGAGAGGGCTGCAGCCAAGTTAGCTATGTGTTTGCACATCCCACAGATGGAATCTGTTTGGTTAGGCAAGATTTCATTTTCAGTGAGGCAGTTCTTACATTGCCTCTGAAATCACACAAGCAAGTTATGGCATTTTTAAAGTATCACGCTTTCTGTGATGTGAAAAATTTGCAACAGAACCTGCATATATTTAACTATGTAATACAAAAAGTTGTTTTTTTAACAACAAATGTATAAACATTCACAAAATACTACATATATCCAGAGATATGCTCACAGCACAGATTTCAAGCACATTTTAAAACATCTTGCTTCTGCAAAAGTCAGTGGGAGTTATCCTGAAAATGTTGAAGATGTTTATTTCTGGTTCTGTCTGACAGGCCTATTTCTTCATGGAAGAAGCATACATTTTCTTTAAAAGTGACAGATGCTGAATCTATGAACAGTTAAAACTGGATCTAGATTTTCTTCACATCAATGTTGCAATGGGGTAAAAGAAACGTTGCTTAGCTGAGACAAACTGAGGTCTTTTGTCGAGTAATCTAGATTGATTAACTCTAGCTCTTTCTTTGATTTAATCTCATTTTGTATGTGTCATATGCCACTGAATGTCTTTCATGCTTCTAGAGGCCGATTTATTGTTATTACTTAATGGAGTATTGGTAGCGTTGTTGCCTCACAGCAAGAGGTTCTCCCGTTCGATTCTTGGCTGGAGTGCAGGGAGTGCCTTCTGTGTGGAGTCTGCATGTCCTCCCCGTGGTCGAGTGGCATTCCAAAAGACATGCGTGAATGGGCGTGCCTTCGTTGAAGGTTGGGCGTCAAGCTGGCAACTCGGCCCATAAAAATCTACTGCCAATCATTAGCAGACCGGAGTTCCGCTGTGGCGACCCCTAACCGGGAAAAGCCGAAAAGACAAACAACTTAGTGGAGTATTATGTTGTAGACATGTTGATGAAGAGGAGCATGTAAAAGGTGTATTGGGGGTTTCATTGTTAACTATTCTAACAGCTTTAGGTGACTTTAGTAATTATTTTTTTTGGCATCAGCATATGATGTTGCGATCATGAGGGGTGGGGATAAAACAGCATAATACTCACTGCATGCATTTTTATTTTTAAATTATATTGCTTCATTTCAAGTAGTTTCATATTTAAGTTCCTAGTTTATTCAGGAAGTGTTATCCAATCTTTTAAGGAAGTGGTGATGTCACTCAATCTGCTCTTTTTTTAAGCACATCATATCTTTTTTATTAAAATGTAAAAAAATGACAGCTTTACATCCTCTTTTTATATAAGGTATACTATCAAGACCCAACTACAGACTTTTTTGCATGCTAAGGATTAGTCACAATTCAGTACAACAGTTTAATTCTGAGTTATTAATAAACAGTTTTCATTAACTTGTGCTTCCTATAAATGTGCTAATCATTTGAAATCTCAAGACCAGCTTTACTGTCCTGACAAGTGGAGACCAAATGGCCAAAAATCCCAGTAACATATACTACGTCTAATATTGTCATTTCTTGGGATATTCTTTTTTCTCTGATGTATGACTATCTCTGGGGGGGGGGGGTTGCCACCTATATCAGGTAGTGGTGCAGGAGGACTTGAACCCCTGCTAAAAAGAAGTTTAAAGGAGAAGAGTGATGTTCAATGTTCACTCTTGTCCAGCATTTTCAGTATTTTATCTGTATCTCAGGACATGGCAAAGGGAGTCTTCAGATTTCAAAATGGAACCTGTAACTTATTAAAATTCTAAGATTTGTCATTTCATAAAAAAAAAAATAAAAAACAGAAGAAAGTTGAATTTATTTGAAACAAATAGACAGAAGGTGGTGCTGCAAAAGTGAAAACAGTGTACTTGAATTAATACAACTAAAACTCACTAATTACAGACAAACACACACATGCAAACACTGAATACTTCATACATAAGTCTTAACCCCAAAACACTCTGAAATCCAATCCTACTGACACTTGCTTAAAAATTAACCCACATTTAGTGGAATATGTCCGTTCTAGATCATTATTTATAACGAACACTGAATTGCCACGCTGTGAAAACAGTGTACTTGAATTAATGCCACTAAAAAGTGCAGTTGTGTACACTTACCATAAATGTATATTTATATTTATTTATTGACATTTGTTAACCGGGTTAGTCCAACTGGGCTTTTGGCCCATTTTTAGGGGAGACCTGAGGAGAAAAGCTCCAATGATACATTTCTAATACAAAGTATATTATTACACAAAAGTATTGAGGTGAGAAGCAATTATACATTTACAAATAAATTTCTATTACAAAGTATAATACTACACAAAAATATTGAGGTAAGAAGCAATTATACAGAGTGTATTCACTGTTGCAGTCTTCACATTTGGGTTATCCCTGCCTGGGTAGCCCTTGGCCGGCCCGAATACCAGAGGCTTAGTATTTCTGCGTCAGTTGCTGTCACTCCAGGACTGACGTCAGGTCATCAGTAGTATACAGTAAGGCAGTCAACGTAATTACATCATTTTTTTCTTGCTCTGTCAGGAGCCCCCAAGTAGAAGCCAGGTTCTGGAGGAAGAACCCCACCAGTAGAAAGTAAATACGAAAACATCCCTTGTAAAGATAGAGTAGAAAGAAGAAGGGGTGGAGGGAGGCATTAGCTTTCAACCTGGAAACATCAAAAATCTGGACAAGGCCCATGCAAAATAGGTACAAATCTGTACGCTATTTAACATAAAATTTGTGTACATAATTATGTAACCCCACCTACTTCAATTGAATTGTGGGATACCAAATTTCAAACGCAAACTGAAGAATAGGTCCCCCCTGCAGCCATTCCAACATCCCATTACCTGCCTATTTTCACCCCATTTACCATAAACACTAATGTCATGGTAAGGTGCAAATTCTTATTGTTATGTTATTGCAGAGGTAATGTGTATATCTGACAGTGAATGCCACATCTTTTTCAGTACACCACCTTGGGAGGGACCCTGCCTATGGATATCATTAGCAATGACACAGTCTGCCATCACCTATGAATGACATGCTGGTGGTTAAGTGACTATGATACTCTCTGGTTCTACTATATTTTGGATTTGAGCTAACAGAGCTCACTATGTACCACCATAGACATTTTGCTCATCAGCAATTCCAAAAGCTTTCTACTCGTAGAAATAAAGGGAAGAAAGTGACAATCTGTAGAGGATTTAGGGGAAATCTCAGGATTAATATTACAAAATTCTAGAGGTAGACTGTCCATCTCTTTCTGAATTTAGATGCTTATTCTGCATACATTATACTAGAATTAGTCATGCAGTTATTTAATATCTATGTACTTAGCAGTAACCAGAGCCTGTTTTGCCAGAATATGTATTTTAAGAGATATGCAGCTGCAAGTGAAAGCACTTTCTGAAAATGGAAATAAAACTAAAATAAATAAAACTTATTTAAACAAAGAAATCCATTGCAGATCAAATTAATGATTAAATCAAGACAACTGCAGCCTTTTATTTATTTTTCCTCCTTTGGGAATATCCAACCCTATACTTGATGTACTAAAGTTTTTATGGCTATGCACCTTAACAGTAATCTAGAACTGCATAGTAAATATGATCCCTGTCAATTTTCAGTGTAACATTGTTCATGCACATTTATGTTTTTGAAACCAGTTAAGAATATTGTACAATTCCAGCAATAATGTGCTTGTGTGTTCTCCTGTCTCTATTCAAGCATAAAATAAACAGCCTTCAGAGCAACTGTACTAAGTAATGTATGCAGAAATTGGACACTACTGTAAATATATTTACCTGCTAATGATCTAAAACACCAACTCTGAATTTCTTTACCTCATGGATGTAATACAAATTTTTTGTCATAAACATCCATTAATTCTAAGGGTCAGTTAAATAACATATTCTCAGTTTTAATAAACAGTATTTTTATTTATTTATTTTATTTAAATAACAGACTCATTTGGATCACAGGAAGTTAATTGTTTTAGAGGTGATAAAGGTTCAGAATGTAAGAAAATTGACATAAATGAAACTCAAACCAGTGTCCAGGTATTCGACATGTCCTAACTCCTGTCCAGGTATTCGACATGTCCTAACTCCTGTCCAGGTATTTGACATGTCCTAACTCCTGTCCAGGTATTCGACGTGTCCTAACTCCTGTCCAGGTATTAAACATGTCCTAACTCCTGTACATTCTATATATGTTAACAACAAAGCTAATTTTAAAACACATATGCCACTTCCAAATACTAGATGGCCATGTTAAATAGTATCTGCTACAGGCTGAAAGAATTCACATTTCCAGTTACTTGCACCCAACACAGACACACACACACACACACACACACACACACACACACACACACACACACACACACACACACACGCACACACAGACACACACGAGTCACACACGAGTCACACACACCCTTTGTTCCTTTCCTTACCTAATACTTCCCAGCAAAGTTCAAACAGCAGCGAAAAGCAAACGGAGCTCCTCTAGCCATTCTCTCGGCAGCATAAGAAGTCCCAGCAGTGGAGTCCATCAGCAAAGCAAAGTCCCAGCAAAAAACGGCAGCAATGCAGCAAAGCAAAAGTCCCATTCTCTCTCTAGCAGCAAAGCAAACAAAATAAGAAACAGCGGAGTCCCTCTAGAAGCAAAGCAAAGTCCCAGCAAAAATGAGCCGCAGCAGCAGATTTAAGTCTGTCTAGCAATTCTTCTCTCGGCAGCAACAGTTTAACTCCCGCCTGCTTGCAGCCAACTGGAAATGATGACGTGAGCTCCTTGAGCTCAATTCCCAACTGGCTGGTAGTGCTGACGGAGCTGACATCATCGCGCACGTGATGACGTCAGCTCCGACAGCGTGAATTAAAAAAAAATAAAAAAAACAAACAGCAAAGAAATCGGAAATGAAGGGGTACCACTCGGGAATCGTGGCACCCCTTCATTTGGTCCCCAAACCTCGGTAAAAACTGAGTAATTTGGGATGGTTGGGAGGTCTGGAGGGAGGGAAACCAGGACTGCAACAGTGAATACACTCAAACATCCTCATTTATGGTAAGTGTACACAACTGTACTATATTCTTCGTGTTTCACTGTTGCAATCATCACATTTGGGTTGATTTCCAAAGCTGAGGAAAAGGGTGGAGACAGTCAAGGAGAATAGGGGCTGGCTAGAATGCCCTGCAAGACTGCAGAGGCAAACCCTGCCCTGAATTTGGAGAAGATAGGCAGGTGGTAATGCTTGGTAAAAGTGTGAACACATGTCCAGGTGGCAGCCTCCAGGATGCCCCTGGTGGGGACTTCGCTGAGGAAAGCTGCAGAGATGGAGGCTGCTCTGGTGGAGTGAGTCCTGACCCCCTTAGGGGGGAGGCTTTCTGTGTTGCTTGTAGCAGAAATGTATGCAGTGTGCTATCCATTTGGAAATTGTTTGTTTGGAGATGGCTTTGCCCTCTACCCCTGCAGCAAAGCTAACCAGCAAATGATCAGACTTTCTCAAGGATTTAGTTCTGTCTAGACAAAATCTGAGTTGTCTCTGCACATCTAGAAAGTGCAGGATCCTTTCCCCCTTGTTCTGTGGGTTAGGGAAGAAGGTGGGCAAATGAATAGATTGGTTGAGAGCCACACTGGACACCACTTTGGGCATAAAGGATGGGTTAGTCCTGAGGGAAACCCGGTCAGCATGGAAGATGATGGAGGGCTCCACAGCCATGAGTGCTTGTAGCTTGGAGACTCTTCTGGCTGAAAAGATGGCCAGAAGGAAAGCTGTCTTCTGCTGAAGATGCTGATTTGAAGGGGGGCAGGGTGAGCTTTTCCAACACTAAGTTAAGGTCCCAAGCTAGGGTTGGTGCTCTTCTGGGTGGCCACAAGTTGCTAGCCCCTCTTAGGAATTGTTTGATCAGAGGGTGAGAGAAAAATGGGCTGCTCAGTGGGGAAAGGAGCAGAGATAGCAGAGGCATGAATTTTAATAGAGGAAAAAGAGGGACTACTGTGTAGCAGGTCAGCTAAGTAATCCAGGATGAGAGGGAGGGAGGGAAGGATGTGCCGTATCAGCTCCCTTAGCCTGAATCCAGGTGCAGAACCTTTTCCATTTATCAGCTAAGACTTTCTAGTGCTAGGGCATCTGGCCTCATGTATAACATCTAGAACCTGTTTACTGAGGTTGGGAGATTGATCGATGGTTAGGGAATAAGCCAAGCTGCCAAACTGAGCATCTGCAATTGGGGATGCATGAATTCTCCTTCCCTCTGGGTCAGGAGAGTTGGGGTCTGAGTGAGATGCCATGGAGGCAGTGGTGACAGGCTGCACAGCAGTGGGTACCAGTGCTGGTCAGCCCAGTCTGGAGCTATAAGAATTGTCCTCGTTTTTTCCTCCCTTATTTTGAGCAGTACCCTGGGGATGAAAGGTAGTGGAGGAAAGGCACAGACCAATAGATTGACCCAGGGGAAGGACAGGGCATCCACTTTCCAAGCCATGCAGTGATGCTTCCTGGTGCAGAACTTGCAGGGTTGGTGTGGGAGGCAAAGAGGTCGACCTTCGGGGTGCCCAACTTCTGAGTTATTAGGGTGAAGGTTCTTTTGTTTAGCTGCCACTTGTGTGGGTCCAGAAGATT
Organism: Protopterus annectens; assembly: GCF_019279795.1. Lineage (NCBI taxonomy): Eukaryota > Metazoa > Chordata > Ceratodontiformes > Protopteridae > Protopterus > Protopterus annectens. The sequence goes on along the minus strand of NC_056727.1, from coordinate 965,580,460 downwards.
TCTGCTTAAGTGGTCGGCCAGAGAGTTTAGAGAACCTGGCAGGAATTGTGCTAACAGGTGGAGTTGCATGGCAGAGGCTGTGTGCCAAAGGGTCATGGCCAGCCTGCATAGAGAGTAGGAGTGAATCCCCCCTTGCTTGTTGATATACCACATCACAGTGGTGTTGTCTCTTTTGATCAGTAGAGCCCCTGGGGAGAGAAGGGGCTTGAAAGCTGTCAAGGCATGCTGGACAGCTATCATCTCTTTTTGGATGATGTGCAGATGGATTTGCTGTGGGCTGCATTGGCCCTGTATGCACCTGCCATCCAGGTGTGCACCCCAGGCATAGTCTGATGCATCTGTGGTGAGGGTCTGGGTAGAAGGGGTGGTGAGAAAGGTAAGTCCCTTGTTGTGGGAGCATGCTGCTGCCCACCAAAGAAAATCTTTTCTTTTCTCTTCTGAGGCAAGGTATCATAGGTACAAGAGTTTCCAGGTCTTGAGAGTGTTGACACCAAAGGCTTTTTAGGTCCCATTGAAGTTTTGTCATATGCAGTTTGGCATATGGAATGAGTAGAATGCAGGAAGCCATGAACCTCAGAGCTTGCAGGATTTTCCTTGCAGATAACTGGGGTCTGTTGGCTAGTTGAGAGAAGTAGTCTGTCAGGCAAGTTTGCTTCTCTGGTGTAAGGAATGCCATCTGGGATGTTGTGTCCAGGCTTGCTCCCAGGAATATAATCCTTTGGGTGGGTACTTGTTTGGATTTCTTTTCCTGGACTGTGTACCCTAGAGAGGTCAGTAGGGACTTTACAAAGGCCAGGTGCTTGAGCAGCTTTTCTTGGCTGCCTGCCTGAATTAGGAAGTCATCTAAGTATGGGTAAATCTGGATATTCCTTTGTCTGTAAAAGGCAATGGCCAGAGCCAGACATTTTGTGAAAACTCTGGGAGCAGTAGATAAGCCAAAGAGAAGTGCAGAGAACTGAAAGTGCAGAGATCCTCCCCTGAAACGTAGATATTTCCTGCGTGATTCCCTGATAGGAATGTGGAGGTAGGCCTCTTTTAGGTCTAGGGTGGCTAGCCAAGCATCCTTGGAGATCATGGGTAGCAGCTGCTGGAGGGTGAGCATTTTGAATTTTTGTTTCACCAGGAAGGTGTTTAGAATGGATATCGAGGATGGGCACCAGGTGCCCTCTTTTCTGGGTACCAGAAAAAGTATGGAGTAGAAACCTTGGTCTTTCTGTTCTGCAGGAACAGGATCTATTGCCCTCATAGTGAGCAGGGAAAGGACTTGCTTTTGCATCTTTGCCCACTGGTTTAGAGGTAGAGCTGGGAACCCTTTTGGAATTGGAAGGGTGTGGAAAGAAAATTTGTATCTCTGGGAAACTATGTTGAGGACCCAGCAGTCAGTGGTAATGGTGGCCCAGGTGCTTGCGTGAAAAGAGAGTTTTCCTCCTAGGGGTAAGTGAAGGTGGGCAGAGGGAGGGGGTGGGGGAGGAGAGTCATTGTGAGTTCTTACCATGAGGGGGTGGCTTAGAACTCCCTGTTTTTGAAGTGGAGGAAGTCCACTGTTTAGATCTCTGCATTCCCTGTGGCTGCTGTCTGGGAGGTCTGCTTCCACTGGGTCTGGGCTGAACTGACCTGGTGGGAGCAGGAAAGGACCAGTGTTTGGAGGGGCAATGCCTGCCGAACCTGGGTGACTGGACCTGTAAGAAATCCTTAACTGTCTACATAGATTTAGCTTTTTCTTCCATCTTTTTTAAGACCTCTTCTGCCTTAGTGCCAAATAAATTGTCTTTGTGCAAGGGTGTATCCAACAATTTAGATTTAACATGGTCTGTGTCAAGGGCTGTTCCTTAAGCCATACATGCCTTCTAAGGACTGAACTGGTGACTGCTGCCCTGCAAGAAGCTTCTAGGGCATCAAAACCACAGTGCAAGCTGTGTTTAGTTACTTGATTTGCAGAATGCATTAACTCTTGTAATTCTTTAGATTCTACACAAGCAGGAAAGGAAGACACTTTTTATTTGAGGAGTTCCAGGGTATGTTGCTGAACTTTTAGCATATGGAACTGGCAATTTAGAACTCTGATAGCAAGAGTAGCAGAGGTGTATACTTTTTTACCCCATCTGTCTAGTGCTCGGGAATCCCTGTCTGAGGGGGTGGGATTCTTAGCAGAGGTTGCTTTAATTCCATTAGGCCCTTGAGAAATTACCTCAGGGTCAGCAGTAGGATTTTTAAAAAGAAAAGAAATTTGTGAGAGTCAGGGACTCTGTAATACCTGTCTGGTTTTCTGGGTGCAGGAGGGAGGGTGTCAGGAGTCAAACTGGATTCCAGGAAAACATCCTCCACAACATCCAGGACTGGGGGAATGGCCAGGGGTCTGTGTTGTGGAAGATCTAAAAATTATCTGTCTCTTTTTAGACTGAGGGTAGTCCTGACATTCCCATTGGAAATGCTCCCTTAAGGTATGAAGGGTTACCCCAAAGGAAAAGTTCTCGGGGGGGGGGCTGAAGGAATGGAGTCCTCTGCATCAGAATCATCATAAGCAGAGAGGGGTTGCATGGCTTCATATTCAGATGCATCAGAGTCATCAGACTCCTGTTCAGACAAAACTACTGGGGACAGATCTCATTTTATTTTGGAAGGGGTAGCTGGGCTTCCCCTAATCAGCATGATAAAGTCTTCTGCCATTTTAAGCATTTGAGACTGAGGCAAGGAAGATGGTGCCTGAGATTGGGTCATTGGTTTCTTGGGTGTGGTTCGTACCCCAGGCCTTAGAAACTCAGTAGTTTTTGAAAGAACAGTAGACGTGAAAGAAGTCATTGGTTTATGTTGGGAATCGGTAGTGTGAAGTACTTCCTCGGAAGCTGGTGCCTGCTCAGCGGCTCCGGACCCATCCAAGGGAGAGACAACCACAGGATCCTTAGTCAAAGAAGAGTTTTGATGCATACCGGACTCCAAAAGGGTCTTGGTAGTGGCCTGCGGATCCACAGAAGTGAGCATCAGGGGCTGCAAATGTGCCTCACTGAGGACTGGACAACTGATGACTAGCTTAACGGAAGCATGGTCAGTAGGTTTGGACCTGTGTGGTCTGTCTCTGTCTTTAACTTTACATTTTTTTTGGAAAATCTGCTGTCAGATGGCTTACTGAAGCCATATCGGAATTTGAGGACTGTAAGCGAAAATATCTAGCTACAAAAAGGGCCCAACAATGTATAGTTTTGGCATTGAACAAAGCACAAAAGCGACAGCAGGGGACATCATGGTCTGGGCCTAAGCAAGTGACACAGTAAGAATGAAAGTCTCTGTGTGGTATTTGCTTTCCACAGGCGAGACAATTGTTAACTTTTTCTGACAGGTTAGTGCAAGAAAAAAAGATCCCCAATGGGGTACTTAGCTTTAGAAGACTTCAGCTTTAATTCGGAAGATGAAACTCAGGTAGTGGCCAATCGGCACTCATGCAAACTGCTTCTGCTTTGGGCTCCGTGGCAAGAAAGACTGATGTAATGGTGTTGGCTGCCATACTTTATACTACTGATGACCTGACATCAGTCCTAAAGCGACAGCAACCGATGCAGAAATACTAAGCCTCTGGTATTCGGGCCGGCCATGGGCTACCCTGGCAGAGATAACCCAAATGTGATGACTGCAACAGTAAAACACAAAGAGCATCTCACTAAGCACATACAAACACTGAATACTTTATACATAAGCATTAACCTCAAAACACTCTTGTTGACAAAATAATTAGAAATGCTGAAATCCAATCCTACTGACACTTGCTTAAAAATTAACGCACATTTCAGTAAATATGCCCCTTCTATCTCATTATTTATAACTAACTCTGAATTGCCACACCAACAATGAAACAGAATTCATATTTCTAATATGGTGAATTTGCACTGGTAGTGTGGTATTCAACATTTTAGGCTTTGAAAATTAGTGCTGGTAATGACAGAATTTGTTCTATATACTTACAGGTGAGGAGCATATTGGTAATAAATTTGTATTCATAAAATGTCACTTCAATAAAAACTATACAGTTTTTAGCTCTGGTACTATTCAGCCTGACATCTCCCCCCCCCCCATACCCCCTTTCTGACCTAAATCTAAAACAGACTGGACATTTCTGTAGGGTTTGACTTTTCTTGCTGATTTAAAATAAGTAGTTCTAAGGTTTACATTCCTTGAGGAAAACAAAAACACTGACATCCCAGTCTCTCAAAAATCTTTCCCCAAGAGATGGCCTGCACCTGTCGTCCCTAGGATTCCAGATACTGGCCAAGGGTCTTGCTACCCCTATAGTGCTTTTTTTTAGGCAAGGTTCAAATGACAAATTCACCACCGCAACAGGAACAGGCAAGCAAAAACTGAGGGCAATACTACTCAATGCTAGAAGTCTAAATCTCAAAATGCACTCACTCGAGGCACTCCTTAAAATGGAGACTATAGATATCTGTGCAGTGACCGAGACCTGGTTCAAGGCTCTAGAGAGTACCCATGCATTACCAGGCTATAACTCATACCACACTTTTTGGCCATCTAACCTGGACCAGAACACCAAAGGTGGAGGTGTGTCCATATTCATTAAAGATATCCACACCTCCAGGCTAGTTGCACAGCATAATGCATCCAAGGCTATCCAAGTGCAACTAACTCTGGGCAAAACTGCAATCCAAATTGTAGCTTGCTACAGATCCCCCACCATGTCCCATGACTCCCACTCATCTTTTCTTGATATACTGGAAAATATTAGGGTTCAACCAAGCACCCTAACAATGGGTGATTTCAACTACCCCACTTTTAACTGGGAAAACTACTCATGTACCAACTCCTTCTCTCAACGCTTTCTGGAATTCATAAATTCCAATGCCCTGGATCAACTTATCCACACCCTCACCAGGGGCAACAATATCCTAGACCTAATCAATACCAACACGAGTGACCGGTGTTCCACACCTGAAGGCAACACCTCGTTGGTCAGATCCAACTATAAGCTAATCACCCTAGATATCCGCATCCTGCCCACACCCACCATTAAGGAAATCATGGTAAAATATTTCGCCAATGCCAACTTCATGCTTCTTATGACAGAAGTGGCTAACTTCATGACACCCATGCATATGGACAATACAGTTACGACTGCTGAATCCTACACAAATGCACTCTATAAGCACTTACACGAGTGCATGGATCGTGCTATCCCAAAAAGAACCAAGATGTTATCCTTCAAAAAAAGGAAGCCAATCTGGTGGTCCCCTGCCATAAACAAACTCTACAACAGAAGGAAGAAACTGTTGCAAAAGAGAGTGAAATCCCATGAGTGGAGGAGCTCCCTGGTCAGCCTCAGTAAGAAGCTGAGATCCCTTATAAGATCGTCCAAAGCTAGCTACGAAAACAAATTCACCACTGATTCTAAGGGCAACCACAAAGCATTCTATAGCTATGTCAAGAATCTCAATGGCAACACCCAGATCTGCTCTGTGTTACAGCACAACAGCCTGACGAGCCTATTCTGCAAGGCCATGGAACGTATCATCATGGAACTCATAAACAAAGACATTGGTAACCTCCAAACTCTGGACCCCACCCAGTTCGGGTTTGCGAAAGGCAGATCATGCCTTCTGAACCTGATCGACTTCTTTCAGGCAGTCACCAAAGCTGTAGACGAGGGTAATGTGGTTCACACAGCCTATCTTGAACTCACCAAGGCTTTTGATACCATCCCCCATTCTGTAATTATAGCTAAACTCACTAAATTAGGTATAAATCCCTACATCACAAGATGGGCTGCCAACTGGCTCACTGACAGAACCCACACTGTAAAAGTTGCAGACTCCAAATATGACTTGAAACCAGTGACAAGTGGAGTACCACAGGTTTCAGTCCTGGGACCTCTCCTGTTTGGTATCTACTTCTCTGAAGTACAGACTAACACAGAAGGCCTCTGGCTAACAAAGTTTGCAGATGACTGTAAACTAGGAGCCATAGTCAAGTCCCCAAATGATGTGGACATCCTACAGATGCCAGGTGTCAGAGGCATGGCCTCAAGCTCAATGCCAAAAAGTGCATTGTCATTCCCTTTGGTAAAAATTCTGTACCCATGAACTGCCACATAAACGGCAGTCTACTTAATGCTAAATGTGTGGTAAGAGACCTTGGGACCCAAGTGGACAGTAGTCTCTCCTTTGATAATCACATTGCCACAGTAGTCAGGAAATCCTTCTATGTGGCACACCTCATCACAAAAGTGTTCTCATCCAGGAAAAAAAGAGGTCATTCTTCCCCTCTACTCGGCACTTATTAGACCCATTATAGAGTACAACGCCCCTTTTGGAATGTACCTCACAAGACATCTGCAGCAGCTGGAAAGGCCACAAAAGTACCTCACAAAGTGGATTACTGGCCTCAAACAGATGCCCTACACTGACCGTCTCAAAAAACTTCAGCTTTACTCTGTAGCATATACCTACTCTGAGGACATCTCTGCCTAAAATATAAAGCTATGTTAAACCCAGAGCTGTTGGACATGCTACACCTAAAGAAATCCCAATCCCTCTGAGCTACATCCTCTAGGGACATAAACCTTGTCACCACAATAAACAGGACATGCTGGAGGGACAGATTCCCAGAGACTTCCTATACTCTGGAACAAGCTTCCCATCTATGTCAAACAAAGTTCCTTATTAACACTCTTCAAGAAAAATCTTGATGAGTGGATGAGAAATAGGAACTACACCCCAGGGATCACTTCTGTGGCTCTGCTCGACAGGGGCACAGGAAATTAACTTTCTTGGGTGGCATAAGCCAGGAAATCTTGTTGGCTAGGCTTACTTAGGCCCTTGAGCCTTTTGCCTAGTACCTACCTATGAACCTATAAGATAAAGTACCCTTGTCTGGTATTAAACTGCCACCACTCAATACAGCACACTGACCCTACCATATCTACCCATTGTGTGCACTGATCTATTTGGTTTTATACAGTCACACTTGCGTTGCACATACATATTCACATATTGCCAGAATAAGTAATTGTGCTCAGACTTTCCCTTTCCAAATGCATCATACAATACCATGCGATTTTAGATTCAATGTTTAACAATTCTGTTTGACAGTGATCAGAGTGAATACTTCTGTTCTATCTAAGCATTAACATGAAGGAAGTGAAATTCAAGCATTATTTCAAATTCATTAACAGTCCCTGTGAATATTTAGGAATGAACTTCAGAAATAAAGTCAACCTAATTATGATACCCAATTCAAAAGTGGAGTTTAAAAATGTATTTTACTTCAACACCAAATGGATTACTAAATTAATTTTAACTACAAATAAAATGCATCAACTGTTAGTCACTGGGCTATACTTGGGTGTGAAAAATCATTCCCCCACTTGTACTTGCAGACTGGTGCAGGCAGTCGACATGCTGCCCATCAAAGTACGTTACATGAAAACAATGGGTGTAAACAGGTAATAGGTATTAATTAGGATGAGTGGTGTAAACAGGTAATAGGTATTAATTAGGATGAGCGGTGTAAACAGGTAATATGTATTAATTAGGATGAGTGGTCTAAACAGGTAATAGGTATTAATTAGGATGAGCAATGTAAACAGATGTAAATAAATATTAATTAGGATGAGCAAGCAAAGAAACCACAAAGGAAAAACTACCTATGATGTCCTTTTTAAATGTATTGAGTGTTTTGGGGGTTGTGCATTTATCACCCCCAGGTCTGCTAAAATGAGTCATGTGAAGAATGCCTACTGGAAATGTTTCCTGTGAGGACCGTCCATTGGAGATGTTACTTTGCATGCTGTAAATTGCCTATACATGTGTATTAGCAGCATGATGCTCTGTCATCATGGAAAATACATCATATACGGCTTATTAATACTGGTGGCAGCTGCAGAAATAATGACCAATGACCTTTAGCTATCACAAGGTCACTTGCACACAACAGTGACAGCAGGGACAGACTGCACTTACCACTGACTTCTGCAATGGCTTACCTTATTAATGTTGTGTTTAACAGACTCTCACTGGAGAGAATCATCGGTTCAAATCCCTTGAGTGTTCTCCTTTTCAGGCTCCAGTGGCCTAATGGTAAGGAATTGGCCACCTAAGCCAGTGACTATGAGTTCAAATCCCATCTTTGTTGTTAAGATTTTGCAAGTCCAATGGTAGTGTGAACATCCATTTGAGGGATATCAATCTCTTATGCAACACAAACAGCAAATGTTGGCGGGATAGGTACGTATCACAAAATATCACTTCTACGGAACCATTTTCATTCCATACAAAGCAAACTATTCTCATCAGTCTTTTCAAACTGAATCTGGATGTCTGGATGAGAAATAGCAAAATCACCGGTTTGGCACCAATATCCCTTGAGGATAGTGGCAAAAAGTAAATGTTCCAGCATATCTTTGCTTTGACCTTCTCTGCATTACTCATATACAAAATACATGGACAAAAAAACTACTATGGGAATGCAAGGGTAGGCTTCTTAAGATCCACACATATCTATAGCTTAGTGAGGATGTATGAATTCACCACCCATAGCATCATTAATACTTTTTACCATAATACAGATTTGGACAAACAGGTATGTGTGTATGCAAGATGCTGTGTGCCCATGCAGACACAGGTGGGAAAGCACCTACCTGCCACTCTCCAGTGTCAGCAGCATGTTGCCACTCACACAAATGGTAGTACAGCTACAATGCATGCGCATGCCATGCATTCTACCTTTGTCACCACTGTCTACCTCTTCTGCTTAGCAGTATAGAGTGTTTCACTGCTGAGTCACTAGTGTGACTCTGGTAAATGAAGTTTGTACAGTGTCAAGAGTGCTTGGTATGGATGGTCTGAGGGAAGACACAGGGAACAAGAGATATAGCCTGCACTCTGTCCTGTACCCCAGCACTGTCTCAGGGAGATGTTTATCAATATGTGGACCCTGTGAGGAATGCAAACCACCAAACCATGGTGAGATGTGCACAGCCAGTGTGCCCATCAGAGAACTGGAAGTGTGTGAGCTGTAGACAAGCCAAATAAAAGAAACTAAAATAAATACCATTTCATTGTTCCAAGTAACACAAAAAGAAAATGAACATGTCTGCCACAGCTTAAAAACTGTATTTGTTTTATACCACTGGTTTTAAAAACTGAAAGCATACTGGCTAAATTCTTTTCATGGTGTTAGAATAGTGCAAAAATTACAGCTATGGCTTCCAAATCACAGGCTTGCAGAAAAAGCAGCTTCTCATCTCCACTTGGTAAGTTTTAAATTTCTTTACTAGAAGATTTTCCTGTTGAAATAAGGTAACACAATTTCTGAACAAAGCAGAGCATTAAGTGGAAAAACTTTAGAATAAATACTCAACCTAGTTCTAGGAGCACATGAAAAGTAACCAAACACAGATTCAACTGATGACAGCTCAAAATGTAAATGCTTTCCTGGTTCCATGGCAGACAAGGATGGAGTCCTCACTTTGACCCAGTTGATTAGGGTTTGATTAATGGCCCCATCACTGGAGGAGACAGGCTTGGGGGGGGGGGAGTGGGGTGGGATGACATGTTCAGCTTTCCTGAGGTGGGGAGGGTAGAGCATACAGAAATGGTGCGATTTCCCTAGTCAACACCAAAAAAACTACTGAAGCTTCGTCCTGGGGTGGGGGCTGCTTGGAGGTAATCTCCCTCATTCAGAACTGAAAGCTTGATCTCTGCAGTCAGCCGCACTGGAATGCATATGTATGGCATCCCCCAGCACTCCCCAGTGCATGGCCAATACATGTAGGGGGTTAGAGCCAGCTCAGATGTCAAACCACCCTGGTGGCTGCATGAAGGATGGCCTGTCCCAGCTTACTCCCTCCCTGGTGATAGGAAAAAATGGGATCACTAGACTAGAGGGGGCTGAAGATTAGCAGGCAACAGGGGCAAAAGAAAATGATATGAAAGTATATGTTGTAAGTGATGGTTTAATAAAGATGTTTCTTGTTTAAAAATGTGGCAGGAATTGAATAATTTATATAATGTTGCTTAGGTTATATGATATATGTAGCAATATATGTGAAGCATAATGTTTGTTAATTTTAACTTGTTAATACAGATTGATTACTTTTATATAAATGTAAATGTGCCTATTTCAGAAGTGATAATTGAATAAAAGTGATAAAAAAAGGATAGTTCATTGGAAGAAACAATTGCCTATAGCAATAAAAAGCAAAGCTGCAATAATCTAAACAAATATAAGCTTTTATTTTCTTAACCTGTGTATCTTTTATAGATGCAAAACAAAGGATTAAAGTATGCATTAATAGACTTAAACAGAAAGGGTAACTGTACAACTAAGGGTATAGTTTACTTGGCTTTATGTAAGGACTGCCCTAGTTTATATGTGAGGGAAATATGAAACAACACTGGGAAAGCATATTTACGAACACACTTATAGTATTAAGAAGAAGAATTTGAACAATGCTCTTTACAAACATCTTTCTGTGCAGCCTAGACGCACAGGATTTTTATTTGGGATTTTAGAGCAGGTCTTTATGGACCCTAGGGGGGCGATTTGGAGAATTGACTTAGCTGTAGGGAAACCCACTGGCAAGTGAAATTAAATGCCACGACCCCTCCAGGTCTGAATGACCATATTTCTATTAAGCCATACTTGATAAAGAAAGCCAGTAAACTATAGAGTAGGGATACATTGTGAGTATATGTCAATACCAAAGCACTGTTTTATATATTTTTTAAGCTGCCTTATTATTTATTTATTTTACATTTGTTGACCGGGCTAGTCTAACTGGATATATGTCCATTTTCAGTAGAGGCCCGAGGAGAAAAGCTCAGAGAAAAGAAAAGTTTATACAAAATGCAAATAGATAACTATACACAACAACAATTAGATAACTATACATTCAACAACAATTAGATAACTATACATTCAACAACAATTAGATAACTATACATTCAACAACAATTAGATAACTATACATTCAACAACAATTAGATAACTATATATTCAACAACAATTAGATAACTATACATTCAACAACAATAAGATAACTATACATTCAACAACAATTAGATAACTATACACTCATGTTCACTTGTTATTTCAGCAGCAGTAAGCAAATAGGGTAACACTATGAAGATTTTTGTTTCAATCATTTGGATCAACAGTCAGCATAGACAAATATAAGCATTGGTCAGTTAACATATTGTGTCAAGGAAGTTGACACAGCACAGTGATGGGTATTTAGAGAGCAAAATATTTATATTTTTAGAAGAGAGAGCAGTAGCAAAGGTAAAAGAATTGATATAAAAAAAGGCTAAAGGCAAGGGAAGATAGTATCAGTCGGGCTTGGTGCATGGGCAAAGCCATTGGAATTTTAAGAAAATTCTTAATTGGTTCCTGAAAAGATGGGTGGATGTAGTAGAAGTTAGTTCAGTTGGGAATTTGTTATCAGAGTTAGAAAACAGACAGTCCCCTGATTTATTTTTATATTTTAAGGTGGCTACTTATAACCTATTTGCAGAACGTAGGGTTGGAAGGTTTTGATAAGAATTGAGGAGGTTACCGAGTATAGGTGTATTTGTGGGATGGTGTAAGATCTTGTGGATGAAGGTGAGTTGCTGGTGTAGCTGATTTTGTATTTGTCATCCTAGTATTTTTAGATTTTGGCAGTGGTGGGTTCTAAATGGGCTACCTGTGGCAAATCTGGCTGTGTTGTTGTAAGAAGTTGCCAGTTTATTTAAATTGCTTTTGGTTAGGTTTGTGTATATGGGGAAGGCATAGAGAAGGGTCGAAATCAGGCGAGTTTGAGCAATAGTAATCTTGGCTGAGGCTGTGAGAAATGGTTTGAGTTTACACAAGAAACCAAGTTTTCTATTTACAGATTTAATAGTCTGTAATATTTTATTTACACTAAGTGGAATAATGTGAATAGTTTGTAACTGTTTTTTTAACTATACAGTTTTTGTAGTGTATGTAACTTTAAGATGGTTTGGCGCCTTTTTTAAGAAATAGGGTATTTAAGAGATTGCGATTGTTGTTTTTTATTCACTTGATAAAGCCCTGCATTGTAGCAGGGTGAAAGCGCTTGTGTTGAACTTTTAATAAATTACTGTGTTAGTAAGCCGTTCTTAGTGCGCCCGAACCACTTTTTTCACTGCATTTATAAATATTAATATAAACCACAGACTTGGTCTCTTAAATGTAAGAAAATTATGTTAAATGCTGAGCATCAAAAATGTAACAACAGTGCAATCTGTTGGAAGAAAGCTAGTAAGTCGAGCATTGTATGACTGTTTGATCTCAAACTCAGAGCCATGATATCTGGACCAGCAGATTCTTTCAATTAGGCCAAAGTTAATTTCTAGATTTTACATATATAGTGTCTTTAATTGCTGTGATTTCCCAACCAGGTGCAAGATCAAAGCTATGTTAAACTCTGAGTTTCTGTTACCCTGGGAACCAGAGAAGAATGATGTAATCTAAAATGAGTCATCAGTGATGTATTATCAATTTAAAACACTGTCTCAGAGAGAGAGAGAGAGAGAGAGAGAGAGAGAGCATTTTAGATGTTGTCTAAAGCTGACAGCAAACAACTCACCAGTACTTTGCTTTGCTCTATATGTAGGTTTATTTAGAAGTGTGATTGCTCTTTGCAAAAGCTAGAAAATAGTAAGTTTAGTCTAGCTGTTTCTATATTTATGTCAGAACTATTCTACATTATTATTTTAAGCATTTGACTAGCACTGTGTAGTAAGAAGTATTGTCTTGTGTTTTTATTATTTATTATTAAATGTTTTTAAACCTTTCAAATGTGGCTGTTTTGTGTAGAGATAATTTAAGCTCTAGAGTACACTGCATGTATATAGTGATACTGTACAAAGCCACTCCAATAAGCCTTAAAAAGTTCTGGTCACACTTACTAACTGGATAACAATATTGCACAATAATAATTGGACACCCTTTGGTAAGGGCCTTATTGGCAGCTGATAAATATGGGTTCTGGTGGCTGTGGATTACTACCTTAGAGCCTGGACAGAAGGGGCACAGCTAGTGAACCTGTGCCAGCCTTCAGAGTGTCTGTGTGGTTGTATATAAATCATATTTCAAAGTGTGTGTGTGTGTGTGTGTGTGTGTGTGTGTGTGTGTGTGTGTGTGTGTGTGTGTGTGTGTGTGTGTGTGTGTGTGTGTGTGTGTGTGTGTGTGTGTGTGTGTGTGTGTCATCTACTTGCTGGGAGGACTTAGCTTGGAACCCTGGCTAAGGACTCTGCTCTATAGCTGTGCCAGTGGGGAGTCTTATTGGGGATTGGAGAGAAAGGGAGAAACCAGCCCTTGACTGACTGTGATCTCTGTGTGCTCTTAAGGGAAATTATACTTTACTATGTGTGTATTTGTTATCCTTCCCAATGTGGACGCCCCTTACTGGTGTTAGTGGTGAGGATTGCGGCTCCTTGATTACTGGGCCAGTACAAGGGCATCATACCTGCATTTTGTGAAATTAAGATGACAGTGTCGGCTGTACTAGAAACCACAAAACTGCTTTATGATCATATTAGTAAATTTGCAGGTAATGATTATGGCCTGCATATAAATTACCCCTTACTAGATACTTTGAAACTGTTACAAAAGCCTAAAAAGAAGGTGAGCTAACATAGCCAGGTACTGAAATGTCTACCTGTACAGAAACCAGTTTCCATTTTGTGCCAAACAGTGATTGGGCCCACCAAGTCACCAAGAAGTACTGGAGGTCTGCAACTAGGGCCTGGAAAGTAGCATAACTTCTAACAGTTGGCAAAAAAAAATGCTACACAGTGGGCTTGGAGATTTAACTTAACTGACCCTTTTTTAACAACTTGCTCCACTTTCAGACCGCTGAAACTTTATTCACAGATACTGGCTGCTTTCTGAGCTTTTTGACATAGTCATGTTATGTCCTTACAGTACAAAAAAATGCTCATATCTGTGGAACAATGATAGTTATTAAAGGTGTGAAAATGACAAACAATTCAGCATAAGCGTAACCTTATAATTGTAGTATTTATTAGATGCTAGGTCCTAAACTGAATTTTATAAGTCACAATAAAGATAGTAAATATTAATTACATAATGTTTTGCAAATAACTTACAATATCTCAGTAACCACTCAATTTACACATACTGTTTGCAGCATTTAGTTCATCCAACTATGATCTTTTATATGAGCCTAAGTATTTCTGTGTGTCACTTGTTTGCTAAAATATTTAGAGTAATATGTAAATTATGAAAATATAAATAAATAGTATATGAACATCTTTTTAGCAGCACTAGATAGAGGTCAGTTATCAGTGCAGTTGTACTGGCAAACATGTAAGGTTTACAATTAAATCTTTCAATAGTTTGTATGCAGTGTAGTTTTGGAAATATTAAGGCAATATTAGATGCCAAGAGTTACCAGTAGGCTGTAACTAGAAAAACACCCGGCGGCATCACTGTGGCTTAATGGGGTCAGTCGGTTTGACACGACTGTCACTGCCAGACAGCCTCCATTGTGAACGTTACTCCAAGAGACATTTGAGATTGTGAGCCCTTAGCTGTTTTGATAGCAATTGGTTAAGAAACATTTATTAAAATATAGTTGTATGTTTTCATTGTAAGAAGACAGCAGATTACAGTAAGATTATATGTCGTATGGCCTAATGCTGAGAAGTAGGAGACAGCAGTCAGCTCTGTCACATTTGTATTAAAAAGGCTACATGTGCAATGAATGTGCAAGTCTTACAGCTGTCAACAGCCTAGCTAAGGGATGTATTCCATCCTATCACATCCTCCCAATGGGCAATGCCCGGACACTCCCAAGGATAACAGACTGGGTTTAACCTCAAGGTGTGAAAGCTACAGAAAGTGACTCCTATCAGTCCAGAGGAGTAGTTTTATTATATTGTTGCACAAAAACACAATCCAAGCTGTAGATGCTGCAAAACAATAGTAAAACACACCAAAAAACCATGTAACGCAGTACAGACTGCACTGATAAATCCTTCAATGATTCTGGTACCTCAGCCTTCGCCTTCTCACGGAATACTTTACACAAGAACAGCAGTCATATTTAAGCAACCACTCATTGCTGCTTAATTAATCAATTAACTTTTGAATATTCAAATATTTCAAAATACATATCAAACTTCATTAATTCCTACCCAACTTAACATTCTTTTAAAACACATTACAAAAAATATTACAAAAAAATACATTTAATTATCTATATTATCCTGCAATTATCAAAATATCAAAAAATATATAATTTGATGATATCATAACTTGAAATTAGCTATACTTCCAAATTCATACCATTGGGATAAAGAGTGTTATAATTAATAATAAACCTTGATTCCATTCTTAATAACCTTTGATGGAAATTACTATTGCTTAGCCCCACCCCATAAGGTCTAGCAATAGCACTAAAAATAAAACCTTCAGTCAATCCTCCATGTTTCTCATGAAAATGATGGGCCACGGGGCTATCCAACCTAACATTTCTTAGGTCACCAAGGTGTTCCATAATTCTCAGTTGGACCTTGCATTTAGTCTGTCCAAAATACCATTTTGGTGACGGACAGTTACAACCAATCACATAAATAACACCAAAGGAATTACAGTCAAAATGGTCAATGGCATTATATATAATGCCATTGATCATCTTGCCATCAATATTCCTAATCTTTTCACAAACTTTGCATCTTCCGCAGGCATATGCACCTGCATTTATTATCTCCCTTCTTTTATTCTTACTTCTTAACAACTCTTTTAAATTCTAAAATCTTCCATAAGAGAACATAACTTTTTTTGGTAATACATCCCTTAAATTATCATCTCTGCTAACAATAGGCCACAATGAATCCACCAAGTTCTTTAATATTGGTGAAAAACCTGAAAACCTATTGACAAAAAATATAATGTCCTCTTGTTCCTCTACTTGATCATCTGAGAAAATGGCTCTCTTCCTCTTCTGCCTTTTCAAACTCCCAAAGGAACCCTCATCATAATATTCAAGTTTAAACTCTTTTTCCACTTTATTTCTAACTTCTCTAATTGACTCATAGGAATATCCTCTAGCACGTAACTTATCATAGACACAATTAAATTCAAATTTTATCCTACTTTTTTCTGAAGTGTTATTAGCAATACGCTTAAACTCCCCTATTGGAAGAGAGTTAATAAACTGGGAACTATGCATGCTTGATGCATGTAAAAAAATATTAACAGCCGTGGTTTTATGAAAAGGTTTGTATTGTACCCTTCCATCCAGACCCACATAAAATTCCACATCTAAAAATTGTAATTTCCTTCCACCCAGGGTAAAAGTGAAATCCAACCCACATGGATTAACACTCAACATTGTGATAAACTCCTCAAACTCTTTAGGGTCACCCTTACATAAAAATAAAAGATCATCAATGTACCTTTTACATTTCACCACCTTACTGTGGAAGAATTCCTTTGGATACAAAAACAAATTCTCAAAATGAGCCATAAACAAAATGGCATATGATGGGGCAAATGACGCACCCATCGCTGTGCCCTCTTTTTGAAGAAATTTTTTTTATCAAACTCAAAATAATTATGTGCAAGACAAAATTCCAATAAACTAATTATATAAGATGTGCGTGATCCTTCACCCAACATCCTACACTGCCTGAAGACCCCAATTGATTTTAATACAGGTATAAAGTGATTTGATGTCTACACTAACCCAATAATAATCCTCCTGCCAGAGAATCCCCCCTACATGCTCACATATTTCTTTAGTATTCTTAACATGAGAGGGTACCCTGGAAAGATGACATTTCAATAATGAATCCAAAAAGATGCCCACATTCTGCAAGTAAGCACCTTTTTCCGACACTATCGGTCGTCCAGGTGGATTCCTTCCTTATGTACTTTAGGAATAATAAAAAATTTTGCATCTTTGGGATATTTAATATAAAGTTTTCTAACATCTGCTGACACAAAAAATCCCAAACGTTCACCCCTTTCTAACAAATCAAGTAAAGCACTATTGAATTCTGGCAAAGGGTTAGTGGGCAAGCTCACATAGAGGTTCTTATCTGACAATAAACCATAAACAACAGAATTATATTTTTTTCTTGGTAAAATTACCCAATTTCCCCCTTTGTCAGACTGTGTAAATGCATAATTTCCATTTAACCCTCTTAATTTACAAAGGGCTGACCATTCATTTTTAGACAAGTTAAACCATTTCTTACCCTTTTTAAACACACTAAATTCACTTTATATTTGTTTACATAACATTTTTTCAAACACATTGATGCTAATATTCATTTTAGGGGGAACAAAATCACTTGTATAAGGTACTTTGGGTATTTCAAGTTTCCCATAACCTGTATTAAATTCAAATCCTGAAGCAGAAACAGCATGTTCATTTTCAACTGAAAAAAATATCTACTAATTCATTCTCATATACAGACATATCCAACAAAGAACTCTCCAACAGAGAAACATCATCAGAGTTTGTTAAGTTATGAAAACTTTCCACCCCCTTATTATTGGTGAAAAAAACTTTGTAACTTTCTACAAAATTCTTTTACTTTTAAAATAATATCCGCCAAAGGGGGATCTGGGTTGGTATAAATTTCGTACTTCTGCGCAAAACACTTTTTACATCTTCACATAAATGTAAATCAGATAAGTTTATAATGCTCAAGTCCTCACCTATATTAGTGCCCTTGTGGAAAAAAGAAACATAATTCACATTTAAATCGCCATACAATGAATGTCCTCATTCAATTAATCCATTACTAAAGCCAGCAGAATTATCTTCATCTTCCTTTTCCCTGAAAACGTCGACCGCGTCCTTTACCTTGCACCGGACTTGGCTTAGAGGAAGAAGCTGTAGCATTTAAACCGCTGGATACCGGACTAATTTCCACATTTAACTCATCAAAAGACACACTTTTTCTCCCCAACGGTACTGTCTCTGAGGATGAAATAGAGGTTTCACGAGAACCACGAGACCTGCTTCTCCTAATGCCAGATGGACTATGCCCCTTCTTAAAGTTATATTGCCAAGAAAAAATGTTTCCAGTCTTATAGTCATTAGAGTCTCGTATAAATTTCTTCTTTTTATGTTGAATAACTTCCGATTCAATCTTAGACACCCTGGCTTTAATTTCCTTCATGTTCTAATTAAATACAGCCTCAGATATCTCTCCTATAAGTACCTCTTGTAATTCCAAAATGCTGGAACGCATTTTGGTAAGTGCTCTTTCATTCCGTTTAACACTCTCAGCCAATTTAAAGTGCATTGTTATGAAATCTCCTTCCACTCAAAAGATCAGATTCTTCTTCCGAAAAATCATATGCTGGCAAATGCTCAACTCTTAACCCCCTCGATGTAATATTGGAGTTGACATACTTTTCCAATAGTCTTAGATCATAAAACATTGTCACTTCCTTAATCATCATTTTTTCCAATTCCTCATATTTAACTGAACATTCATTGTGACTACAAACCCACGGGTCACTGGAAGCAAACTTTTCTTCTCTATCTTTCCAAATTTCCATAAAACTAAATGCATTTTGATTCATTCTAGCACCCCCAGGTGCTACAGCTGCTCCGTTATTAGACATTAAAGCACAAAAACACAATCCAAGCTGTAGAAGTTGTAGAACGATAGCTGCTTAAATACGACTGCTGTTCTTGTGTAAAGTATTCAGTGAGAAGGCGAAGGCCGAGGTACCAGAATCATTAAAGGATTTATCAGTGCAGTCTGTGCTGCGTTCCATGGTTTTTGGTGTGTTTTATTTTATTGTTGGGCAACATTATGTAAATCCATACTTAACTGATTAAATAATTTGGATGAAATACATTTCATGTTATATCAATAGCTTTCATTATATATCTGGGAAATACAAAGATACTGAAATACATTAAGCAATCTAAACCTGATACTATTTCCTCAAGTATGGCAAAAAAGCTAAATATACATGACTTTAGCATGCTGTCCTGTTCATCACATAATATGGGTGACCAAAGAAGTCAAAGACTTCTGATAGCTGAACCACTGATGATGAAAATCGTAAAGTATTTCTTAGACAAAAATTACCATATGATGGCAATGAATCAGTCAATACATAACATGAATTTTGTCATTAGTTCCTGTCATAATGACCGTGAAATTTCTTAAAGAGAAGACAATAAGCTGCTTTCAAAACATAGTCACTTAGCCAACGCTGATTTACTACTGTGGGCCATTTTAAGCCTAGTCAATTTTCCTCAAAGGTGAGAATCAAATCTTGCACCTTGTGTGTGAGGGTAATACCTTAACTAATGATTGCAATATCATTTTTGCACACGGGATTCTCCAAGAAACAAAAAAACTGACACCCAGTAAAAATCTTTTTAGGCTTTTTCAAACGTCACCTTAGAAAGATGCCTATGATACTTACCTGCTTCATCTGACACTTACACTAACTGATTGCATTCCCAGCCTTTGGAATAAGTTACCACTACAGGTCAAAGTACAACTTAGGCTACCTTTAAGGCTAGTCTTGATGAATGGATAGGAACTCAAAAATTTACATGAGCTTGTCATGTACAGCCTTGTTCAATTTGGGAGAGAAGCATTATAAAGTGCTTGTAGGTATCAAGATCTGTTAAGTGTGTCTACTTAAAGGTGTATATGGCTGGGTATCTTTATGGCTCCCATGATCACTTGGCTAGTTTTTGTTTCTATAATGTTTATATAATATCTATCACAACAAATATTAATTCCATGCTCCACATCTTCTTTTAAGTGTCTGAACTTGCTTCCTGGCATGCTGAGGCTCACTGAAAACAAACACAAAGATTTTTGTAGGCCAACTGCACCTCACACCTTTGGATTAAGAGCTGCCACTGTTAATTTTCACTGATGTGAGCAAAATAAATGTGTTAACTTTTTCCACAGATGATAATGGATGCATTAATTCATTAACTACTTGTAAAGCTGCACAAACACAAAACCAATCCATTCGTTCTTGACAATACCATTGAAAATCAACTGCTCAACAGGCTGAGATACAAAGTATCTATTAGCCACTACAGACCACAGAAGGCATTAAATATAATTAATTATTAAACAATTTGAGCAAATGAAGTTCTTACCAGTCTAGCATTGCGGAGGTTCCTTGATAGAACAATTGCTGCAATTCCTGAGCCAATACTCTAGAAAATGAAA
Organism: Protopterus annectens; assembly: GCF_019279795.1. Lineage (NCBI taxonomy): Eukaryota > Metazoa > Chordata > Ceratodontiformes > Protopteridae > Protopterus > Protopterus annectens. The sequence continues at coordinate 965,560,253 of NC_056727.1, read as the reverse complement.
TAACAATCAAATTAGAAAGTAATATTCTGACTATGCACCTTCTAAATCAATCAGCACTGTTGGAAGACGCCACACCATGTGTTATAACAAGCAAAACTCTGGTCTCCAACTATTGACTCTATGGTGAGATACCACTACAAGGTATTGAGTTCAGCTGGAGTATTGTGTGTGAACCTTCACCATCTAAACAGTGAACAAGGATTCCATATAATGTCAGTACATACAAAGAAGGAAAACAAAGAGCAAGCACTGTTACAGCCTACAATAGGGCTATTCAGAGGGAGTACAGCTTGGATAGCTAAAGCATACCCTGACTGGCAGAAGTGCTCCAGCGGTTCAGAGTTATAAGCCAGCAACATTAATACATATTTCAATTTGCTGATGTTATGGTCATATTCTGAGAAAAATAAATGCCACAGAGTGTTTTGCAGATGGTTTAAAAGCAATTTAATATTGTAACTTAAAACATTGAGCACTTTCATCTTCAGAGAAAGAGACTTCATCAGAATCATTACAAGCCAACACAAAGGCATTATATACTATCTAAGCTTGTAAGAGAAATGAAGTGGCAACTCAGACTGGGTGCAATATTCCTCTTGGTTTGAATGATAATGTGTCCATTGCCCCACTGTTGAATATAAAAGCTAACAAATTACAGTTTGGACCATCAGTGATTATCATTTCATAAGCTTAAATGTGTTGCTACAAAAAAAAAGGGTGTTCTCTTTTGTAAATGGACGGAAATCTTCTATGCAGCAACTGTCTCATGTTCCCTGGCTCTTTAAGAAAGAGAAAAAAAATTGAGTTAATTAATTCATTAACTAACAGCCAATGAAACTTGTGCTTAGATAGTATATAATACATTTGTGTTGGTTTGTAATTATTCTGATGAAGTCTCTTTTTCTGGAGACGAAACAATGTTTCTAAGTTATAATATTAAATTGCTTTTAAACCATCTGTGGACCCTCTGTAACATTTTTGCCATTTAGAAGCATAATTCATTGATACTGCACCTGTTCTTCAGTTTTATGGTCATATTCTGTACAACAGAGGTGCATCTGTTTTATGACAGTGTGGGGACATGTCAAACCCAGGGTGATTGGTCTTCATCAGTACACATTAATACTTAACGCTTCGTGGATGCCATATTTTGGCTCACAGCTTTGATTAAAAAAATCTTCACTACTAAATGTTCTCTCTTTTCTAAGATATACTCTGCTCAAACTAATTTATTTATTTATATTTGTTGTGTCTCAGTTCAGCTAGACAGAGATTGTTTCCACTGGGAGCCAAGGGAGAAAATCTCCAGTAAATTATTCCGATGTACCAATCAACTCTATAAGAGGTTTAACCCCCCAAAAAAAATAAATGATACTATGAATTCAGCAGTACAAAGCAGTTCACTTACATAAATTATGTCGATGACAAAATAAGAATGACAACCGAAACAGCTGAAGCTGAGCAGCACCTAAGCTGGCATTTCAGATGGTAACAAAGTATCCACTGGTAATCAGAAGGATGATAATAAATATGTACTGATAATCAGAAGGATAAACAACTTGTGGTTGCAGTGTTAAAAGGGAATATACTCTTTTCCCCAGGGATTGTGCAATCTTGGAGTTGGAATATATAACTAGCACAAGTACTTATAGGGATGATAATTACAAAATGGAGAACATGTTGATTGCAGGTAAGCAGATAGTGTATTAGAAGAAGGAAAGGAAAGTAAGATAAAGTGTTCTGTGTGTTAATATTAATATGATTTGAAGCTGATATGGCTGAGGGAATATCAAATGCAGAGGATAACATCTGACAACTTTATATAGTATACGTGCTAACTCTGCTTAATTTAGTTGTAGTTGTTGAAGGTTTAGAGTACTTAGGTTAGAACAGTTATTTGCTAAATTACAGGGGTGAGTACAGTGGTGAAAATTGAAACAGGAAGTTGATTTTAGTAATAGAATTATGAGACATAAGGCAAGTTATTGACTTTGGCATTCTGAGTGGTGTTCTACACTGACACAGGTACAGAGTGAAAAGAATAAAACATGTTTTCAAGTTGGATCACAAAAGGAATTGTCAAGCAGTATTGTAATCTTGATACATTATATAATTAGTAAAGTGTTGCATCAAGTGACCCCACAGGTATATAATCTGCGACAGTGGGGATGTTGTTTAGCAAACCATAATACTATATACTAGACTGCAAATGAAGAAGACACCCCTTGCCAATGGTAACCACATAAATAGTCAATAAGAGAAAAGTCAATCTATGATTCACACTTCAGTTTGGTTTATTAAACATTCCTTAAAAAGAAGCAACCCAGGCAAAATAATGGAAAAAAATTACTTTGTGAAAAAAGTCCCAATCACTGCAAGCCAGTTGCCAAAAAGAATATGTTAGTTGGAGAAGGTCCTTACAACTAAAGAATGGATACATATAAGAGGAAAACAACTCTATAATATATTGAGTGGGATAGCCTACTTAATGTTCCAGTTGGATAAGTTTGTGAATATATGGCAGCTGTTGTAAGTTACAAACTAGCTGGACCCACAGCCTATTGCTAGAGATTATGGGGATCGACTAGCGTTTAAACACATTAGTGAGTCATTGCTGGAAGTCTGCAAGGGAAGGGAAAGCACGGTTATTTAAATATACTGAATGCAAGCTGCTACAAATGGATTTGCAAATGTTTTGCTTCTATGAAAGAAACTGACTGACTGCATATTTTGATGTTAGGTGAGCCCTTCAAAGCTCATTTTGTCAACGGTGTGCTTGATAAGCAGAAAAATCTAAATATTTTAGTGATATAGTAGTACAAAGTACAAGTGCTGGACAGGGAAAGACATCTTATGAGTCTTATACTGCTAAATGAAATGTGTATCTTACCTAGATCTGCAACATATAATACATGTATACCTACATATAACATATAATTAAGGGACACAATTCCCACATGGAATATATAGGGTACCAAGCCTCAACACTTTTACATTTTGCACCACTCAAAAGATAGGATTTTCAACTGATCCAGCAGTACTGAAAAACTATACCTTGGGATTTAGAAAGGGTTTCCATGATACACTAACGTTGACTACATAGGATTCCACATCATGATAACCTGAGGGATTCAGATGACCACTCCCCTACTACTGTTTTCCACTGGCTGTAGTAATAATGCAGGCAGTGGTCTCAGTGACGAAGCAGGATGAAATTAGTACTGTGGTCTGTCACTTTGCACTTTTTGGTCATATACTATGCTGGGAAACTACACTAGAACATCTTACACTGTATCGCTTGCTGTAATGGGATATTTCACTTGGTCTTATATATTACAACATATACTGAGCACTATTATACCACTGGGTTGCAGTCTTGCTTGATATGTACTGCTTAAGGAATAACATGGTGTTTCACAGTAACTTTGGGGTTATAAATGACTTGAAAAATACACCATAGAATAAATATTTTTTCTGCAGGGGAATACATTAATAGATTCATAGACAGTTACTAGGCATGCAGTCCAGAAGGCCATTGAAGAGCCTCACCCAATATCCCAATTCTTGTTGAGCACTTTCTGATTAAGTGACTTGTTCAAAGTCAAAGAGTACGCAAGTGGAGGCTGAAGGAATCAAACCAAGGACTGCAAAATAGCCTTAATACTCAGCACTAACTGATAGCCAAAATGCTGATGGAATAATACTTCTTGGCTAAACTCTGAATTTTTGTATTATCTAACATCACACGAGTCATGCTGCAGAATTCTCCTGGAATCAAACAACGGTGTCTCATTAGTTTGTCTTTAGCAACTGTTTTTTTTTTTCTTTTTCTCGACAGGAAAGACATTGATTTGCTTAGCAATAGTTTTTTTTTTTTTCTATTTCTCGACAGGAAAGAGATTGGTTTGCAAGGTAGTTTACAGGCACTTTCAGTACAACTGCATTCCTGGGAAATATTCATTCATGCAAATAATGCAGGCCATGTCATTTGGGAAGCTCTTATACACACCTCTCAACTGTCCAGAATTTTTCAGAAGGTCCAGATTTTTCCTTCATGTTTCTAGTCTGATGCGCATAAAATTTGTGGTTTTCTGGAAAATCATTATGGATTAAAGTCACTAAACAATGATCGATATGTGACTTTCAAATGTCAAATCCTTCAGTAAATGTATGCTAATGCAAAAACTGCTATTTTGTCAACTTTCTAAGTGCATAAGAATAACATTTAAAACTGTCCCTGATTTTGTGCCTTTGTCCCTACTTGTTTCTGGCTTTGTCCAGAATTATTGTGCCAAGAGGTTGAGAGATACGGTCTTGTGTTCTTTTGAACTAAGACAAAAATAGTAATCTATAACCAATTCTGGTGTGACCAGAAATGATCAGGTTATCTTCTTTCCCATGGGACAGCCATTATTAATGCAGCACTCCATTTCTGTACTCTGTTTTGATAGCAGTAATGGGTGCTTTACAAAGTATATGCTTGTGGAGCAGGACTCACAACCACTCACTCATGTTATGGTCCCATAAGCATTACACCAGAAATTCCACTACAGTTTTTAGACACAAAAGTATTGGTGTTCTTGCAAATCACTGTTGGGAGACTCAAACCATGGTTTGCCTATTAGTCAGCCTGTCTGATGACCATTGGTAAGCTGTTGCAATTTCTGCACTTAAGAGTACATACACACTTTAAAATAAATGACACATTTATGTGCGACCCTAAGGAATACACAATACTTGCTCAATCTTCTTATAAAAGTAAGACTAGAGGAGTAACAATTCTATAGAAAAATACTTTCTTAAATCCCCAAATGATTTACAAACATGTAGATAATGCTGGACTCATGGCCTTAGTTATACTTAAGTTTAACAATAGAATTTGGACCCTGGTTAATTTATACTGGTTCCTGGGTATGGGGTTGGACTAGCTAAGAAACATACTTTATTACAACTGCTTCTAAAGGTAATATTATATTAGGAGGTGATTTCAACTGTATCACAGATATTACAGAAACTACCAATAGGAAATATTCTAGACTATTGTCCTCAGCCAAACAGTTAAAAAATGTACAGAAATTTTTAAATTAAAAGACACCTTTAATGCTTTGGTACCAAATTCTTTACTATTCTCATACCAAGACTATAGACATGGTACCCAAACTAGAATACATACAATTTATATCTCACAAGATCTTTATTCTAAAATCTTGAATTTTGCAATACAACCTTGTCCCTTTTCAGATCATAATTCCCTGTTGTTAATACACTTGGAATTCAATCAATTAGTTATTACTTCAAGGATTCCTTTATATATCACAAAAATTAAAGACTTTAAATCTTGGATAACCTCTGAACTTCAGCTTTTCTTAGAGATTAATTATATATCTGAAGCAAGCACAATTATGGTTTGGGATTCTCTTAAGGCCTATCTATATGGCAAAACCATTAGCTGGTACAAAAATAAAATAAAAAAATGGGACTCAGAGTTACAGCAACTCCAAAATCAAACATTATCTCTTAAATCTAATAAGAACTTAATTGCTACAGATAATAAAAAGAAAATAGAAGAAGCAAATAAGAAATACAATGAAATATTATCCAATAAAACTAATTTAGCTATGGAAAAACTGAAATTAAATTCTTATGCTACCTCTCCTAAGCATCTTCATAACCTATCTATGAAAGTTAAGATACAATCAAAAATTAATAACATTGATAGTATCTTTCATGAAGGGAAAAGGAAAAAGTCTTGGACATAGGGGACAATCTGGAGGCTTTTAATTATCATTATGCAGAGCATCATAAAGATAAAATAAGTACAAATGAATGTGAGAGTTAGAGAATATAGTTCCCAACATAACAAGAATTCCTGAGGAACTTAAGTTAGAGCTACAAAAACCTATTTCTCAAAAGGAAATTATAGATGGGATTAAAATAAGTAAGTCTAATAAAGCACCTGGAAAAGATGGCTTAATTATCGAAATGTATAGATTGTTCCCTTCTTCTATAATCTCTCTCCTACATAAAACCTTTCTTGAAGTTCAAACATTAGCAAATATTCCCCCTTCTTGGAGATATTCTCTAATTTCCCCTATATTAAAAGAGAATAAGGACCTTAATTATTGCAACTCATATAGACCAATTTCTTTGTTGAATAATGATTATAAACGGTTTATGTCAATTATGGTCAATAGATTGAAAATACTCATATCTAAAAATAATAAACGAAGACCAAACTGGTTTCATACATAACAGGCATACACAGGATAATATTAAGCATTAACACTGATAGATTACCTCAATAGAGGAAACCATGAAGCATTGATAATAGGTCTAGATATTCAAAAGGCCTTTGACTCCCTAAATTGGGGTTATTTATTTAAAGTCTTAGTTATTTTTCTCCCCTTTTTATAACAATGATAACAAATAATCTATGAAAATAATCTAGCATATGTCAAATTAGGTCCCTTTACTTCCAAAGCAATCCAGATCACTAGAAGTACTAGACAAGGATTTCCCATGTCCCCTATCCTATTTGCTCTGGTCATAGAAATACTTGCCATTTTAAGATGTAATAACCCAAAGATAAGAGGTATAAATATATATGACCAATATATTTCTAAAATAATGATGTTTGCTGATGATGTCTTACTTACCTTACCCAACTCTAAGGAAGTGTTAGGTGAAGTGGATATAGTAACAACACATTTCCAAAAAATCTCAGGACTCTCCTTCAACAAATCTAAATCAAAATATGTATTATTAAATAAAAAAAAGAACATACAGGTTCCAGTTAATCATATTACTGGAAACCAAGTTTTAACTCTAGACTATTTAGGAATTGTCCTAGTTAAGAATATAGAGGAAACCTTACAGCTTAACTATGCTAAAGTCATATACTTAATCAAGACATTAATAAGCAAATGGAATAATTTGTTTATAACATTTGATGATAGGTTACAAGTGATAAAAAATGGTTTTGTTACCTAAAATATTATATATAGCTCAAGCCCTTATACTTCTCCCAGGAAAGAAAACCCTTAAAGAAATCACTTCAACTCTGATGAAATTCCTTTGGTACCCCAAAAGAAATAGAGTGGCATATTCTCATCATATCAGAAAATGGGAACAAGGGGGGATAAAATTCCCAGAGATTGAAACTTATATAAAGGCATCTATAATTAAAATAGTGATGAATTGGATAAATCCTAGATAATCTTCCAATTGGAAACAGTTACACTCCATTATACTAATGAATTAAAATTATTGATCAAAAAATGCTTTGGTAACTGACAAAGATAAGATATGTCACTATTTAAATTTAAATTTACAGTATAGTACAACAAAATTAACTAAACTAACACTAATAAACAATATTTTTGATGTGTTTAGAAAATTCATTAACACAAATCTAGATATAAAACTGTGGCATAGATTTTTAATACTGTTTACTATTACAAGAGCTGTCCCTGATAGAACACAGTGAGATTTTTGGTTTATGGGAAAACAGTAACCTATTTTGTTGCTTGCAACAAGCTTTGAACACACAAAGTATATTGTCAACCTATTGCATATCCCCTAATGACTGGTTGGTTCTTCAGAGTGTCACAGCATACACTAAGGATCTGTGTAGAATAATACATAACTCATCCTTCAAAACCGTACCAAAAATTATAAACTGGATTTTTGGAATTCTGTATAATAATATCAATGTTAAGAATGAATTATCATATCTATATAACACTTTGTCTACAAGACACTTCCTAAAGATTCTTACTGGCAATACCTAACTAAAGGATTTCAAGTATCATTATGAATGGAAGATAAAAACAAACATTTTATTTTCAGTTAAACTAACTTCTTATTCACAATTCTGGAGGATTTTTCATTGGAAATTTCTACACAGATCCTTTTTGACACCTGAGAAACTCTCAAAAGTGAACCCTTCAAACAGCAAGTTGTGTTGGAGATGTCATCTGTCCACTAATGCTGACTGGTCTCATATTTTTTAATGACTGTACTAATATTAAACCATATTGGAATGAGATTAACAAATTTATTCACACTATCTATACTGATATATTTGTTTTGACAAAGTCTTTAATTTTGTTGAATGTTGTTAACAGCAATAATATAAAGAAGGATGACCTGCATTTGTTGTGGACAATGTTAGCGATAGCCAGAAAATGTATAACTAGAAGATGGAACTCTAATGTAGCACCCACAATGAAGGAATGCCTATCATCACTGAAAAAATGCATACTAATAGAGAAAAGAACTAACGAGTTAAGAACTTTTCCTAAGCCATTGGTTAATAGTCCGCGGAGGAAAGTTTTGAATTTGATTGATACCCTACAGATGGAACCAAACTCTTCCTAACTATCATAGTTTATATAAACTTATTATTTAACTACAACAGTTTTTGTCCAAATCCTTTTTGTCAGGCTAAAAGTAAATACTGTAAATATTTATTGAATGTCATGGATGTATTAAATTATTGTGTTATTTCATCAAAATAAAAATCAATTGAGTAAAAAAAAAAAAAAAAAAGATGTAACATTCAATAAACAAAGTGGTTGTTAGAGCAGTTAAATCATCAACAAGCTGCTACTAAATAATCTGGATGACTGAAAGTGCAGCTGAAGAAGGCACACAAGTTCAACAGCTTATCACAATGATTCAAGTCCGAATGTCTATAGACAGTACTACTTGCAGCCTGTGATATACTACATGACAAGTAGCAGCAGTGAGAAATGTAAGTGTATGCATGAATTGACAGAAACATATAGCAGTTTAAAGATAGTGTGTTTACAATTATAGGTTATTTCAGACCAGCAGTGTTGCTCTGTATCTGCAAAGTGAGTGCTCTTTTTAAAATGTAGTTATTATCATTGCTGTGTTCAATGAATTTTTCTTTTTGCAACCTCTGTTGAGTTACTGTTTTTCTGTGAAGTGAGTTTTTATGCTTCTTAATCTGCCATTTGAATTGGCAGTTGATGTATATTCATGAGATACAGCTGTATTACAGTATATACACAGGTGAACAGAACTGACTCCCTGTGACACATGTACTGCTGTGTAACTGGCAGGCTAAAAGAGATTTTCATACTGCAGTTTAGCCACATTGCAATTTGATTCCCACTTGCCATATTCTACAGAGCTGTAAATCTGCAGAGAATGCATGCAAATAAAAAATGCCAGCCATAGAAATTACTGGGGCAACAGAATCATGATGACATGGGTTCACAGTCATAAGATCATGGCAGACAAATCTAACAAGAATATTAGAAGAAGATGGAATAGCCAAAGTGGTAGAGCATGCGGGAGATACAAACACACACACACACATATATATATATATATATATATATATATATATATATATATATACTATATACTATATATTGCATGCTGTTTGTTGCAGTGCCACACAGAATGTCAAGATACAAAATCAATATGTCAGACTTAGAAGAAATAAGAATTAATACAGTATTGGGTCTGGGTGTTTTAAATTTCCAGACACAGTAGAAATGCTGAAGATGTAGGACTATATTTGGTTAAATATCTGCAATATGGTCAACACACATATCTCTCAACCGGCAGACATTCAGATTAGGTAGAAAGGCCCTTGAAAAGTAGGTACATCTAGCTAAAAATCTGGACATCTACTTGGCTTAAAATGTTAATACAAAATAGTACATAAGTTTTCCTACTTCCAGTTTGAATGTGGGATATTACTCAGAACCCTGTTTAAAAAACAGAGTGACAAAAATGATGGAAAAATATAATACCATTATCAGAAGCAGTATAAAATCTGTAGATTTTCATGAACTGTATTGCAAAATTCTACTACACAAGGATGCATGTCCTCTTTTTCTTTATATTATCGGTGCCACCAGAATGCTGGTCATGTAGTTATGGTTTTTGTTGTATTAGACAGCTTCAAAAATTACATATGATTAGGGAGAATTCAGAAAACTGTGTGAAGGGGTAAATGAAGCATGTAAATAGGGACGTACCTCCTAAAGTAAACAAATCATATTCAGAAGTAAACCTGGCCTGAAAATAGGAACTTTCCTCCACAATAGGAAGAGTTGAGAGGGCTGCCAATACACAAGCTAAAGAGTGGAAAAAAAGTAGAACATGTGGCAACTTGAATTCAGTGTAAAGAACTTCAAGGTAATACATTTCAGAAACAAATATACAGGAATTATGTATACGATGGGGAGAATAACAGCAGTAAGATTTGATACCTTGAAGTGATTATATCAAATGAAGTAAAGGTCAATAACAAAGTATTACAGTATGTTCAGACTAGGAGTTGCTTACAGCCTGTATCTTGTTGTCCTGAGGGTGACAGAATGCTCCTGCACAACTGGTGAAAAGAGGCACTTGTGCACAGTGGGTATACCTGATTAACAAAATGAATTAGAGAAGTAAACAAGCAATGCAAGATGGCAGCAGTGGGGGGAGAGATGCAGGGACAGAAAAGAAGCAGCACTATTATTAGGAAGGAAGGAAGGCATTCGCTTGCAGTTCATGCAAAAGTTACTGAGACCTTACTATAAATACTAAAAACAGTTCTGGATGTCCAAGTTCTGAAATCATATCATCTGGGGGGAAACACTTTGAAGAAGGCAATGAGAATGGAATATGACCAGTACTACAAGGCACATAAGGAAATGCTTTAGAATAAGACATGTGTGCTTTTACAAGCATAGCCAGGCATAACAGAATTTTTCCAGTATTCCTGAAGAACTGATGAGAGACTACTATGATAGTCTCAGTTTATGAGATTAAACATCAACCCGGTGTTATAATGATCTATTATAACTTGGCTGATAAAACGCCATGTCGGTATTTCCTATTAAGATGTGCTGTATGTATCTTGATATGCTTTGACAGCTCTCATGTCTACTAACCAATGAGCTGCTGTCACAATCACTACTAAGACCACAGTCTGCGGCCCAGCTATCATTCAGGCAGACATGCAGAGAATTTCATACTAAGTTATGAAATGTTTACCCCAACCCTCATCTTGGGTGAGAGATGTGGGGCCCACATCACATCTGGAGCCACTGCACCCTCCCCATGTGATTACCTGTTGCAGTGCACCCTCACTAAGAGATACAACTTTACAGCTTGACAGTGGAATACTGAACCCTGTGCTGTCCTTGCATCGCTGCCCCATCTCTGAGGGATTGTGCATTGAGTGCTCCATCCTGCCTCCAAGACAGGGGCTAATATCTTTCATATGTCAGCTGCCCCAGTAAGTGGCAGAGCCACTGACCAAATTTGGGTTGCCTGGGTCATAGGGGATGCTTTATCACTCTATGCCAATGTAGCTGGTTGAGATGTGTAATATTTAATTAGAATAGGCAGCTTTTCTACTATTTAGGTAAACACTGTGACACAAACTGACCTTTCTTTTTCTCATAGCTTATATGTAGTTTCAAGTTTCTCAAACTAGTATTAACCTCAATTAGCTCCATGCTCCAGAAATAAAGTGTCAAAAAGAATTTAGTATGATAGTGCCTTGAAGACCTAGGACAGAGAATATATTATATAGATTACAGTGAAAACTCCTTTACTGCTTCTGATTAATTTACACTTTGTAAGTCCACTATTTTGTGTAATCGTTTTGAACTTACTTTAATTATACAAAATATTTTAATTAAGTACAAAAAGAGACACTGTACTAGATAACTGGCCAAATAAGGGTTATGTTCATCAGTACAGTCAGTTTTCAGAATTGTCCATTTTTCAGTATTCATTAAGGTAGTCTGGCATTACTTTTCAGTGATACAGAACAGAGCCATATTAACTATGAACTAAACAAATTACTGTTCTTTGAATAAATGTCTTGGATTGAAAGTTGTATCATGCTAAAACTGTCTTGGACTGGCAAACCAGCAAATGCTGCATAAAAAGATAGCAGCCCTGTATTTTATGAAAACAATCTGTATAAATAGCTTTACTTTACAGGACTGAATGCCATCACTCTTCTGTTTTCCATTTTTCTTTATTAAGAAAATTATCGGGTATAAACTGAAGCACTGCCACTGTTAGCAGCTGTGCTCTGGGTAAGTAGTGAGATTCATTTACATAAAGGTTTTGTTTGATCAAAGCAGTGCATAGTAATTCAGTTTCATTACTTATGCTGCTGTTTTTTAAATGCAATTAGCTTTGTAGTACAATAAAATCACTGTTTTGCCAAGGAACCAATGATTGATCACCTTCATAACCATTAATAAGACATTCTCAACAACAACAAAATGTGCACAGGACACTAAAGACTGTCTGTTTTGAGTATATGGCCATTTTTTAATAATTGAAGCTCATCACATTTTCTCAGACTATAGAACATTACATTTCTTTACGGTGAATTTGTTATTTTTGTAACAGCACCATGTGTGTACAGTATCTGGAGATCTTCCTTTCTGTAGCATCACTGACAGAGTTGGAAGCAACAAAACTTCCCATTTTGCAGTCACCAACAAAAGGCTACCCACACTTACATTTAATAAGAAGATATCAAGCTATAAAGAGACAGACACTAGTCAATCCATTCTGTATACTGTGATTATCAGAATTAATAGATAACGTAAGACTACAAGTTAAATTCTCTGAAGAAAGAAGGTGGAAAGCTGTAGCATTAATAAACATCAGCATGAAAGCGATGCTTTCAATAATCAAAGCAGTTTTGTGAGTGCAGAAAATTAGGCAGGTGATTAATTAGCATGTGTGTCTTATGCAAGAGTTAAGAAACTAAATGTGGTAATCCAAGAGAATCCTGTATGCCTTTAAGCTCTGGCAGGGTTTCTCTACAACTCTGCCTTACTCTCCTACTCTCTCAGAATCACTGAACTAACACTGCTGAAGGACTTGGGACCTTCATTAAATTTGTATACAATGCCAGCTCACCTGTATGGGAGCAAGACATCTGCCTGCAGTGACGATGAACTCATTTTGAACAAAAGCCTAGTTGCCTGCCTGACAGCCAGCCAAAGAAAGAGAAAAAGTACAGTTGTGTACACTTACCATAAATGTAGATTTTCGAGTGTATTCACTGTTGCAGTCATCACATTTGGGTTATCTGCTTGCAGGTAGCCCTCAGTTGGCCTGATTATCAAAATCTTGGGTCCTACATCGGTTGCTGTCTCATCTTCCATGACATCTGGTAGTTAGGAGTATAAAGCATGCAGACAACGCCATTTTATCAGTTTTTCTTGCCCCAGATGTCAGGTGCCCCCATAATGGGAAGCAATTATATACAAGGTTACACCTCCAACAAAAACCAAATACACCAGAAAGCTTTAAGCATAGTAAACAAGAATAGAGGTATAGTAAATAGAAGTCAGGAGGCTGGAGGGAGGGTAACCAGGACAGCAACAGTGAATACACTCGAACATCGACATTTATGGTAAGTGTACACAACTGTACTATGTTCTTCGTGTTTCACTGTTGCAGTCATCACATTTGGGTAGATTTCTAAAGCTAAGGATGGGAGGAGGCTAAAGCTAAGGATGGGAGGAGGCAATTATATAGCATTAGGACCAGCTATAAGGCCCTGCAAGATTGCAGTGGCAAAGCCAGCTCTGGATTTAGAAAAAAATTGTCAAGTCGTAATGCTTGGTGAAGGTATGTACAAAACTCCAGGTAGCATCTTCTAAGATGTCCCTGGTAGGGACACCTCTGAGAAAGGCTGTAGAGGTAGATGCAGCCCTGGTGGAATGAGGTCTTATCCCCAGTGGAGTAGGTTTTCCATGGTGCTTATAGCAGAAATGAATGCAATGGCCTATCCACTTAGAACTGGTTTGTTCAGAAATGGCCTTCCATTCTGTCCCTGCAGCAAATGTAACCAACAGCTGTTCAGATTTCCTGAGAGGTTTAGTCCTGTCCAAGTAAAATCTAAGTTGTCTGTGCACGTCTAAGGAGTGCAGTATTCATTCCCCTTTGTTCTGTGGATTACAAAAGAAGGTTGGCAAATGAATGGACTGATTAAGGGCCACACTGGATACCACCTTGGGCATAAAGGAAGGATGGGTCTTGAGGGACACCCTGTCTGCATGAAATATGATGAAAGGCTCCACTGCCATGAGGGTCTGTAATTCAGACACTCTTCTTGCTGAAGTGATGGCTAGAAGGAAGGCTGTTTTCCAAGAAAGGAATTTCAACTCTGCATTTGCAGCTGGCTGAAAGGGAGGCAGATTGAGCTTTTCCAATACAAAGTTAAGGTCCCAGGCTGCAGCAGGGGCTCTCCTGGGTGGTCTTAGGTTTTTGGCCCCTCTGAGGAATTGCTTCAGCAATGGATGAGAGAAGAGGGGTGGCTCTGTATTATAATGTGCTGAAATGGCCGAGGCATGAATTTTGATGGAGGAAATGGAAAGGCCCTTGTGAAGCATCTCAGTTAAGTATTGAATAATATGAGCTAATTGGGCACTGTTGTGCCCATTCCTTGAGTTTGGCTCCAGGAACAGCATCTTTTCCATTTTTCAGCATAGGATGTTCTAGTACTAGGCCTCCTTGCCTCCAGAATGACATCCGTCACTTGCTTACTGAGGGATGGTAACAGAGAGATTAGGTAATTAGCCAGGCTGCAAGGTACAGAGTTTGAAGGTGTGGGTGCAGAATCTGGCTCTCCTGCTGGGACAGCAGGGCAGGGGTCTGAGGCAGGTGCCATGGTTCCAGCAGTGACACACTGCGCAAAATGGGGTACCAGTGTTAGCGTGGCCAGTCTGGTGCAATCAGTATGGTCATTGGTTTGTCCTGTTTGGTCTTTAGTAGCAGTTTGGAGAGGAGAGGGAGAGGGGGAAAGGCATAAACTGATAGGTTTTTCAGGGTGAAGGACAGGGCATCCACTTTCCAAGCTTGTCTGTGGGGAGTCCTTGTGCAGAATTTGTCCAATTGGTAGTTCTGAGGGGAGGCAAACAGGTCTATCTCTGGGCTCCCGCATTTATTTCTCAACATGTTGAATATCTTTGATTCTAGTTTCCACTTGTGTGGGTCCATGAGATTTCTGCTTAGGTCATCTTCCAGTGTATTTAGCTTGCCTGGCAGGAACTGAGCTTGTAGGTGCACTTGGTAGCTCAAGGCTGTGTTCCACAGAGCCATGGCTAGTCTGCAGAGAGGGTATGAGTGGGTTCCCCTCTGCTTGTTTATGTACCACATAACCGCTGTGTTGTCCGTCTTTATCAATAATTATTCTGGAAGAATGTGGTCCTTGAAGACCGTCAGAGCATTCTGTACAGCTAACATTTCTTTTTGATTGATATGCAGGTGCATTTGACTCAGGTTCCATTTGCCCTGAATGCACCACCCTGCCAAGTGAGCCCCCATGCATAATCTGATGCATCTGTTGTTAGGGTTTGGGCGGCAGGGGGTAGAGTGAATGGCAGATCCTTGTTTAGGTGGCAGGCCTTTGCCCACCAAAGGAACTCTATCTTTAGACAAGGTATGATGGGAATCATTGATTCTAGGTCCTGAGAATGTTGACACCATAGGCTTTTTAGATACCATTGTAGTTTCCTTATATGCAGTCTTGCATATGGAATTAGTAGAATGCAAGAGGCCATGAACCCCAGGGCTTGCAGTATTTTCCTTGCAGATAGCTGGGTCTTTGTGGCCAGTAGTTTGAAGTAGGCTGTCAAATGAGCTTGTTTTTCTGGCGTGAGGTAGGCCATCTGGGAAGTTGTATTCAAGCTTGCTCCCAGGAATACAATTTTTTGGCAGGGTGCTACATGTGATTTGTTTTCTTTTATAGTGCACCACAGAGAAGTTAGCAATTTCTTTACAAATGTCAGATGATTTAATAGTATGTCCTGCCTTTCTGCCTGAATTAGACAATCGTCCAGGTATGGGTATATTTGAATATTTCTTTGCCTGCAAAATGCAATGACTGGAGCTAGGCACTTTGTGAATACCCTGGGCACAGTAGATAAGCCAAAGGGCAGTGCAGAGAACTGATCTGAAGCGTAGGTATCTTCTGCAAGATTCCTTTATTGGGATGCGCAGGTAGGCTTCCTTTAAATCCAGTGTTGCCAACCAGGCATTTTTTCCCAGCATGGGAAGCAGCTGATGGAGAGTTAGCATTTTGAATTTTGAGATTTACAAAAAAGTGTTTAGGATAGACAGGTCCAGGATAAGATGCCAAGAATTGTGTTTTCTGGGTACCAGAAAAAGTCTTGAGTAGAAACCTTGCCCCCATTCTGCTTCTGGGACAGGTTGAATAGCACTGATGCTTAGAAGAGACAGAACTTACTTTTGAGCCTCTGCCCACTGGCTTGGGGGTAGGTCTGGCCAACTGTTTGGGGTTGGTAAGGAGTGAAAGTGGAATCTGTATCCTTGGAAAGTATATTTAAAACCCATTTGTCTTGGGTAATGAGTTCCCAGTTTTTTGCATGCAGGGCGATCTTTCCCCCTAAAGGAACAGTCAGTTGAGCAGGGCTTGGAAGGTTTAAAGTTAAGTCATGTCTTACTACTCTCAGCTTTGGAAGTGGGAGCCCCCCACAGCTTAGGCCTGTGAGTACCTTGGGACTGAAGCCTGGGTGTTCTGCTGGTTCTGGTCTTGGACTGAGAAGGCCTGGAAGAGGCAGGAAAGGACCAATTCTTAGAAGGCCAATGCCTACTAAATCTGGGAGGCTGTACTTGCAGGAAATCTTTAACAGTTTGCATACATTTATCTTTTTCCAACATCTTTTTAAGTACTTCTTCTGCTTTGTTGCCAAACAGGTGGTCTTGGTTTAAGGGAGCATCCAGTAATTTAGTTTTAACATGATCTGGCAAAGATTGCTCCTTAAGCCAAGCATGCCTTCTAAGTACAGACCCAGTGACAGCAGCACAGCAAGATGCCTCTAATGAATGAAAACCACATTGCAAAGTATGTTTTCCAACCTGCTCAGCAGAACACATTAAATCCTGTAATTCTTTATTTTCAGCACAGTCAGGAATCAACATAATTTTCTGTTTAAGCAATCCAATAATATGCTGCTGATACTTTAACATATGAAACTGGCAGTTTAAGGCCCTAATGGCCAAAGTTGCAGAAGTGTATACCTTCTTACCCCATCGATCCAGGGCCCTGGGATCTCTACCAGAGGGGGTAGGGTTTTTGGCAATAGTAGCCTTAATGCTTTTGGGTCCCTGTGAAATGGTCTCAGGATCCACAGTAGGGTTCTTGAAAGAGGAACTTGTGAGAGTCAGATACCCTGTAACACCTGTCAGGTTTCCTGGGAGCTGGAGGTAAAGTGTCAGGGGCCAGGTTAGATTCCGAGAAGGCATCATCTACAATGTCCAGTACAGGAGGGATAGTTAAAGACCTGTGTTGAGGTAGGAATAAGAATTCCCTAAGCCTCTTTTTGGAGTCATAGTAATCCTGGCTTTCCCAGCGGAAATGCTCCATAAGAGTATGCAAGGTTTCACCAAAAGAGAAATCCTCTGGAGGAGAAGCAGAGGGAATGGAGTCCTCCTCTGCATCAGAATCCTCATAGGTAGATAAGGGCAACTCCTGGTCATCAGAGAAAACAGAAATTTCAGAATCCTGATCAGAAGAATCAGAAGGAAAATCAGTCCTAGGTCTCTTAGAGGGAGAAGGGTGGCGTCCCCTGATTAGAGTAATAAGGTCTTCAGCCATTCTTATCATTTGTTTTTTAGGCATAGGGGCCTGACCATCCAGTCTGGGCATCGGTTTTCTAGGCATGGATCGAGTTTTAGGCCTTGAAGAAGAAGATTGCATTGGTTTAATATGCAAGTCAGTAGGCCTGAATACACCTTCAGAAGCCTCAGAAGCCAGTTCCTGCACAGTGGCTCCGGACCCATCTAAGGTAGAGATATCTGCAGGTTCCACAGTCGAAGAAGCATCTTGCGGCATACCAGATTCCGAATGGGTCTCAGTAGAGGCCTGCAAATCTGAAGTAGTGGGTATCGGGGCTGCAAAAGCACCTCACTGAGTACCGGCGAACTGGTGACTAGTTTAGGAGAAGCTTTGTCGGCAGATTTGGACCTATGCGGTCTGTCTCTGTCTTTGGACCTATGCGGTCTGTCTCTGTCTTTATCTTTGCATTTTTTCAAAATGTCGGTAGCTGGGTGGCTTACCAAAGCCATTTCTGGATAATTAAACTGAGTGCCAAAATATTTAGATGCGAAAATGAACCGACGATGAATAGTTTGAGGATTGAATAAGGCACAAAACCAACAGTGAGGTATGTCGTGGTCTGGGCCTAGGCCAGGAATGCAGTACGAATGAAAATCTTTATGTGGTATTTGCTTTCCACAAGAAATACAATTGTTAACTTTTACTGACATTGGTTTAGAGCAAGAAAAAGGATCCTGAACAGGGTACTTAGCTTAGTTGAAGATTTCTGAAATTTTCGTTTTCGAGTTTCAGATCCGGAGTCAGCCGACCAGCACTTGCAAACTGTTTCTGCTTTGGGTACCGCACAGCAAGAAAGACTGATAAAATGGTGTTGGCTGCATGTTTTATACCCCTGACTACCTGACGTCATGGAAGAAGAGACAGCAACCGACGCAGGACCCAAGACTTTGATAATCAGGCCGACTGAGGGCTACCTGCAAGCAGATAACCCAAATATGATGACTGCAACAGTGAAACATGAAGAACATCAGTTAGTGACTCTGGGTTTCTAATTTTGTTTAAGGTGAAATTACAGATTCCCCAGACCCAGCTATAGCAGTACACTTGCTGGAGTTGAGGAACTGCAGCAAAAGTTTACGGTACAGTAAATTAGGACAAGCACACTGTCATTAATACAGCAGCCTACCCAAGCAGGTTAGGTAACAAAAAATAAAAATGTACACCTAACAGCTTGTTCACTAATTGTGTGTGTTAATTAGTAAGCTTTTATTATGTGAAAATAGTCAGTTCATATGTTTTTATCAGGTTACCTTTTCAACTGTTTGATGTGACATCACCTAATGTGTGATGGTGTTTTTCTCTCATCTTCCTTAACTGCCACTGTTTGTAGGAAATAGAAGTGTCAGAAGAGAGCCATGAATGGTGCCTGACTAGACAGTAAACAGTCTTTCAGTGGGAATTTGAGATTAAAAATAAAGAGTAAAATTAGTATTATTTGGTAGAAAAAAGAAACATGTAAGAAGCAACTCTTCTGTTCTTACCAGAATCCCTGATATAATTGTAAGGATGTTAATAGTGAAATATTCAATTGCAAGGTAATCTCCAGGACTGGTCAAATGTCGTAGAACTGTCCCATGTACTACAGCTCCCAAAATGAAGTTAAGGTGTCCAGCGATAATAAGGCCCAATCCTGTTTGCATTAGAAGCTTTCCAGCCCTCTCTCTGTCAAGAATGCCTATAAAAAAATAAAAAAAAAACATATTACAGATGTGATATTAATAGCAAAAGTAAGAGTAATTATTATTTTTTCCATATTCTAGTGACTGAGTATCCAAAAGTACTACAGTATAAATAACAGTAAAAAGTAAACAAAATAAATATTATCCATGACAGAAATAATTTATATGTACACAGTTAATAGTGCAATGCTGACTAACAGATGACTTGCTAAGAAAATGCACACTTAAAATAGGAAAATTGTCTGATTATTTTTAAAAGCCTCTAGTAGGCTTCAACCTTGAAGGCCTGCAAAGCTTTTTTTACAAAACACAAACTGACATAATTAAACACCTAATCTCAGCAAAATATTAGTCCCAGTACTGGACTGGCTAGGATGCACAAAAGAGTCATTATGCGACAGGCTGAAGAAACAAACCAAAGCTATTAACATTTGTAGAGAGGTAAAACATTGTGAACAATGTAGTAGCAGCGCAAAAAATGCAATTTGCTGAAAGAATAGTATGGCAGAGAAATCAGTAATGGTATGCATAAACCTAGAGGACTGGATGGAGTAAGAGTCGATAAAGAGCATTAGCAGAGGGAGGAGGAAAGTGTGACTATATTTAAGGATTTATAAATATAAAAAAATAGCCTTTATGATGTCTGACAGCTATTGTGGGAGTAAATGGTAAACAGTAATGGGTCATGTATTTCAGTAATAAAGCATGAAGATGAGGACGATGATGAAAGTGCACTTCACTGAAAGAGAATTCATAAAATCCTGCTTTATCCAATTAGACACAGTTCATGTCTTGTCAGTTTTCATATATTGACAATTAGTTTTTGTCAGGATTACTCAAAAAGTAGATAGTACAATCGTACCCTCAGTCAGGAATTACCCACAGGCAACTGAATCACCATTTTACAAATCACCATTTATCAAAAATCAAATATTGAAAATGGTGATTCAGCCTATTAAAAAAATCTTTTTTTAACTGGGGCAAGCTGCCCTGTACTCCATGCTGGGTACTGCAACCCATACTCCCCTAAATTATATATACACCAACTTCACGTTTGCACCACAAAGGGAAAAAGTGCAAACACCATTTATAAACACTCATCTGGCTCACACAATGCAATAAACGCATTGTGGTGAAACTCACTGAGACTTAAATTTTTCAAAATAAAGATACTTAAACACCATTGTTTCAACAATATGTAGAGAAGCCCTTAAGCAGACACTCCGTGATAACAGTGCAGACAACTTAGAAATTAGTATGG
The DNA here is from genome assembly GCF_019279795.1 of Protopterus annectens. Classification (NCBI taxonomy): domain Eukaryota; kingdom Metazoa; phylum Chordata; order Ceratodontiformes; family Protopteridae; genus Protopterus; species Protopterus annectens. Next base: position 965,539,660 of record NC_056727.1, on the reverse strand, counting down.
CAGTGCTTGAAAAATTAGAAACAGCTTCCTTAAATCACTGAATTAAGTGTTTCATTTGCTACAAATAAACCATCTCCACAGCAACTTCAAACTCAGTACACACCTTTTACTAAATAATGCCACAGCCTACACTTCCAGGTGATAAATGCTGATTAAAGGAATTAATTGCTTGAGACCTCTGCCGTTAACAGAATACAGTAATCGATCTGTCTCCCTCTGCGAATGGGCTTTAAGTGGTAAATACTGTCTGCAAACACTGCGATAGACTTGACCGATCAAGAACCTGCAAAGTGGTATCACAGAGATAGCTTCAGTGCCTGTTAATGTAAGTGAATGAAGCTGCTGAACACTCACAGACAGTAGTAGGTTAGTGACTGGGTCTATTTACCTTAGTGTATTTCCTACTTCCAGTACAGTTGGTGATCCTGGACAATGCTGGTCTGACTTACATCAAGGACGTTCTCTTTCCCAGTATCTTATTGCAAGTGCTTAACTGTGCAGAAAACTTAATAAAATATGCTGAACAGTTACTGAGGACCTTTATTCGAGGCAGCATTGCAGGTACCACTTTTTGAAACAGCAGAAATAATGCCAAGCCCTGTGTCTTAAAGTTGTTCAGGCACAAGAGTTCATGTTTAGTTTTTCTTTTAATTGTTACAGTCTAACTCAAAGACACTTTTGATAAGTTAACGTAATCTTCTCAATATGGCATGATAATAAACACATTCTGAAACCTGAATATTGCTGAAGCTGAACAACAACAAAATGATTGAACAGTAGAATATGAAATTTACTACATAAATTAACAAGCAAGTGGTCTGGTATCATCGTTTAGTCTGTGAGAAACCTGCGCAGAACAAAAATAAAGTATGCAATCCCGCAGCACCCAAAATCATTGAGATATTCTGGTCACGTTATCATTTTCTAGAATGAAATGGTGATGGTTTGCTTATTAATTTCAGAGGTGATTTTATTGACAAGCCAGCCGCATAATACAATCAACATCTCCTTTCCTGTCACAGTCCCTTGGTACCAAACCCAGATCTATTCAATCTCTTCGCTCTCACTAGGGTTAATTCTTCCTGATCTGGTCCTCACAACATCACTTATGTACCCGGGTTTCCGGGAGGGGCCATTACAGGTAGCGAGCCTCAGCAGCGGTCTTACTTAACTCACTCTCCTGACCCACAGGGTTTTCTGGCAATGCTTTTGGTCTACAGTACCTGGGGTCTTCATATCTGTCACCCACACCTGGTCACGAACAGCACTCACCAGCTGCCCCCCCGCCCGATGGTCGGTTAGTTTAGTTTATTACACTTATACTTCCTCCTCTTCCCCACCCTTTCCAGCCGGTCCAGCCACAGTCCCAACTGCTGCGATGGATCCAGCAAGGGTTCCTGGTTCACATACAGCGGCCACCCCTGACTGCACATAACCCGTTCTCCACCTGGGCATATCGTTGCTCTGTAGGTGAGAGTGACTTTGATGAGGGGCCTGGCCCAGGCCTCCCGCCCCATTGTTGCTTTGCTCGCACCGGCTCCCACCAAACCCATGCATCGTGCTTCCATCTCCGTGATGGACGCTGGGTCCCCCTGTCTGGGTCTGGGCTTATCTGCGATGACAGCGATTGAAGCAAAAAACCCAAAAGGGGTTATGGATGAATGTGGTTGTTTCGACTCTCTCAAAGGAATTTTTGCCAAAATCCATTAATCACATCCAGTTTTAGACCAACTTCGCCCCCCTCACAGCATCCCCAGACTCTGCTCGGACAGGGGGCATACGAACCTCTCTCTGCTTATAATATTCAACTTGACAACCATGCCTGCACACCAGTCAGTAGGTTCCTCCATTCTGGTAACAACACAGCGTCTCCTCCCATCCTCCACCTCTCCTCCTCCTACCCCAGCCCAGAGCACAGTTCAGGGTATGAGGCTTCAAAGACTCCATGGCCAGCCCCAAAATAGCAGGAAGACCTAAAAGGCTTGGGAGGCCTTTCTCTATTTGAACCTCCACAATCCAGGAATGGTTCCTGTAACACTGCGAATCTTTACCTTTTTCCTTTGCCTCTGTCGCCAAAAAAAAAAAATCGCCTTAGCATCAACAGTCTCATTCAGTTCTTGTTTCCGCATGTTAAATCGTGGTGCGTTCATAAACAATGTTTTTTTGACAAAAAAAAAAAATCTTTGCAAGTCACTTTGTCTTCAGCAAGTGTTCAGCAGTCCCAGGCACAGCCACACAGCACTTCTGACCATAATACAATCAACATCCTTCCAAACAACTCAGTCCATTGAATACACCACAGTGATTTGACGGTTAAAAGCCACTGAGAGCACACTGGCAGTGCAATGCTGTCCACACATTTAGACCAGATTCTACAAAGACAGGGACTAAGGGTGGAGGTGCCATGATTTAAATAAAAAAATAAATATACCTCAAAGCTGGTCAAACAGGACAACGCACTTGAGCTTCTCCACATTCAAATCACAATAAGCAGAACTCCACACCACTTCCTTGCAAGCTACATCCCCTCCCCCCTCTGTGACCTAGGAAAACCATAACATATATTTAAGCTTATTGGAAACACTCAACACCCAACCTAATACCATATTCATGGGCAAATTTAATTACCCCACTATTAACTGGGAGTCATATACAACACCAAACATGCAGGCACAGATATTCCTGGACTTTGTAAATAAAAACTCTCTAGCTTGGGGCAGACTGTCAGTACACCAACCAGGGATTCAGACATACTGGATCTGGTCCTGACTAACATGGGAGAGTGCTGCACCCCTTCCTAGTGTAAAGTCTTTCCTGGTAAGGTCAGACCACAAAACGGTCTCCTCTGAAGTAAAAATAAAACCCAGAACTCCAGCTAACCTTGGAATGTTCAGGAAATACTTTAAGGTTAACTACCTACTATTAAGTGATAATCTGGCAAGCACAGGTACTTGGAAACGCAGGTAGACTTATAAGCAATGAAAACACTGCTGCCTACACTGAGCTGTTCACTGATACCCTATACTATACAATCATGTTGGTAGCTGCATGGAGACAACCATACCCACTAGAAAGAAGTGCAGAACTAACTCAAAAAAACAACCCACCCAAGTGAAATCACATCATCAATAGGCTGTATGACAGAAGAAGAAAGGCATGGCAAAAATTAGGAGACATAGCAACCAGCAACATAAATGAACTCTCATCAAACTAAACAAACAACTCTGAGCACAAATGAAGTCTACCAAAACCAAATCTGAAGTAAATTTGGCCTCCCAGGCTAAGGACAACCATAATGCATTATTTAGCTATGTCTGTAACCTCAAACTTAATGCACATTTGTGTGCAGAGGCCATTGTTAATGGATCCACATATACTAAGCCAGAAGATACAGCAAACCTACTAGCCAACAAATTCAGCTCCAACTTTACCCCTCTCTCTTCCCGCTCAGTCTCCCTTCAGGAAATGCCATCTAATATAATTTCCTATACTATCACTAGGGAACATGTCCTCAATGGTCTCTGTAAGGCAAAGAACACTGCATCGATGGCCCCAGACAGTTTCTCAGGATGCCTTTTAAATAGCATGAAACATGGCTTTACCAGGCCTTCTGGAATTGCTATTTAACTGTAGCCTGCAAATGGGCTTCATGCCTCATAAATGGAGAATAGCAACAGTCAACCCTCTGCACAAAGGTGGGCCATCTGCAGACGCTGGAAGCTACAGATCAATAAGTCTCACTAGTCTCGTATGCAAAGTCATGTTAAGAATTACCATGGAAATGATCAATGATATAAGAAACCTCAAAACACTTTAACCAGCCCAACTTGGTTTCAAGTTTAGTGTTATAACAACTTTTCATGTCAACTATTTTCTGCCAGTATTACTTGAAACAGAGGTAGACTCTTAAATCTGAACTTTAGCAGATGCTCCATGGAAAAATATTCTAGGCAGACTTTGTTATGAATTAAAGGGAACATGGAAGTGTAATTTTCATTGGAAATATGTCTCAACTGTACCCTATTGAAATTCTTGTGCATCAGAATTTTTTAAGAAAACTGAATGCTTTGGATTCAGAAATGCAATGTATTCCTTCTTTAAATGTGTTGGCTAAAAACACCTTAAATAGTACAGTGTGTTACGTACATTTATGCTATTAAGGAAAAGCTTTAACAGCATTTAACTCTTACTTTTTCTGGTCAGTAGAAAGTTAAATCAGCAGCATTAAGAAATAATTTCATTAATTATTTTCAGTCCAGAAATATTTTGCCATGTATTAACATGCATTCATTATAAAAGCACAATATCCTACAAAAATATGCATTCATATGTTATTGAACTAAATAACTTAACCAAGATCTCTGAATTTTGTGAGTTGTCTGACTTTCTCATAACAGACATAATAATTTGTTATACAAGAAATGAAGAAACAAGGGAAAAGTTTTGGAGAAAACTAGACCTGACCTTTTTTAAAGCTGTGGATGTAAACAGAACAAGTGAAATTATTAGTGTACATTAAAAACTATTTAACTGTGCAAAAGAATGTATCTAAAATAAAATGCGAGTCAAATAAAAGAACAAAATGAAAACTAAATGCAAGATGTTTTGTAAAGGTAATCTATATGAAAAAGTTGGCCCTGTGGTAATGCACTATAGCAAAGATGGAGTCCACAAAAAACTGCTTATTCAATTTCATTTCAAGCTCACATTTGAAGAAGTTATCTCAAGACAACAAAACACTAATTTCTTTTCAGTGCTAGGTGCAAACTAAGGTTTCTGGCAGACAAAGCTGGATTAATAAAACTACAAACTGACATGTCATGAAGCAGATAAACATTTCATGGACTTTAATTAGGTATTTCATTAGCACAAGAGATATTTTAACTAACTTCTTCCCAAATAAGCAAAGGTTGGAAGAAGGCATTGCAAGTGTACCTTACAATATTTTTGCATGCAAGTTCAGACAAAAGAAGACCGCATAAAGAGATTAATACAGTTAAGTAAATTAAATGATCCTAATTTCATGTTAAATTAGAACAGCAAATTAAGAGTGATGAGTCTAAAATTGTTCCATCCATCCACTGCTGCAAATCACAGTCATCTCTTATAGTTTTTTTCTGTGAACAGCTACCACCACCCACAGAGTTTATTAAACAAGAGAGTGTGGGAAGTAGATTGACAGACTTTTCTTCCATATCATACATATATGGATAAATACATGCAGAGAACTGATTGGTAAAGCAATTCACCTATCACACTTCCTTGGAATGTGAGAGGAAACCATACCATCCAGAGAAAACCCATATAAACAAAGGAACTGCATATAGTAGAGAAGGCACCCCAGCCAAGAAACAAACCAGAGGACCTCTACTGTGAGATAACAATGCCACTCACTACAAACAGTACTGGCCTCTGAAACAGTTCTTCATGATTTTACTGATTAAACTTTTGTTAAACAAGTAAGTGGCAGTTTACAGAGCCATTGTTTATCCATTATCTTGGTTACAGGCTTCTTTAGATTATTATACATATTTGAAATAAACAGAGAATGTACAATATTATGAAATAACTTTTAAGGAATAGTAATATAGAGGGTTTAAAGAGTAGTTATCAAGTACAACAATTAAAAGAATATATAAAAAGTGTCAGTCAGTCATACACAATAGTGAATAAATAGACGTGACAAATTAATACTTTATGGGTCATAAAAAAGTCAAAATAACTTTGTAAATGCTAAGGCCAGAAGAAAAGCAGGCAGAACAGAGGCATCTATGAATGACGTACCATCTTTTAAAGTTTGTTCGTACATGTTTGAGATAACTGCTCCTACAAGAAAGCTATTAAAGCAGACATGCATTTGGAATGACATAGGAGTTGTGATTCTATAAGAGAACACATCAGCGAGTTGTGATTCTATAAGAGAACACATCAGCTTTCTATTGATCAAGAAAATTTACAGAGGCACAGATGACATAAGCTATGGTAGAAAAGAACTGCTGACATCAGTTTAAGGGTGCAAGGATTCCATAAATATGAGAATGATAAACAGATGGAGGTAGGCAGAAACTAGAAAATCCTTGCAAAGCATACTGAGAAGGTTACTGTACAAGGCACCTCTGAGAATGTCAAGGAAGCTACTTAACCTACCTAATCTATAGAAGTAGGGCCTGGTGAAGAAAATATAGGCCAGACAAGAAATTACAACTAGCAGATCTGATTAATATAGCATATTTATGTAGAAGCATGCGGAAATGTTAGAAGACCAACAACATAGGTTCATAGCAAATATCAACAAAACAATATCAACAGAACAGTTTGGAGGGATGGGCATATCTCGCAGAGGATACTGCTGCTGTGAAACAGACTCTCCATCCACATAAAAGAAAATTCAACCCTGTCTACATTCAAGCACAACTTGGATCTATGGATAAGAAACTGAACATTTACCCAAGGACTGCCCCCTGTACTACTAATGGACAGAGGCATCTCCTAAAGCTTTATCCCATGCATGGGTACCATCAAATTATCTATGATATGATCCCAGTTATTCTCATTAGGGGTAATACAGAATTGTTGAACATGGGATGGATAAGGACAGTCTATAACCAAATGGGATAGGTTATTTCAAGCACAAAAAGGGAAACTGGTTAGGATTAAAATGGCCTCCAAGGGCAGCTAGACTAGTACTTACTAATGAATATGTCAACCTATAAGAATTATGGATTCTTTGGGATATATCTCAGTTAGCAATAAAAGGAGAGAAATTAAAATAAGTTCAGATGTGTACTAATTCTGATTTAGAAATGAAATTGCTATAAAACATTACAATAAAAGAATGGCCTGAACAAAAATCATTCACAAGGATGGAAGGATGTTATTTTTCTTTTTGAGAACAAATAAGCTGTGCCCAATGTGTGATGCTCAAAGCAGATAAAATAACAGTTCCAAATGAACTAAGAAGACAAATGATTACCAGGATTCATCAATCATATCTGGGAATAATAAAGTACAAAGAAAGAACAAGAAATATAATATTTTGTCCAGGGATGTCAGCTGAATCAGACCAAATAGTTCTGAGCATCTTTAAAATATACCAAAACAATAATCCTAAGGAAGGAATGTGACCAATCCCAGCTCCAGATCATGAGTCATACTGAATGGGTAGATATGTATTCCATTTCAAAGAAGCCATGTATCTAATATCTGGATTAATATTCCAAATTCCCTTAAATGATCACACAAACAGAAATGCAAGTGCAACTACTATATTAAAATCTGTATTCTTGAGAAAGGGAATACCTGATACTGTCATACATGGCAATAGTTCACAACACACAATTCTGTAATACAGAAGATACAGTCATGAAAGAGATTTCAGATAATATATTCTAACCCATACTCAGCAATCCAATGAGCAAGTGAAAAAAGCTATCCAAACAGTGAAGAATCTAGAAAGAGCAGTAGCAAACGTTCTGAGAACAGCCATGTTACAACTATGGAATATAGGAACACTGCACTGCAAGAACTCAGTCTCTCATCATTGCAACTTGTACTGGGCATAAAGCTGAAAAGGAGATGACCTGATTCATTTGCATTGGTGATGCTTGAACAATAAAAAGTAAATGAAACACTTAGAACATGTGTAAGAAAATAAATACTGCTATGATAAGAACTACAGAGGATGACCAGACTTACAGGACAGAGACAAAGTAATAATATAAAAGCCATGGAAAAGTCCACAACCCGAAGCTGTAGTTTTGATAAAGCAGCCAAACTAAGACCCTATATAGTTCTTGGGAAAGATATTATGCTATAAAAAAGTATCACAGACATCCGTACAAAAATAAATCTTTCAGATTTGAAGTCAAGCAACCAGAAATATCTGGAATATACAAACAAACAAATAAATAAATAAATAAATGACACTGCAACTATGATAGTCAAAAGATGCTGAGAGACATTTCTGAAGTGCAACAAAATTTGCCCCAAAAGCAAGGCTAGTAATAGTTGTGTTAAAATCTTCAGATATTAAAGACCAAGAAGCCAGATAGCTATATGTACTCTTCAGTTTATTTACATGTACTCTTCAGTGTATTTACATGTACTGTTCAGTGTATTTACATGTACTCTTCAGTGTATTTACATGTACTCTTCAGTGTATTTATTTATTTACATTTTGGTTACCGGGGAAGAGCACTGATCACAGCATGATCAGCTGTGGACTCAACCCAGGTTACATTCAAAATTGTAGCAAAAAATGACAATTATAATCAACAATGGATCACAAAAGTAATACAAACTAGTCACACAAAAGGAAAGATGCTATGTGCAAACTTTGTACAATGTTGGGGTGTACATGTTAGAAGCAGAAAAGTGGAATCCGAGAGAAGAGTTAAAAGCAGGCAGTAGCGCAGCAAAGGTGGGACAAACCACCCAGTTTTGCTGTGTTCTTGCCTGCACAGCATAGCAAAGGTCGGGCAAACTGGGCAAATGCCCCAGGTACTAAGTGCTAGAAGGCATGATCAAGAGTTCCTGGAAATGGCAGGTCAGCATTCTTTTTTTTTTCTCCTCAATTAAAGAGCTGAGGGGGCTTTCTACAGTTTGTGCTGAAGTTCTTTATTTCTTTTTTTTCTGCTGTTCGCTTGGTGAGCTTTGGGGGATATGGGTTGGCTGCTGAACAAATTGATGCACCAGTAGGCTTTCTTCAGTGTGCTAAAGTCCTTATGCAAACTTAGTCTTATGGCTATGATAAACCGTGGTGGTACAGCGGTAGCATTGTTGCCTCACAGCAAGAGGTTCTCCTGTTTGATCCTCGGCTGGAGTGCCTTGTGTGTGGAGTCTGCATGTCCTCCCCGCAGTCGAGTGGCCTCCAAAAGACATGCATGAATGGGCGTGCCTTCACTGAAGGTTGGGCATCAGGCTTTTCAACTCGGCACCATAAAAAAAAATCTACTGCCAATCTTAGTGTACCGGAGTTCCACTGTGGCAACCCCTAACCGGGAAAAGCCGAAAAGACAAATAACAATTCTTATGGCTATGGGAGCAGAAATTTGTGTTTGACTCTGCCAGTGTCAAAGCCTGGACTCTTTACACCCGATTCCTTGATAATATAGAGATTTTATGGAAAGGAATTAAGGACCACTTGCATGTCTTAGTTAACTATCTGGACACTAACACAACTTTCCTTAGACTTAATAACCACCTTTCTGAAGATGAAATACTTTGGATGTCATGATACTAAAAGACAGGGTTAACAAGACCTTTTCTCAACAATATACTGAAACCCCCAACTTTTCAAACTCCTACCTATGCTATACAAGTAATCACCCTTATATCCAAAAAAGGATAAACTAAAAGGACAGTTGGTTAAGTTGGCCAGGATTACATTTAAGTATAATTTGTTCCTTATTGAGACTGAAAAAACTGACTAGGATGTTTCTGGTGAGGGGCAACTCACCTATTCCATTGCCATAGCCTCCCAACTGAAACCCCAAATGCTAATAACTTTGAGAAAACGATGATCATGAACTGTGGTTATTAATCACGAGCAAGAAAAAGGAATTCTAAGTGCCAGCTCCCCACAAGGAGGTAGAAGAAAAGGTCAGGAGTCAACCACTTTTGTTTAGAAAAGGGGAAAGAACACCAAGGAAAATTTGAAAAAACAGACAAAATATGATTGTGTCACTAGAAGGAAGATGGGAACTTACAAGTATGGATTTTGTCAACAATGCAAACTGATATCTGAGGGAGACAGCAGTGATTTAAGGGCAAAACAGAGAATATTTAAATTTGCATGTCATTTAACTGTGGTAGCAAAGGCTTTGTTTATCTTGCAATATGTAACCTATGTCTCTTTCTATGTAGGAAACACTGAATTTTTCATAAAAGAATATACAAACACTTAAATGTCCACAAAAAGGAAACTAATGCATTATTTAGGCATACTAAGTTTCCATTTTTGTATTCTCTGAGAGGCTCCCATTAACCCCAGAGATGGATGTCACTAACCCACCCAGGTTAAATGATTTTGTCTCCATTGGTAGTGTGCTGATACCTAGAGCTACCAAATTGAGAAACCTCTTGTATGTTGTTTTAGTAACATTAAGAGATTAACCTACTTATTGATCAAGTTCATTGATAAAAAAAAGTTCTATAAGCCCTACACATTTTACTAAATCAAGATTTTTTAGCTTTCATATAAATATTTTAAATGTTTCAAACATTTTTTTAAATTTTTTGCTTTATTTACGATGCAGCAGGGGTATTATACCTTTAAGAATTTAACCATGTGACTTGCACTCGTTTAAATGTGCCTGATTGAATTTTATCACTAGTTCGGGTGAAGCCCATTTTTTCTGGGATGAAAGCGCTTACCTCATTTACTTTTTGGAATACAAATTACTGTTTGACAGGCTTCCTGTAGATACTTAGTGTAACCTTTTGGTTATTTGTTTGTTTTGTTATACTTTCTGCTCTTTTGCTTGGTTTTACCTATGCTGAGAAGTGTGTTGCTTCATTCTGAAGAGCACAAAGAAATTCTGCATCATTCTGGAAGACTGTAGCTGTGTTTTCCTTACTACTGAAAATTCAGCAATTAACTGAAGTTTGGTGCCATTGATTGTGTACTTGTAATTGGAAGCTAGGCCACTGGGAAATTTTATTTTACTTTAGGGACTGCATGACCTATAGATTGTACCCTGATTGGAGGGTGTTTATCTACAGCTAATGCCCACTGAAAAATTGAGTCCGCCACTTCATGGCAGCATATCAAGCTGCCATGGAGCTCAGACTGAAAAAAAAAATAGCCACCATTATTTTATGGTTGCTAAGCAAAGCTTTTGCTGCTTAGTGAGTGTAAAATAAAAAAAAAAATAGAAAAGAAAATTAAAATAAAAAAAAAATGTGTGTGTATGTGTTTATGTCTGTGTGGGAGTATGTATATGAGAGAGAGAGAGAGAGAGAGAGAGAGAGATCAATCTAGCTTTTGTGGTCTGAGTGTAAAAACATAAATGAAACAGAAAAGTGTGTGTGTGTGTGTGTTTATGTTTCTGTGTGTGTGAGTGAATGCGTGCACGAAAGCAGAAGAGACCGTGTGTGTGTGTGTGTGTGTGTGTGTGTGTGTGTGTGTGTGTGTGTGAAAGAGTGTGAGAGAGAGAGAGAGATTGAAGAATGAGAGTGATTGAGCAATCCCTAATAGCAGCTGCAAAAGTTAAGAGGTTTACATACCTCTCAACCTCTTAGCTCAAGGTATCTAAATAAGCCTAAAATAATTAGGGGGACAAAGGCTTAAAATAGGAACATTTTCTAACTATTTCAGTTAGAGAATCACAAAGTTACTTGAATATTAGGATTTGTGTTAGCATGCATTTGCTGAAGCAAAGGTACGTGTGTGATAGTGAGTGAGATCGACCGCTGGCAGTAGCAGTAGTAAAGAGGTTTGCATTCCTCTCAAACTTTCAGCTGAAGCAATCTGGATAAAGTCTGAAATAAAGGGGGAACAAAAACTCAACAATAGGAGCAGATTTCAATTATTGCTTTTATAAAATTACAAAGTTGCTTAAATAATAGGATGTGTGTTAGCATGCATTTTCTGAAGTCCAAAATATGTGCATAAGAGAAAGAGTGAGATTGCTCAACCACTGGCAGCAGCAGTAAAAAGGTTTACATACATCTTCACCTCTTAACTCAAGAAATGTGAATAAAGCCTAAATAAAGGGGGAACAAAGGCTCAAAAATAGAAACAGCTTTAAATGATTGCTCTTACAAAATTACAAAGTTGCTTAAATAACAGGATTTGTGTTGGCATGAATTTTCTGAAGGAAATAAAAGTCTGAAAGTCAAATCTGTGTCATTATTTAGTGACTTCAGTCCCAATGACTGGCAGCAAACCACACATTTTAGGAATAAGGGACCAAAAAAATAAAGTACATGTCTTGATATTTTTCATATGTTATATTTTGGATGTAAAATGTTTTTTCCAACACCATTTACATATACTAAAGCAACTTTGAAACTTTACGTAGAGTAACTATTTTACATCAAACGTATAAAAAATACAGTAATAAAAAATAAGTAAGTAAAACACAACAACTTTACAGACAGCCCATTCTCTAACCATATGAATACCCTAAAGACTGTGTGTTATTATGGAAATAATGCCCTTCCAGGGGTGTGCAGGCCCTCAGAATACCACTGAGCAGGCATTATTTCTGCAATAACACACACCCTTTGGGCATTATTGCTTGCTTGAGCTATCAAGTGTTTTTACTTTGGAACTATGAAGTCTACAGCACTAAAAACTGAACTTGAACTGAAGACATGTTAAGGGTTAATGCTAAACATTTTGTTTTTGCATGACCAAATAGATAAGCTGGGTACATTTTACTACCATAAATAATAATAAAACAATGTAATGATGTTTTGTAATATGACATCTAATGGAACTACATGCATACACTATTTAACTTATACCTAGAAGAACTGAACACAAACTAGATAGAGTGTCATAAAGATGAATATTAGAACAACTAGAAATGTGGCAAATACTAACTAGTACTGACAAGGGAGAATAAGATGCCCAGAAAAGTAAAGTACAGTTTTGTACCTACCATAAATGTAGATCTCCGATAGGTATGCATCTGCAGTCATCACATATGGGTTTGTCCTGCCTCAGGCAGCCCTTTGGTCGGCCGGATTCCAAAGTCTGGGTCCGGCGTCGGCTGATGTCGCCCCCTCCCCGACGTCAGAGTGCCTGGGGTATAAAAGCGTCAGCCGACACCATCTTCCTCAGTTTTTCTTGCCCCAGATGCTAGGTGCCCTCTAAGGAAGGCTAAATTTGGAGAAATGCAATAAATTCCAAACATGCACAAAAATATATACATATATAAAAACAAATACACCATAATAGATAACCCCAACTAGCTATGAGAGGGGAATGTACCCAAGAAATACCACAGAGGGGAAGGAGGGAGGGTAAACCTGACTGCAGATGCATACCTATCGGACATCTACATTTATGGTAGGTACAAAACTGTACTATGTCCTTCAAGGATGCATCTGCAGTCATCACATATGGGTAGAATACCATAGCCAATCTGGGGGTGGAGGAACTATGTAAAGGATGGTGTAGCTAAAATGCCCTGCAGGACTGCTGTAGCAAAGCCTGCTCTGGATCTGGAATAGAAAGGTAAGTTGTAATGCTTGGAAAATGTATGCACGGAGCTCCATGTAGCAGCTTCTAAAATGTCCTTGGTAGCCACCCCTCTTAAGAAGGCTGTGGAGGTGGCTGTGGCTCTGGTCGAATGAGGTCTAATGTTAGCTGGCACAGTTTTTCCATGAAAGGAGTAACAGAAACGAATGCAATTCCCTATCCATTTTGAAATTGTCTGTTTTGAAATTGCTTTTCCTTGTGCACCAGCAGCATATGCTACAAACAACTGGTCAGTTTTTCTGTAATTTTTAGTTCTGTCCAAGTAGTAGCGCAACTGTCTGTGTATGTCCAGGGTGTGCAGAAGCTTTTCCCCTTTGTTTTGTGGATTTGGAAAGAAGGTAGGCAGGTGAATAGCTTGGTTTAATGAGACCCTAGATACTACCTTTGGCATAAATGAAGGATTGGTTCTCAATGAGACTCTGTCTTGATGAAAAATAAGAAATGGCTGAACTGCCATGAGGGCCTGTAACTCAGATACTCTTCTTGCTGAGGTTATGGCCAGAAGGAAGGCAGTCTTCCAAGAGAGGAACTGTAGTTCTGCAGATGCTGCTGGTTCAAAGGGAGGCAGTGTTAGTTTTTCCAACACGAAGTTAAGGTCCCAAGTAGGCAGTGGTGGTTTCCTTGGAGGATTGATGTTTTTAATTCCTCTTAGAAACTGTCTTAGCAGAGGATGAGAGAAGACAGGTGGATCAGTATTGTACTCTGCTGAAATTGCTGAAGCATGAATTTTAATGGAAGAGTAAGACAGGCTATTGTGGAGCATTTCTGCTAAATATTCCAGGATGTGCGCCATGTTCATAACTGTTGCATCTAGGCCCTTTGAGGTGCTCCAGGTGTGAAATCTTTTCCATTTTGCCGAGTATGCCTTTCGTGTGGAAGGCCTGCGAGCTTCCATGATGATATCCTTCACTCTCTTGGATAGCTTATCCTGGTGATGAGTCAAGGTATTTTCCAGGCAGCTAGCTGTAATGTTTTCAGGTTGGAATGCAGAGTTTTGTAATTGTGCTGTGTCAGGAGAAGCGGCCATTGTGGCAGAAGCCATGGTTTTGTCCGTGACATGCTCTTTAGCAATGGGTACCAGTGCCGTCTTGGCCAGTCCGGAGCTATCAGAATCACTCTTGGCTGCTCTGCCCTGATCTTCAGTAAGACCTTGGTCATTAATGGAAGAGGTGGGAATGCATACACTGTTAGAGCTCTCCAGCTGAAAGAGAGGGCGTCCACTTTCCATGCTTGTGGGTGGTATGTCCTTGTGCAGAATTTGTCCAGCTGATGATTGTGTGGGGAGGCAAAGAGGTCTATGTCCGGTCTCCCCCATGATTGTGTTATCTGATGGAAGATGTCTGGGTGCAGCATCCATTCGTGTGCATCCATGATGTTCCTGCTTAAGCTGTCCGCCAGTATATTGTCCTTTCCTGGTACAAACTGGGATTGCAGCTGTATTTTGAGAGTCAGGGAAAGTTCCCATAGATTCATTGCCAGTCTGCAAAGAGGGTAGGAATGGGTGCCTCCTTGTTTGTTTATGTACCACATAACTGTAGTGTTGTCTGTCCTTATTAGCAGGTGGCCTTGATGTAAAGATAACTTGAAGGCCTCGATTGCATGTATCACTGCCAGCATTTCCTTTTGGTTTATGTGCATGCGTAGCTCTTTTTGTGACCATAGTCCTTGAATGCATCTTCCTCCCATGTGCGCTCCCCATCCGTGGTCTGAAGCGTCCATTGTAATGGTTTGGCTGGATATTGGTTTGCTGAAGGGCAAACCCCTGTTTGACTGGCCTGCTTGAGCCCACCACAGAAATTCCCTTTGAAGCCATGGGATGAGTGGTATCAAAGTTTCCAAGCTGTGACTGTGCTGAGTCCATAAACTCCTTAGGTACCATTGGAGTTTCCTCATATGTAGCCTTGCTTGAGGAATCAGAAGAATGCAAGAAGCCATGTAACCCAGGGCCTGCAGGATTTTCCTTGCAGTCAGCTGAGTTTGTCTTGACAGGTTTTTGAAGTAATCTTGTAGTTGGTTTTGTTTTTCTTCTGTGAGGAAAGCCATTTGGGTGGTTGTGTCTAGATCTGCACCCAGAAAAGTTATTCTTTGGGATGGTACAAGTCTTGACTTGTGAATGTTGACTGTATATCCCAAGGCCTGAAGAAGATAGATGGCATAATTCAAGTGTTTTACCAAAATTTGTTGGCTGTCCGCTTGTATAAGGCAGTCATCCAGATACGGGTATATTTGCATCCCCTGAAGTCTGCAGTGTGCAATTACTGATGCCAGGCATTTCGTGAATACTCTGAGTGCAGTAGATAAGCCAAAGGGCAATGCTGAGAATTGATAATGCTCTGAACCTGCAAGAAATCTGAGGTGTCTTCTGCAGCTTTGTCTGATAGGGACATGCAGGTATGTCTCCTTGAGGTCCAGAGTTACCAGCCAAGATCCCTTGCCCAGCATGGGAAGGAGTTGCTGTAGAGTCAGCATTTTGAATTTTGGCACAATGAGATAAGTATTTAGTGCGGACAAGTCGAGAATAGGCCTCCATTGCTTTTCTTTTCTTGGAACAAGGAAGAGTCTGGAATAAAATCCTTGGCTTTGTTCTGCGAGAGGAACCTTTTCTATTGCTTTCATTTTCATTAAGTTGGAGATTTGTTTCAAAGCCTCTGCCCTTTGATTTGGTGGCAGGTCTGGCATGCCTTTTCTTTTCGGTAATGTATGGAAATGGAACCTGTATCCTTTGTCTATTATTTGTAGTGTCCATTTGTCCCTTGTAATAATGTGCCAATTTTCTGAAAATAAGGAGAGCTTTCCGCCCCAAGGTGCTTCCAATTGAGCCCTGGTTGGCGGTGTCAAGGTAAAGTCATTGAGTCTGTCCTTGTGCAGCAGTTGTAGGCCCTGCACTACCTCTCTGGTTGGGATGCTGCCATTGATGTCCTCTGTAGGAGCCTCTAGCTTGCCCTCTACCTCTGGCACACCTGTTCTTGCCTCTCTGAAATCTGTCTGTGTCTGGAAAGGACCAGTTCTTGGAAGGCCAATTTCTGCTGAATCTTGGAGGTTGGACTTGCATAAAATCCTTGACTGTTTGTACAGATTTTGCCTTTTCTTCAAATTTCTTTAAGACCTCCTGAGCAGTGGAGCCAAATAACTTTTGCTTTTCCAGTGGAGCATCCAGAAGCTTTGCTTTAACATGGTCTGGCAGAGATTGTTCCTTCAGCCAAGCATGCCTACGTATGACTGCACCTGTCATAGCTGACCTACATGAAGCTTCCAATGCATCATAACCACACTGCAAGAAATGGTTGCTAACCTGCTGATAGTTATGTACCAGATCCTGAAGTGATTTGCGATCTAGGGGTTCAGGAGAAGACAGCTTTTTATGCAATTCATCTAACAAATATTCTTGGTACTGTATCATATGAAATTGACAGTTTAAAGTCCTCATAGAAAGGGTAGCAGAAGTATACACTTTTTTACCCCATCGCTCTAAAGCCCTAGACTCCCTTTCAGAGGGGAGTGGATTTTTTGTAGTGACAGCTGCAACCCCTTTAGGGCCCTGGGAGATAGTTTCTGGATCAGCAGAGTGGGCCTTGTAAAGGAAAAGGTGTGATTCCGGGACCCTGTAGTACCTATCGGGTTTGGCAGGAGCCGGAGGGAGAGTGTCAGGGGTTGTGCTAGATTCAGAGTACACATCATCAATGACATTCAAAACAGGGGGAATAGCCAAAGGTCTATGCTGAGGCAAATGCAAGAAGTTCCTTAATCTCTTCCTGGAATCAGAAAATTCCTGGCCCTGCCATTGGAAATGCTCCCTCATAGTGTGCAGAGTTTCCCCAAAAGACAGTTCTTCATGAGGGGAGGCCGAAGGGATAGATTCCTCTGCATCTGAATCCTCGTAGGCCGGAAAAGCCTCCTCCTGGTAGTCCGAGAGAGCAGAGCCATCAGAGGCCTCATCTGAGGAGAGGAGATCAGAGGGCTCAACCCTGGGTCTTTTTTCTGTAGGAGGTAGAGAGCCCCTGTCCAGATGAGGCTGAGAGCCCCTAATTAATGAAATAAGGTCCTCTGCTAGACTAAGGATCTGAGAACCTGTAGAGGGTCCCTGAGGGATAACCCTGGGAGGCATAGATTTTGAGTGTTTAGCAGCTTTAGCCCTAGAGAATACTTTAATAGACATGGATGCAGGAGGCCTGGCTGCACCACGTGGTGGTGTAGTTTTGTCTAAGGGAATGGTGTCGGAAGATTCCTGGACACCAGATTCCAATGGAGATTCAACAACCGATACAGTAGTGGCCTCCGGGGCTGAGGTTGTCGGTTGTACGGTTTCGGTGGACGGTAGTACCAAGGACTCGGTTTCAGCAGAGACTGACACTCTCGCGGTAGGCCTGGCCGTGATTTCAGCTGAAACCGCGAACCACGTGTGTCGGTCCTTGTCCTTCCGTTTCTGTATTAAATGTGAAGTCGGAGTCTCCGACGGCATTTTGTAAGCAAAACTAGCCCCAAAAAATTCCTCTGCAAACTCCGACCAACATCTTAGAGTGCGTCGGTTGAAGGAAGCACAGGCGGAACAGGCCGAGACGTCGTGGTCTGGGCCTAGGCAAGGTAGGCAGTAAGAGTGGAAATCCTTATGAGGTATTTGTTTCCCACAAGTTAAGCAATTATTAATTTTATCTGACATCGGCTGAGGCAAGAAAGAGTCCCCAGCGGGGTACTTAGCTTTTGAAGTCTTCGGTTTAGCTGAATTACAGGAGCTGGCCGACCGGCACTTGCGAACTGCTTCGGGCACCATGCGGCAAGAAAGACTGAGGAAAATGGCGTCGGCTGACGCTTTTATACCCCAGGCGCTCTGACGTCGGGGAGGGGGTGACATCAGCCGACGCTGGACCCAGACTTTGGAATCCGGCCGACCGAAGGGCTGGCTGAGGCAGGACAACCCATATGTGATGACTGCAGATGCATCCTTGAAGGACATCATGGTGCTCAAAGATATATATCCATACCCTCATTACCACGATGGGGGAAGACAGTTTGATGCAATACCAGACACAACCTGCTAAGAGAGGAGACAAGCGAGAAGAAAACGGATTAGAGTCCCTACCAAAAGTGGTAAAACCTGCTAAGTGGATTGGAAGCTTCATTTGGTTAAAAGCTTTGGAAGACTCTGGGTACAAAAAATGATAGTCCAAAAAGCAGAAAAGGCTGAAGAATTTATAAGGTTAGAAGGTACTTCTTTTGATAGATTACCTTATCAGTGTGGGGATTGGGACCAACAAGTGAATAAACCTAAAATATGCCTTTGTTCAACTTAGAAAAAAAGGAGGGTGATTAAGTACCAGACACATGCACTGATCTCTATGAATCCAAGAAAGATCTAGGTATACTGCTGGAAACCCCGAAAGGTAGAAAGACTGGGATGAATAGACAGTAAGAGAAAGAACATACATAATTTTAAAATGTTTGTTAGTATACCCCTATTACAGGGCAGCTCTCAAGAGCAGAGCCAAGGAAAAAATGTACACACAGCCTGATTTAACAATGAAGCTAATAAGAGCAACATTTATAAAAGTAAGGGATCTGCAGACTAAAATACTGCAGCTTGCCAGGATGGAGCATCTTCCAGAAGCAAAACAACTAAAAGGAAAGGATTTAAACACTAGAACAGTGAAGCTGGATAATGTTACAAAACACAGAAGAGGAATGTCATTCTAGCCTAAAAATGTTGCAAAGCTGGGAATATAGAAATGTTGTTAAAGTCTGACAGCACAGCAGGACAGAGAGAAGAAGAACCTTTGCAGCTGAAAGTATTACAGAATGAAGAGTGGAAGTAACTGACAGGACTGGAGAGAATGTACTTTAAGTGAACGGACTTGGGAAGCAGGGGATAATGCAGAATCTGAGAGGAATATTGAAGGTAAAACAGCTCCAAAAATGGAGAATTCCAAGCACTGGTCAAAGGTCAGGAAATAGGAGTTTCACACAAAAAGAAGATACATTAATATAATTAACACTAATGCCTTACCAAATTTCTAAACCCACTTTTGTCAGTACTGGACTAGAACATTAGGACTCTGTGCAAAAGGTGTCTATACGCAAGGAAGAAAAAACTGAAGAAATTATACATGATCAGTGTTTTCAGCATTTTTTTCTGTCAGTACAACATAATAGTGTAGACAACAGTCAACCATAAGTAATGAAATTGTGTAAAGGAGAACAAATGCTTTGAGATATCCATTTCAGAAGGAACTCCAGAATACAAAGCAAGTGAGAGGGTGCAGGGTACTATAGTAATGAAGCAAGTACACTAGGTGATGGAATGTGTTCTGAGGTACACTTTTCAGAGAGATACAAAAGAAAATATAAGTAAGAGGATGGCACACATTTACGATGAAGTAAAAGGAAAGCAGTAAAGTAGAAGCATATATGGTGAAAGAGTGATTCATTCACGTTGAGACAGAAGGAAAACAACATAGAGAAAGCAAAAATCTAAATACAGATCTAAAGAAATTCTATTTGAACCAAAGTACAGGACCTCTAAGCAAAATAGAGATGGACAGTTTTGTGTAAAAAGTTATTAAAGACAGAGAACTAGGCCAAAAATACAGGAGCTTTAAGTAAAAGAGACAGACTCATATGCACTTGGTTAGCAGAAAAACTAAAGTGAGAAACAAGTAAGGCAGACACTGCAATAAAATGAACCATAATTTGGTTACAGTTAAATAATGAAATGGATTTTCTCCAATGAAAGAGCAACAGAAATTCAAAATTGTAAGGGGTATCACTATAGCAACCAAAGATGACCTGATATGGATATGAAATTCTGAAATAAAAAGTAGTACAAAAGTATACACAGAAGCTTACAATATGTGTTAGCTCAGAAACACAGAGGATAAACAGCAAAAAAGAAAGGCATGTAATTGAAGAGCTTCACAGTAAAGTGAGTATGAAACGTGGGAGAATCTCTCTCTGTTATATACACCAGAGACTGCAAGTAAGAGGAAAGTCTCTGCAACAAGTATCTGTAATATAATAAGGAAATCAAATTGGTGGTAAGTTTTATTCAGATACCTTTTGTAGTGAAAATGCAACATAAAGAAGTAAAGTAAACTGGGAGGGTGGTATTAACTCAAACTAAGGCAGGGGGAGAGCAACCTATTAGAAAAAGGAACATTATCAACAGGCCGATTTGGATACCCAAGGAGATAAAGAAGAATGTGATTTTTTTGTTTAGAACTACATTTTTCAGGGGAAAAGACATAGGAAAAGCTATAGTACCAGTAACTATAAAAAGGAAAGACTATGCTATCCACGTAGAGATAGCCCACTGAAGAAAATAATCCATAGTCAGTGGACTTATAAGTAAACCACATAATCTTTAAAAATGGCAGGTGACTTGTGCAGTCAGAGAAATTTTTTCTTGAGAAAGGCAAAATCAGAGTGACAAGGTGGAGAAACAGAAAACTGAGATGTGAAAGGTGAAGAACAGCCCTTTATGATGCAGTGGTACAAAACCCACAGCATTCACAATGTTCTTGTGGTAAGGCATGACACGCAGGATAACAGACAATGTGGATTTATCAGTTGCATAGAGTAACCTCTATGAAATCAAACAGAAGTGTGTCCTTGATAAATATAAAATACTAGAGCCCCAAATACATGTTACATGGTACATAATGTGGAAGGGGCTTAATGGTGTCATGATGGAGAAGTCTGCCTCCAGTGGAAAAACGCATTGCCCCACAACTGTTGATGGATTGTTATGGACTGACTCCTCATTGAAATGAGTAAAAAAACACTTTTTGTGCTAGCAGTAACTATGACATATTAAGTTTATAAAAGTATATGTTTTCTGTAAATGGTGATAACATTATACTAACTGGAATGTGTAATAGGATATCAGAGTCTTTGTTGCTAGGAAAGGTAAGGATGAGCTATAATACTACACTGAGTGGATTTAACAAATAACTAATTTACTAAGCTAAAAGACAAAAACGGCTGAAATAAGCCCATATTAGACACCATTTATCCTTGTGAATAGGGGCTGACAGAAAAGAGCAACAGTGTTGGGAAGGTCTGTTTGTGAAGGAAGGAAAACAAAGATAAAGGACAGGAATTGATGAATAATATCAGGAGAGAAAATTTGTCACATAAGGCTGTTTTCCTAGTACAATTTGGACTCTTAAGATGCTGGGTTACTTTGTGTGGAAGAGTGAAAAAACACAAGATTTGTGCTACCTGGACTATGTTAAGGTATTATGTTCCTCTGTATGGAATAGTGAAAAAAAAAAGTGATTTGTGTTACCTGGAAGAACACACACACACACACACACACATTTTTGAACTCACACAAATGCACACATACACACATATTCCATACATTGAATGCTTTTGAAATGTCATGGTCTAAAATGTGGCATGCAAAATGCCCACAACACATGCTGGCCATCGCTCCTCATCATTACAGAGCAAGAAAGGTTATAGACTTCAGTTGCAATACAGGCACCAAAGAAAAAAGGACAGAGTGGAGTAATTTGATTCCACATTCTCTGACTGTGAATTTAACAACGGGTGCACACTTTCCAGAAGCTCTAGGTAAAACAAGTCACTTCCATAACTTTGTTTAATTTAAACTTTTCCTGAGCACCATCTCTAGTAGGTGAGATTGAAATACAAGGAAGATATAGCCAATGAAATGCACTAACCAATTATATATCACAATTTCATATTACATTAAATAAAAAAAAAAATCACTAGGAAAAAACAAGTGAGGATTTATAAATATATAAACAAGTAAATAAAAACTGCAACAGAATTAAAAGCACAGCAAATGGTCTACTATATACCCCAATAATATGTCCATGAAAAGTATACCCCTACTTATATTGGCAAATATTTTGTTTTTGAAACAAATATTTTAATATATTGTACAGTTACAAGAAAACACTCAGGGTAAGAGGGCATGAGAAACATTGTCTATTGTTCAATGGTGTAAAAGAGCCCATCCCCTCCATTAATGATACAAACTGAAGAAGCTTTTTATGTCCAGTTCCGTTCTCCTCACTGGAAGCAGACTGCGCTTTAGAGTACACGGTCATATTAACTATTATACCATGACCCCCCCATTAATATTCCAAAATGTGCACGCTGATTGGTCAGCGTGCACGTTGTAAATTGACTTATACTAATGGAAAAAGGTCCAGTCGCCCGGACTTTTTCCATTAGTATAAATCTTCTTTTAAAACACTATCTTGCTATGTTAAAGGAGTTAAACATAGCAAGACAGGTTTAAAAAAAGCAACATAGATCTCCATTGCTTTTTTTAAAGATGTCTCGCTATGTTAAACTCCTTTAACATAGCGAGACAGAGTGTAAAAAGCAACGGAGATCTTGCTTTCTCTGTTGCTTTTTTTTTTAAACCTGTCTCGCTATGTTAAATGGGTTAACATAGCGAGACAGCTTTAAAATAAGCAACGGAGTTTGTAAAAAGCAACGGAGATCTTGCTTTCTCCGTTGTCCCGCTATGTTAAATGGGTTAAATATAACGAAACAGCTTTTAAAATAAGCAACAGAGATTCTCTGTTGCTTTTTTAAAGCTGTCTCGCTATGTTAAACCCATTTAACATAGCGAAACAGTAAAAAGCAACGGAGATCTTGCTTTCTTCATTGCTTTTGCCCACAGCTCTGATGTACTGCATAGGCATATGCATGCGCAGTACATCAGAACTGCCGCAGAATACCAGACAGCTGTGGAAGGGCAGCAAGGAGGCATTATACAATGCCATTATTTAAGAAAAGTAATTTTTTTTTTTTTAAAATAATGTCATTGTATATAATAACCACTTCTGGGTGTGTGTAATGCTAGATTTACCCACGGTTGGCTTTGTTTGGCCACTCGGGCTTCGCCCTCGTGACCAAACCATGCCAACCGTGGGTAAATCCAGCATTACCCACACCCAGGCGTGGGTTATTGCTATATTATTTTTATACTGCTTTCAAGACCCACATAAAGAAAACTGCAGTTTAAAGTACTATCCTTCACTAAAATCACACTGTTTTGCATGTAGTAGCAGTCTGTTACTGTCCTTTGCACCTGCTGCTATTTTGAGCATGTCTCCTCAAATTAGTTAAGTTCCTTAAGAGTGCTACTCTGCAAATTCAAATTCATACTGCCAGTATCCTAAGCCATGTATTAGGAAAATATATATCACATAGTAATGTAAATTGTTCTTAGCTGTTACGATATCACCTCTACAGTATACACAAACTGCAGCATCACTGGTTATCTCACTGAGCATATATTCAATGGTTAAGCTGTAAAATCAGTAATATTTGTCTTGGGATTATTGTAGGATTCAAATAACACGATAAGTCTGTGTGACAATATCATGATTTTCAATTTATTCAATTGGATCTCCATTGCATTTCAGTCAGTTGTCATTCTTTACATGTGAGACTTACAATTTTGGCAACCATCTATCTTCAAGGTCCCAAAAAATTGTCTGAAAGACTTTACCCCTCAGTTCTCCAACTTATTACCTCTTTTTGCCTTTTGTGATCTATATAACAATTTATATTTTTCTCCCTTCTCCCTTCTTGGTTAAATATTGCCCTCTCATAGATTCATAGACTTTTACTAGGCTAATGATCTAGGGGGCCTTTATATTCCTAGCTAAGTTTTCCAAAAAGAATACTGATGTACTGCATCCAAATAGGACACTGAGCACCAGGCATTTATAAATTACCTCTGTCCGTAAGGGACATGGGTGTCAGGCACAGTGTAAATATTCTATTCCCCATCCACTTGTCTAGGTAGTGCTTAAACTGGGTAATAGACAAACTCCACTTCACATGGATGGGAAGCCTGTAAGATAGGAACAGCAGTCTCTGGGCACATATCTTCCTCTCCAGCATGTTCTGTTTAAGTCACAGACAAAATTCAGGTATTCAGACCTTGTATTTCTGTTACTCTTTGACTTACAAATATGCAGGAGATTCATAAGTGTGGGATTTGTTGATGCCTTGTAAACCAGGCACAGATCACCCCTTAGCAATCTATAGGAGAGAGATTGGAGTAGAGGGAAAGGGCATTAAGGTGGTCTTCATAAGGTATGTTTGTTATGCCTTGCATTTTTTTTGCAAGGGACCTTTGAGGTCATTCTAGTTGTTGCATATGCTTGGTCAGGTACATACCAATGGGAGCATTGTACTCTATAACTGGTCTGATAAGGGCAGAGTACAGTGGTATAATGACCTCTTTGGACCTAGACGCCACACCCTTACTCAGTAAATGACTTCCTTACCACTGTCACCACATAGTGGTCAAAGGTAGGGCTACTGTCTGTGTGTGTACCCAGATCCCCGACTACTGGGTCTATTAAGGGTGTATTACCAACATGGTAATTAGCCGGGATGGTTGATTTCTCAAAGGGTATAGGTATGCATATGCATTTCTTAGCACTGAGTTTAAGACCTTGGCTATGGCACCATTTGTTAGTCAGAGATAGATCTTCTTGAAGAATGCAAGTGTCTGCAAGGGAGTTGATGTTAACCCCCAGCTTGCAATTACCTACAAACTTAGTCAGCCATAAAACATTTACTTCCATTTCAGAGAAACAGATGCCAAAAAGAAGCAGGCCCAGGGGGACTCTGCTAGTGACTGGCCTCTTGGTGGAGGTGGCCTCACCTATTTTGACCTCCTGGGTCCTATCAGTGAGCCAGTTGGCTATCCAGTGGGTAATAAAAGGGCTTATACCTAAATTAGAGAGTTAGCCTATAATGTCCAATTGGGGTATTGTTTAAAAAGCCTTGGTCAGGTTGAGATAAGCTGTGTGCACAGTCTTACCTTTATCCATTGCTTTGGTGACAGTCTCAAAAAAGTCCCCCAGATTTAATAGGCATGACCTTCCTTTAACAAAGCCAACCGGTGATGTATTCCACATTTGCAGGTTACCTATGTCCTCATTTATCATGTCCATGATGATTCTTTCCATGGTTTTACATATGAGGCTGGTAAGACTTATGGACCTGTTAGTTACCTGTATCAGTGGTTGGACCTCCTTTGTGCAGGGGAATAAATGTAGCCATCTTCCATTCCTTGGGCACAAAACCTGACTGAAGGCTCCAGTTCAAAAGTGATTCAAGTGGACCTGAGAGGTCATGTTTCATGCTATTTATTAAACATACTGGGATGTTATCAGACCCATCGATGTACTGTTTTTTTGCCTTGGAAAATGCATTAATGACCTGTTCTCTAGTAATGGTTGAGAGGATTTTGTTATGTGGTATTTCCTTTGGAGCATCAGGATGGGACTGGGGGAAGAAACTTGAGCTGAACCTCTCAGCCAAAAGGTTCAGTTCCCACCTATACAACCTAATAGACATCACATCTTACAGTATTTTCTGCCTGATAAACAGCATTACTAATGTCTACCTCCCTCCTTGAGAACATGTAGACCAAGAAGATATGAGGGATGGACCTGTTACTAGACACTTTGAGAAACACTTACAACAAAACACAGTGGGGGTGTATTCACTGTAAATCTTCCCCTTACTATCTGCTGCTCACAGAGCATCATTATTCCTGTGCCCAATTATTCCAGGCCTTTCAACGACCCTAGTGACCACTCCTGTTCATCCTAGATGAGCTACATCTTGGCTTGCCTGAAAACATACAGACAAAGTTAGAAAGCCACCTTGCTGTTCTCTTAAAACAATGCTGCTGTATATGAACTCACTAGGTTTGTGATACTACCACATACACTTAAGCACTTACAAATCCATTCTACTGTCTTAAGTTGTGGAGTTACTTTACCTGAAAATATAAAGATATGGTACAAAGTGTCATCCAGCATTCTTAGCACACCTCAGCTGTTTCAAACACAGTACCTTATGATATGCTATCATGTAACTATGAGGAAGTAAATAGCAACGACTTTACTTTTGCCTTTTCACAGTAATGTACGGCTCCTTCTCATTGATATTTATCAGGGTACATGTGCACCTGCATATTAATATTCATTAGGTAACATTTTGATTTTGACCTTATCTGTCAGCAAACCCTGCAGCTCTTTTATTCCTTTGTATACTGTCCTGCTAAGGTAGTCTTCTACTGAAGCAATGTGTTGCACCTACATGTATTTACAAGCCAGTACAAAAACACTGCGATAAGCATAACACTGAGAAGATGCAAAAAGGAAGGAAGGAAAGGGTGAGATGCAGGAAAAACCTCCATGTTTTAATTGTGATCCTCAGACCCAAGCTTGAGATACTGCAAATGAACCTGTTAATTGTACTAGGTCCAAATTCATTTCCAGGGGCAAATCTGGCACCTATCCCTATCTTGTCTTCCTCTCCACCTTTCAGGAGTGCACCAGTCACGCAAAATTCTAATTATGACAAGCTGGGCGCTGGCATTAAAATATGGCACCTATGATTTGTCACAGGGGACAAACTATGGCAAAATCAGGGTTGTCCTTAACAGGCTCCAAACTTGCCAGACACCATTTCCCGATACCAGTTCCCAAGGCAGAAGTACAAGCGTTGAAGGTGGATTCTGTTCAGGGTATATAAATGCTATATTTCGCGACAGTCCAGCGATTGGCAGATTAGTTGAGTAAGAATATCTTGATGCTCCATAAATTGTCACTTAGTCCGTCCATGACGAATATGATATTTAGGATGTGGAGGTCAACAAGTATGCTATCTTTTTGCTTCTCTTTGGATATTCTTCACTTTGATTTAATGCAAAGAGCTGGAATACTTGATACTAATTTTGAGGAAGGATCAGCTTTGTGCCTAGCTTCTGGTTCCCCTGAAAATAGAATTTCTTCTTAAGGTCAAATAACCTAGTATAATAGCATCCTGATTGTCTCCTTCTGGCTCAGACAAGGCTGGTAGCCATTGTTTTATTTTTCGAGTCACTGTCTTATCCTTTTTTGACTTTTGAAATAAATATGTTTGATGACATACTCCATTGGGAAAACTCAACTAGATCTCCACTCCCTCATGGTTATGAGTTGGTTGTCCAGTACTATTAGAGGTGAGGTCATGGATATTTCAACAACATTGGTACTGATAATTATGTCTTCCCATCAGCCCCCCTCCTTGGAAGTCTTATAGGGACAAATGAAAGTAACTTTTTTGTGGAAGCTTGACGAGGACATAGATCAATTTCCCTTACTCATGTCTACCTATTCTTCAGTATCTTTTGGAGTTCTTTCATTCTGGCTTTAGTAATAATAGCTCTGTCAAAGTTCATTTGGTGATTATTTCTAATTTCTCTATTAGTCAGGATTCTCAGCCATAGACATTTTTAGTGTGTGTAATGCCTTAATGTCTAGTACCTCTCTTCTTTGTCCTTAGGATGGAGATCCTGTTACACCTTGGTAATATAATTTTGTTTGAAGGGCTCATTCTTTCTCCCTTTGAATTAACAACAACAAAAATGCCTGAAAACTGTCTTTCTAGGGGTTTATGTTAAGACAAATGAACTTCAGAACTGCAAACCTTATCAAAATCCATTCCTTTCCTTATTTATTTATTCATTTTTAAACACATAAATAGGATGATCCAAGGGCCCTTTTCACCCATAACCCAGGACACAAAGGCAAGGGGTAAATATAATACATATACATAGTATAGTATAGCAAATTAAACAGTGCCCTTCTGGGAGCCTGGAGAAAATCAGAATGCCAATAGAAAACTCGTGCAGACACTGGACCTATATGCAATGTACCTCCAAGGAAAGTGAGCAGAAGTCAGGTTAGAATCCTTGTGCCTGACAGGCAGAGATCCTACCACTGAGCCACCTCACTACTTTCTCTTTCACAATAAAAAATGCTTTATTGCATAAAACCATTATTTCATAGATAACTACAGAGATTAATTCAAAGCAAGTAACTACATTTATTAGTCTTCTTTTCACAGTACTCTAATCAAGGAAATAAATCTTCTTTGGATGGATATGTATAGACAACACAGCTACTATGCAGAAAGCTCCAAAATAATAAGAAAATTATACTCATCTGTTTATTTTATTTCATAACTGGTACAAATGCAGCATTGTCACCAAATGATATACATGGAAAAATCTTATAAGGATGTCCCAGAGTGCATTCCAATAGAACAGTGTATCTACATTCACTGCTTTTTTCTGTACTGCATCTTTGGGTGACATTTGTTCAATTGTTACTTGGGGTACTCCTGTAAATTATTGTCAGTATTTGCAAGTTGAATAAGACCTGCAGGTCCAAGTCTTCCTCTAGAGCCATATTTAAGGCTGCTCACGAGAATTTCTAGAGCCATATTTAAGGCTACTCACAAGAATTTAGCTAGGTACTTGGACCTAACTGTTCCTCCAGACAGATTTCTACAACGGATCCCTGCAATCATAATCCTGGACAGCAAACTGTTCCAGTCAAATGCATTGAACAGTCTACCCACAGCTGTGTGTGACAACCTTTTAAAGTGTTTTGTGTATAGGGAGCAAGCTCTCCACAACCCCTACCCCTGCACCCACTTGTATATATTGCATAACCATATAATAACTCCTGGTAAAGTTTTAAAAATGGCTTGCACAACTATAATTTTGCAGGGAACCTGTGATTACAGGGAACTGGGATTGCAAAGACATCTTTTTTGGAGTTACAGTTAATTGAATGGCACATCTGCCTTCATCAATGTGGGATATAAAAGTTAGGGTACTCACCATAATGCTGCAACTCTGGGCAGTGGTTTGGCTTCAGGAAGAATGCCTCTCCAATCCCCTGACATTATTTTCTCTCCTTTGTGTCTCTCTAACTTAGTTAAGAACCAGATTCCCCTGCACACACACAGTGCAGGGAGCAGGGGTAGGTATGGCAGTCTGAAAAGATGAGTTTCTAACACCTATGACATCAGTCCTTGGTCTTACAGTGAGTGTCCAAAACATTTACTTAAATGACTATGATGATGAAGGTAAACATCATCTGTCTCATCCAGGTCTTTCTTGACTGAAGATCTGGAGGCTGATGTCCCTTGGCCAAAACACGACCTTGCCCCTCTTGGCTCAACAGATGACTGACATCCCTGATCTAAGGGAGTTGTGGGATGAGATGAATACTTAGGATACCTACTCTAATCCCAAGACAGAAGAGCAGAGGGGAAGGACGTAGGGAAAAAGTACTGTAACATTTATATACTTGAGAATTTTCAATTACAGTAAGTTATATAAGCAATTGTACTATGTTTGTCTCAGTCAGTGTTACAGTACTGTATTTTGGGAGATTCCAAAATCTTTTTACAATGGGAGTTGGAATCTCCTAAATATTTTTACAAGGGAAATTGGATACAGGTCCTGTTTGAGGCAATAAACCCTGCAAGATGACAAAGGCAAACCTTACCCTGGCTGTTGATCATAGGAGGTTACTAGACTATTGACCCGGAGGTCATTTCAAGCCTAGCATTTTCATCCCAATGTAATACCACAGATACTCTAGTCAATACCCAGGATTATATTCAGTAATGATGCCCAGATGCAACTGTACAGAGGTAGGAGTGGCTGCTTCTAGGACAGCTTGAGTAATGGTCCTCTTTCGAAAACACTGTAATGGTGGATTTTACTCTGAGTGTGCCTTGACTCTGCCAATGATCTGTTTTCCATGCTGAGATTAGTAAAAGGAAATATAGCTAGCAGTTCACATAGAAATGGTTTGCTTCCCCACTGGTCTTTTGCTATTTACCAAATGCAAAGACAACTACCATGTGGTCAGACCTGTTAGGATATTTTCTCCTGTGTGCATAGTACAATAGTTGTCTGTGTACATCTAGAGAATGGAGTATTCTGTCAGTCTAGATCTGTGGATTGGCAAAGAAAAATCAGACATGAATAGCTTGGTTTAAGGAGACCTCGGACTCTACCTTGGATAAGATGGGGGGTTGCTTCTTAAAGTAACTCTGTGCCAATAGAAAACAAAGAAAGGTTCTTTGCATACCAGGGCTTGAAATTCAGAAATACGCCTATCTGAAGTGAGTTCCAGCAGTAGGGCCGTCTTTTATCTTTTTTTATTTCTCCAAATCTTTTGGGTTTCTATTGCCATGATGGGAAAGGATCCCATTCCCAAGTCAAAGTGCAATTAAAGTTCATGAAATTAGTACTGTTTCAATCTTTGATTTAAGCCAAAAGTGCTCTTTGCAGCACCCACAATGTGCCCAGTAATGACACCTTCTGCAATTCGTATGGGGTTAAATGTATTGGTAACGTATCTAAATACGACTGTGGATTGTTTTTTATAAGACCCATTGCTCCTACTACTACTGGAACTGTCTGGGTATCTTTCTTTCACATTGCTCTTGTTTCTGCCTGCAGAGCCTGATATTTTATCACTTTTTGTCTCTCTGTATGCAAGACACTGTAGTCACTGGGTGTGGCAGTTTCAATGATCAGTGCTACTTTTGTCTTCTTTTTATGGATCACTATATCTGATTTTCTAGCATCTATCTTTTGAACTGTTGGTAATGGATGATCCCATGTGATGTAAACTTCAGAATTTTCTATGATGCTTTGTGGCTGATGTTTCCAGTGTTTTTCTGCCACTTCAGTACCATAATGTTTGCACAATCCCCAGTGCAACAATTTTGCCACATTATTATGCCTTTCAGTATACAGTCCTTCTACCATTAGTATGTCACAACCAGCAACAAGGAGTGCGACTTGTTTCCAGCTTGGTTTTACAAAACCTACATTTGTCTGTTTCTCCCACATGTTCAATGGACTTTGTAAAGCAATGTGTATGCAGCCTGTTGTCTTGGGCCGCCAATATTAACCTTTTATCTCTTGGTTTGAATTCGCTTCTCCTTAACCATTCCTGCATTCATTCCTGATCAACATAGTTTTCTATACTTGCAACTATATTCATGCATTTTCCACATTTCTTGCCTCATCATTTGGTCCTTCAATTTATATTCTTTCTTTTGTTTTTTGGCATATTCAGTTGCTGCCTGATTTCTATCTACTTCTGGTTTGATTTCCATTCCTGCTTGATGCAGATATGCTTCTGCTAGATTAAGCAGAGAAGTCATCTTAGATGTATTCTCCTCATGTTTCAAATCTTTCATTACATTTGTGTCTTGCGAGGTTAGCAGATATGTGTGGAGTCCCATGATTGCAGATCTATACATGTAATCAATTTCAGGGAGGCCCATCCCTCCTTTGGAACAGGGAATATGTAACCTTGGTATACACTGATTTTTATAAATCTTTTGGTGGGCATGAAACATCCTTCTTGTTTTCCTGTCTAATCTATCCAACAAATTTTGGGGCCAGTCAATCACTCCAAAACTGTAATTTAGGAAGGAAGAGCAAATTGGTTTATAGCTTGGATTTTGTTCCTAGATGTCAACACTGTTTTCAGAATTAGTTTAAGTCTTCTAAAGTATTCCTTACTTTTATTCACATTTGTTCAGTTTTATTGTTGATCCTTAATTAAGCCCCAAATATTTGCACACTCCCACTTGCTCAAGTTCTTTTATATCACATTCTTGTCCCAAACTGATGTTTTCCTGGTGCTGCAGTTTTCCTGCTTTAAAGGTTGCCTCTGAACATTTATCAAGACTAAATGACATTCTTATATCATCTGAAAAAGTTTTGACAACTTGCAGTTATGCTTTTAGCTCCTCATCTGATGAGCTATACAGCTTTAAATCATTGGCAAAGAGACAATGAGAAGTCTTTACACCGTTTTCTAGGAGCCAAATTATAGCCATGGCCTAAGCTGTTAAGTAGACAGTTTAACGGATTAAGGGCAAGGCAGAATAGCAGCAGTGACAGAGAGGCACCCTGGAATATCCCAAAACAAAGCAGAATCACCATTCCGAAAATAACCAATAAGCACCAAAACCAGAACAGATCAAGGAGAGCACAAATCCTGGTCTGCAAGCTATAGTTTAATTAATGCACAACTCTTCAGTCCATCAAGTAAAATGCATAAAATAACTTTTCAGTCCACCAAAATCACATGGAAAAAATGATTAAAACGACTTTTCAGTCCACCAAAATTCACATTAACGCAATTCAGTACACACTGCGTTTTCGTTTCCAAAACTTCATCAGATGGAGAAAATGCATACCCTGGAATATCCCCCTTTGAATTTTTGTCCATGGGATAATAATTTGTCCTTTATCATGGGTTAATTGCAAAGTGGTCTGCCACTGTTTCATAGTCGCCATCATGTAGATGACCAGTGTATGTTGTATCTTACACAATTTTAAGCACTCTTTTATCCATGAATGTGGAATACTATCAAATGCTTTTTGTAGTCAATCCAGGCCATACTTAAATTGTTCCCCTTTGTACAGTTCTCCATTATGACTTTATTTAACAACAAATGATCCTTTGTTCCATATGACTTTCTTTTATTGTCCTTTTGTTCTACTACCATAACTGTGTTTTCTTCTAAATGACTATAAACTCTTGTCAGCATCAATTCCTGTGTATAGTTTATACGTTATCGGAAGGCAAGTTTTTGGTCTATAATTTTTAGGGTAGCTTAGGAGCATTATTTTTACTGTTGTTAGCCTAGTTGGTGTCTGTTTGGGATGTGCATGTAAATAGTTCTTACTCATGGCTAAAACATTGTGCAAAGATGTTAATACTTTTAGCCAAAAGTTAGGTACTGCATCTGGGCCTGGGGTTTTCCAATTAGAGGCTTTTCTTAACTTTGTTTTAATCTTTCTAGCTGCTACTTCATCCCATTTCATATCCTGAAAGCAGTTTGATGGATGCTGAGGCTGCTGGCTCAATGCATGGTAGTTTTAGTTTTCCCAGGTCATAGTTCAGGTCCCATGAGGGAGTAGGTTCATGCCTGGGTGATCTGGGAATCACGACCCCTTTTAAGAATTGTTACATATAGGGGTGAGGTGAGCATATTCTAGAGACAGCATAGGCAGGCAGGCAGACAAAGATGAAGCATGTACTTTAAGGCTGGAATACAAAAGTCCTTGTCGGTATAGGAGAGAGAAGTATCGTATTACCTATTCCAGCATACCTGATAGAGGAAGGATACCATTTGACTTCCACCAGACAGAAAATGTTTTCCTTTTAGCTACACATGATTTTCTTCTGCTTGCTTTCTGGCTTCTTCCAGAAGAGATAAAAAAAGAAAATCATGTGAAAACGCTTGTTTGGATGGCATCAGAAGTCAGTCATCCATGTTATCAGTTTCAAGGCTTTCTAGTTGGGATGAATTAGAGACCCCTTGTTCTAGGTTAGCAGGTCCATGATAAGAGGGACAGAGAGTATGCATCATGATTGTCCCTTTACTGAGGGCTAAAAGATGGGATAACCAGTGATGCCTGGGCCAGTAAGGAGCCATCAGAATCATCTTTGGTCTGTCCTCACCTTCTGGAATATTCCTGGGGTTAAGGAGTATTGGAGGGAAGTCATAAGGTAAGAGGTCTGTCCAGATGAAGGAGAAGGTATCTGTTCTCTATGCCGCTCTCTGGGTGTGTATATAACATAGCTTGCTGTTTTCTGGGGAAGCAAAAACATCTGTTTCTTTCACGTGTGTGCGAGGTAGGAATATTTCTCTTTTCAACATCCACTAAACAGGGTCTAGAAATAATCTGCTCAGACCGTCTACAAAAAGATTTGCTTGACCCAGTAGGTAAGAGGCGATAGGGTGAGACCTATTCCTTGGGCCACCAGCTATAACTCTAGCTCTAGTTTGTATAGGCAATAATAGTGAGTACCTCCCAGTTTGTTTATGTACCTCATCACTCTTGTGCTGTCTGTCAATATCTTTACTGGCCCTGGGATCAATCCTGTTTTGGAATGCTCTTAAGGCCAGAATGATTGCCATAATCTCCTTTATACTGATGTACTGGGCAACTACATGCCTGTCCCAAGTCTCTTGGACCCTGAATAGGCCCAGGTAAGCTCCTCATGCCAGGTGCAAGCTACCTATGGTTAGAGTTTGAGAAGGCTCTTGGAGTTGGAAAGGGGCTATTGAGTTGTCACTCTTCTCACCATAGGATTTCTTTTTTCAGGCAAGGTAGGGGAGGATAACTATCTCTAGGCAGTGCTGAAGTTGTAACCAGTATTTTTTTTGAGGAACAACTGCAATTTTCTCAAGAGCAATTTTGACAGTGAAACTATTAGAATGCAAGAAGCCATGTATCATAGGGCCATTAATATTCTTTTGTAGTGATGGATTGTTTACTGCGAAGGTCCATGAAGTACTTGGAGAGGAACAAGACCTTGTCCTCTGGCAGGAAGGATTTCTGTTGGACTGAACCTTGTCCTCTGGCAGGAAGGCTTTCTACTGGACTGAGCCTTTGTCTGGTGCTTGGGGTTAGATGTGACCTCTGGGGATTGAGGGCGAGTTCTACTTTCTGAAAGCAATCTGTGGTTATTTGCATGAATTTAAGTTCTGTTGAGGAAGTGACCTGAATCAGTTAATAATCTAGGTATGTATAAACATGGACTCTTATTGCTTTTGAGCATATGTAATTGGCAGTTAAGAGTTCTTATGAGCAGGGTGGCTGAGGTGTATGTTTTCTTGTCAAGCCAGTCAATGAATCAACAACTCCCTATCATTTGGCAAATGCTTCTTGGTTTCTTGCACAGATATTTCCTGGGAGGAGTCTATGGATACCACAGGGTACAGGTGCTTGTTGGCTTGAAGCACCCTACAGAAGTAGTTGGACTTCTTGGGAGCAGGGGAAGGGAATTGTGCTGCAATGATATGCCATTAAAGATACTATCCAAGACGTCATGGCTTGTAGGGATAACACCAAAGGTCTAGGCTCTCCAAAATGAAAGATGTTTTCATCTAGTGAAGTGTATTTCCAAAGGATAATCTCCAGGTAGTGAAGCTGAGGACATGGTGTCTTCTTTCTCAGAATCTACAGAACATTGAAAGGAAAGATGTTCAACATATGAAAGTTCCTCTTTATCAACTGATTGAAGAATTAGTATCTCACTGGAGGTAGGTGTCCTTTTTTTTCTTTCCCAGTGGTAGTCCTGGGACAGGTTCCTTTTCCGGGGTTAGTCACCTAGACTTCATAAAATCTTGAGACAGCTTGACTAGATCCTGCAGAGAGACCTGGGTAGCTGAGATAGGACACTCAGACATAATTAGTTTTGGCAACACTACCTGTCTCTTAGATTTTGGAGTTCTGAATTTGGGAGAGAATGAATAGCCTCAGTTCATGAGCAGGTGAATATGGCGTCAAGCCGGTTCACAGCTAGTTCCTCCATGATTATCACCAAGGGGATTCTGCCCTTACCCTCGGTCACCAGCACCCTTGAGTGGAAAGATACAGCATACTTAAGAACTTGGAACCCATTAGTCATCAGTCTGGTGTCAAAATGTGAGGACTGGACTAAAGTCTAGCAGATTTTCAGACCTAAAAGGTGTCAGACCAGGAGGCTGCAAATGCTCAGTGAACTCTGCAGGAGGTGGGAAACGGACACAGAGCTATATTTGCCTCCTACACATCCTTGTACATTGGATGTTTGTCTTTGCACTCCTTTGGGATGACTGTCCAGGAACCAGCAGATGGCACTGCATATGAAGGCCTATCCATACCTGACTCTAGATGCTGCTGGAGGGATTCAGCCCTGTGCTTATTGCTGAGCCCAGTACAAAGGGGACAATAAGGCACATTGTGCTGAGGCCCAAAAAAGAAACAATAGGAGTGGAAATCCTTGAGGGGGATCTTTTTCCCTCATGAAAGGCAACTATTAACTTTTCTAAACATGTATAACACCATCAAAACATCTTAGAAAGATAAGTGGGGTCCCCAAAGGTGTACTTATGGCGAGTTCTTACACAACTATATTTTATCCAGATACCAGTAGATGTCCTACAGATCATTGTTGCAGTATTCTAATACTATTGGGTTATCTCACAGGGCTGTCTATGCAGGGTACTAAAGCCAAAAAGCCTTCCTTAGGTCATACATTGGATGTATGACTATAAGCTCTGGGTGTAAGGGCACATAAGTGGACGTATGAGCATGAGATCCTCAGCTTATCTCTAAGCCAGGAAACCTGGAGACAACTGAAAGAAATGGTATAAGGATTAAGGTCATCAAAGAGGAGGGAAGCATGGAGATGGTTCCTTCTTAGTCCATGAAAATCCAGAGGATAAGCATTAGGGAAAAGGGGGGAAGGAGAGGGGGGAAGTAATACTGCAACAGTAATCAGTAGGATATTTACTGTTATGGTAAGTTCTTACACAACTGTACTATGTCCTTCCTTACTCTAACATGATCGGGTGATTCCCAAGGCTTATCAATTACAAAAGGTGGATGAACCAGGAAGAAGAGAGCTAGCAACCAATCTAGATAGCACAAATCTGGCAGAAGAAGCTCTAGTTCTAGAGAAAGCATCTCCCCTGTAGTGTTTTGTGAAAATGTCCACAGATGACCAAGTGGCTACCTCTAAAATATCCTTGGAATCAATTCACTTGCTGAAGACTCCAGAATAAGAAACACCCCTAGTCCAATGGGCCATAACTAGACAGGATAAGGACTTGTCATGAAAAGCATAACAAAAGGATATGGACTTGTTTCCAAACAAATATTTGCCAGCTGGATTGGCAGTATTTTAAAGATTGCTGTGCCTAAATTCGAGCATGTGGATGAATTCATGCTAAACTGAGTATGGCTTTGTTGTGCAATATACATGCATTTCGGAATCATTTCTCCATGTTTTTTTTTACTTCTTTCTCATACAGAACTACTCATTATATGCTCAATATATACCTCCTCTAACCTTTCTTTTTGGTTTCAGGTATGCTATGTTTTTTCTGAATTGCACACACCCTGCTTGTCACTGCTCATCAGGTAAATGATGCTGGTATGATACGTTAGGTGTTCATGAATCCCAGCCTATGCCAGTCTCAGAAAATGTACCTATATCTTTTATACAGCTTAGACACTCAATGTATTACTCTAAATTGAGAAATGGAAGAGAAACAATTTTGTGTAGTTGTTTCATGACACTCACTTACTGTTCATATTCAGGAAGCTGATGTACATGCCAGCCTCTCTCAGCACTGACTACTGTGGTACATTTCTTTTATGTCTTATGTCAGTTAACTAAGTATACATGCAAAAGAAAAATTCAAGTCAAATAATTGCCATTTTACATGAAGCAACCACATCAGGAGAAAACATGACAAAGACTATCTGCTTATCAAAAAAATGGGGACAAAACCTGAAAGGTTTCCTAGGTGAGCCTTCATAGGGTGATTAGTCTATGGTACCTATTACTTTTCAAAATGGCGTTCCTGAACCATTCTTGGCTGGGGGTGGGGGAGGGGACTGCCTTGTCTGGATGAGCAGTACAGCTTATTGGTGGCTGCTATTACTCCACCGTGTAAACCTGATATATATTTTTTTTCAAATCTTGAGGTGATAAGAATTTCACGGCATAATTTAAGTTACCTGTGGTTGTTCTGATAGACTTGGGGCAGACAATCAACAGATGCAGTTTTACTGATAAAGGTGGCATAAGTCTGACAATTTAGAAAGTGCTTTTGGGACAATCCCAAAATATGAATTTACAGGCTTGCTAAATATGGATCATATCAGTAGTCCAGATTTATTATGTATCAAGCAGGAAATTCATCACTGGTTTGGCACCTCTGTCTCTAATGGACACAGACAACCTGTAAATGGCTCACCTCCCAGGCCCCTGCTTGTAAATGTTTAATCTCCCAAGCCCCTGCTTACACTTATCAAGGGTATCAGAACTTGTCAGAGATTTAGGATGCATGGCTAGACTTAAAAAGGCCCTTGTGGTTGTTAGCCTAGTAAATACCTATGAACGTATAAAACTATAGCAAAATTATGACCAGTTCAGCCAGAAGTCAGGGAGACCGCCAAAATAAGCTCATACAAAGCCCGGTTTGCTCTTTTTCATTTTCATTTACCAATTAAATAATTAAGGTTTACCTGAAGACAAACAAGCAGATGTCTTCATTGCAGTTAAGTAAGTCTACAATCAGCATAACTTTTAGAAGGCAGTCTTAAGGCAACAACATAATAATATTCTTTTATTGAAACTGATGAAACTGCACATGAATATTTGCAATTCAAAATAGTGGCTGGATGCATTGCTTTTGTATAGAGAGTGACCACTTTTCTTTCCATAAAGCTAAATGGTTACCTCTCTTACTCAGCTCTAAAAGGTTACAGCTCTTACTCTGTGCTGCACGTTCCAGATGCTATTTCATATTTTCAATATTTGATTTGCAAATGATGTTTCAATCTAGCGTTGTGTCTGTACAATAAGCCACAATCCTTGCATTCCTCCCAAATCACTCATACTGCCTCTTGCAATGTGGGCTCAGCAAACAAAGGTTTTCTCTATGTTCTAGCCACACAATGGGGCTAACTGCTCACATTCATCCCATTTCTGAATGCATTTCCTTTTTCTCCCAGATAAGGCCTCAGTTTTCCTCAGAGTTAAATGTTCACGGTTTAACTTTTTTCCTGCTATGAATACTGTCAGAGGTCTATTAGATTTAGGGTCTTAAACCAAAATGATAGTTGCTACTGCTCGCATACAGAACTAACTTTCTTTACTTTTGTTATTTCTTAGCCATTTTAAAGTTGCTTCACTTTAAATAATTTTATATCAGCTAATGCAATTATTTGCAAAATATTACTTCCAATTTTCCTATTTTAGTTTGTACTTTTTGAGGTCATAGTTAGAAAAAGGTCTAGTATAGAATGCTTCTTTTGCTACAAATGAATAAATTAAATGCAGCACAATTCTTTTTCTTTGACATTACATAGCTTGGTAGTAGCAAAGCATTAGCTAATTATTTCTAAACACTAGTTGGACATGGCATTGACTTTAAGCATGCATTTCTGTCTTATGACACATGCAAACAATTTGACAAGAATGCCTCTTGCATTATATAGTGCAGTTGTATGTTTACCTGTGCTGCTGCTGTGAGTGACATAATTTATCTTTGTATCCAACTACCAGTATCTTGAGCATTTAGCTGCATCAAAAGGCACGTAATACTAAATGTTAAATGTCTACCTATCTCCCTTAGTAACCATGTACTAATCTAAGGTACTCTGTCCTGTACAGCCCCCCAAGATTCCATCAGCGATTATGGCCTAAAGATCATTTCATGGATTAAAGGAAGATGCAGGTATTTATGATGAATACAAGCATAAACTAGTCCAGTGTATAACAAGCTACCAACTTCAATTGTACTCTGTAAAAGTTCAATGGTTTAATAATAAATAGTCATAATAATAAATATGTTTCATCATTAAAAGGGAGCATCAGCAGCAAGCACTGTCCACGGATTACCCCTTAAATCAAAACCTTTCTGAGATCTAGTCATAAAGTAGTGTCTCTAGAAAACTAGTAACCACCTTGTTCACCATCAAAATTAAAAAGGGAAAAACTAAATAAATAAGACAAAAGCAAAATAGTGCTACATCTTAACCTAGAACAGGCTGGAAAGTTAACCCCATTGCCTTTTTAATATAACAAATCTTTTTTTTTTTTTTTTATAACAAATCCAGCACTTTCCAAGCTGCATTGTCTCCAGCAATTATCCAAAAATTAAAAAAAAATTGACAAGCTAAACCATTAACCCTAATTTCCACTAACCTTCAAATCTAAACAAACGACGCTACACTGCAGTCACCTTCTGACTTTATCATCACCGCCATTTTCTATTTCAACTTCATCATTGTTATTTTAGTTTCCACCAATCCTGGCAGAAAGCCTAACCTAATTAAATACAGCATCCACCTGCATTCTTCTGTCTTGTTGTATGCATCTTGTCTAAACCTTTATTCAATATTTATAACCTCTTACTACTTGAATCCCCTCCCCAATTCAATCACTCGCATTACTCTTCTATATAAAAAGCTGCCCCTCACCTTTCCAAGGGATATTAGACACATTTTATTACTCCAATTACTCAGATTTTTGCAAAAAACTACTTGCAAACCACCATCTGATCCTATAAACAACTGTGGTCTACTACCAAATGTTCAACATAGGTACAGAAACAGCTATAATTCCCATCACAACATATGCGGTTACTGAAAAAAATCTTTACAGATATAATAAACAATAAACGTATAGCTACCCTGTTCATAGACTTATCAAGAGCTTTTAGAAGTTTTGGCCATCAACTAGCTATCAATATATGGAAAACTATTTCCAATATATGGAAAGTTTGCCATAATGGTTAAAGTGTTTACCTTTCAGATACAAGGTGCAGGGTTTGATTCTCACATGGGGAAATTGGCTAGACTTAAAATGGCCAACAAGGGTAGTTAGCTTAGTACTAACCTATGAACCCATCAGTTCTGGACCGAACAGCATAGTCTGGTTCCTTAACTATCAAACAGAGCATTTTAATATACAAACAGAGCAAAGATGCACTTAATTACTTAAGTGGGAACCTTCACAACTGGTATCCCAAAATATTTGGCTTTATGCCTCATTCACTTCTTACCATTTACTAATGATATTTGCCCTTAATTCCCTCCTAATAATATAAAACTGTATGAAGACAATATTATTCTACATGGATAATCCGTCTCTGAAACACAAAAATAACTTCAGAACGGGTTCAATAATCTATACAGATGGCTCAATTATATCAAAAGGTGCTTCAAATTATTAGTTTAAGGGTGTGCACACTTATGCAACCAACTTATTTTACGTTTTTTATTTTTTATATTTTTTTCCCTAACAGATTTGTTTGTTTTTCAATTGAATTGTACAAGTTATAGGTCGCATTAAATGTGAGAAAAGTTTTGAAATGATTTATTGTGGTCTCATTTTAATATCAGAAAAATCTAGCATTTTAACAAGGGTGTGTAAACTTTTTATATCCACTATATATATATATATATATATATATATATATATATATATACACACGATACACAAAATATGGATTTACACATATGTGATTTCATATTGATATGCTCACATATACACACATAACATTAAATGTACACACCTGTGTGTGTGTGTGTGTATGTGTGCATTACACATGTGATGTCATGGTTACAGATCACATACATGCAAAGGTATACATGTGCAACTAGATGGTAAGTGTTAGGCATGTTTTTTTTTTTTTTTTTAATTTCCATTTAGCAAAGTGACACAGTGATGTAGCAGATAGTGTTGGCACCTCACAGAGAGAGGTTCTCTAGTTCGATTCTTGGGAACCTGCATATCCTCCCTATGTTTGTTTGGGTTTTCTCCTGATGCTCCGGTCCCTCCCACACTGCAAAGACACTCCAACCTGATAAGTGAGAGTTTATGTGGTATGGAAGAAGAACTGTGTCAAGGCTAGCCACCTGGCAGTGTGAACCTTGGCTCTCGATGACTGTCACTGTTGAAGTGATACCCAAATCTCATGTGGAAAATGGATAAAAGGGGTTGTGGACGAAAGGATGACTCGACTTCTGCTTCCATTCAACATACAGCACATGTAAGAAATGTACACCCTTCCAAAAGCTCCCTCATACACAGTTAAAAGACATATGATCTCTTTCAGCTGGTATTGTCTGCTACCATATATTGTGCTATTTCGGTGTCTAATTTAAACAAGATGCACACAGATCTATTTTATAGGCATTACAAATAATAACATCAACAGCAACAACAGGCTGCAGTAAATTAATTCCCCTTGTAACCAGTTAGATGTTGAACAGGTTTTACACTGGTACTGTCCTAGCATGTTCTTTGGATTTAAACTTATTCACAACAGTTTGTTTAAAATATGGGAAAACTGGCATTTCTGTCTCTTGACCAGTCAGAGAAAATTTCATAGTAAAGGTACTTAGTCTGGGAGAGATCCAGAAATGGAACTCATGCATTGTATTTGTTTATACCTTACCATGTTTTGAGGTACTGGTATATCTCACAGAGGGTACTGCTGCTCTGGAAGAGACTCTCCATCCACATAAAAAAACAGTTTATCCCTGTCCGTATTCACTTGTAACATAGATCTATTGGTGAGAAACAGAAAATTTACCCAGGACTGTCCCCTGCATTACTAATGGACAGAGGTGGCTCCATGCATAAGTCCTCTCAAATGATCTATGGAATGATCCCAGTTATTCTCATTAGGGGTAATAATTACTGACCATGGGTTGTGTAAGGCCAGTCTATAACCAAATGGGATAGGTTATTTCAAGCACAAAAAGGGGAACTGGCTAGGCTTAAAATAGCCTGCAACTCCAGCTAGCCTAGTACTTACCTATGAAACTATGGACCTACATGGACAGCTCCTCTGATGCAGTTATGGTTCACTTTATGTCTGGAATGTGATTCAGAAATGCAACATTGTATGTCCTAGTGCTGAGTGTGCCACTAATGGGCCAGTTAGCAGCACCTTTAATGTCCAGAAACTGCATGCGGTATGGCTATAATGGTAGTGCCTTCTGACCACCAGCACTAATTTATATGATTTGTACTGTTTTATACTGCCACAAGTAATTCATAAACAATTTATTTATTTAGAAACACACCAAGACAAGCAAAGGGTTAGAAGCTTTATTTAAAACAGTAAAGAATTTTATAGAGATACTCACTGCTTATTCAGATATTTATAAAACCTAGTACATCTTTTTCTTAATACTAACAAATTAACAAAGTTAACTACAAACATTATGTAATGTTTTATATGTCTTATCAAGGCAGTAGCAAACAATGCCAATTTAACATTCACTCATATGTGGTGCAGCTCATACATACAGGAGTGTTTCTGTGTTTGTAGAGAAGACTGAGGACCTCTTAATGTTTGACTTTTCCCAGAATCTGGCACATCTGTGTGATAGCAATTTTCTATAGAATGTTGTACTCTGTTGTCAGTGATGTGTAAATGTTATGTTGTAGTATTGGACACAGTTTGTAGGCAAAGGCTCTTTTCCATGCCAAATTAATTTCCTGCATTACCAGTCACTTATGTATCTCATTACTTCCTAGTACTCTACTAAGATCACCAGCATTTACATATATTTCTTAAACATTAGTGGACATGTGATGTAACAGAAAAATTCATGGCGGATGGAGCACTGCTAGTACACCATCAGCACTACTAGATCACCACTAGTAATACACCATCAACACTAGTGGTACGCCATCAGCACTAATAGTACACCATCGGCACTAGTTTTACACCACCAGCACTAGTAGTATGCTATCAGCACTAGTAATTCACCATCAGCACTAGTAATTCACCATCAGCACTAGTAGTATGCCATCAGCACTAGTTTTACGCCATCAGCACTAATAATACACCATCAGCACTAGTAGTATGCCATCAGCACTAGTAATTCGCCATCAGCACTAGTGGTACGCCATCAGCACTAGTAATACACCATCAGCACTAGTGGTACTCCATCAGCACTAGTAATACTCCATCAGCACTAGTAATACTCCATCAGCACTAGTAATACACCATCAGCACTAGTAATACACTATCAGCACTAGTAGTACGTCATCAGCACTAGTAGTATGCTATTAGTACAAGTAGTACACCATGAGCACTAGTAGTAC
This sequence comes from Protopterus annectens, assembly GCF_019279795.1. Lineage (NCBI taxonomy): Eukaryota > Metazoa > Chordata > Ceratodontiformes > Protopteridae > Protopterus > Protopterus annectens. The sequence goes on along the minus strand of NC_056727.1, from coordinate 965,495,929 downwards.
GCCATCAGCACTAGTGGTACACCATCAGCACTAGTGGTATGCCATCAGCAATAGCAGTATGCCATCAGCACTAGTAGTACACTATCAGCACTAGTAATACACCATCATCACTATTAGTACACCATCAGCACTAGTAGTATGCTATCAGCACTAATAATACACCATCAGCGCTAGTAATACACCATCAGTACTAGTAGTATGCCATCAGCACTAGTAATACACCATCAGCACTAGTAGTATGCCATCAGCACTAGTAATACACCATCAGAATTAGTAATACGTCATCAGTACTAGTAGTACATCATCAGCACTAGCAGTAGGTCATCAACACTAGTAGTATGCCATCAGCACTAATAATACACCATCAGCAGTAGTAGTATGCCATCTGCATTAGTAATACACCATCAACACTAGTGGTACGCCATCAGCACTTGTAGTATGCCATCAGCACTAGTAGTATGCCATCAACACTAATAATACATCAGCAGCAGTAGTAATACACCATCAGCACTAGTAATATGCCATCAGTACTAATAATATGCCATCAGTACCAGTAGTACTTGTCCATCAACACTAGTAGTATGCCATCAGCACTAGTAGTATGCCATCAGCACTAGTAACACAACATCAGCACCCGTAGTATGCCATTAGCATCAGCATTACTAGTACTTGCGGGTGGTTCATCACATTGCTAATAACACATTTATGTACAAGGTTGCATGTGCGTATGCATGTAGATAACTACAGATGCATGAATATGCACTTGGCTGTTCAGCTCTCAGTTTATCTGGCAGGGTTAAAGCTAAGAGCTTTCAACAAGCTTAATCTTGCATCTTGATTTCTCTGCCTGAGTTTGATTCCCTCAGTTTCCACTTTCAACGGTATAAGTCTGAGCAAGTCACATAACCAACAGTGCTTGCTAGAAAAGGGATACATACATTCAGTCATTTTATCTAGATAAAATGCTATAAGATATGATTACTGTATCAGAAAACTGATAATCCTTTTGGGAGCCTACATGTGGCTGTTCATGCTTATATTAACATCCTGTGATATATTTGGGGTACAGACACCCATCAAATTGCACTGAAATGCACAGATCATGGCTTTAGGTAGCCTGGATCTTCACAGTAGCATTACCATGAGTTATCACAGTACATGATGTAGTGATCAGTGAATCATGCACCAAAAATATGCATGTGTTATGGATCATCTTCACACCTGCTGCACACCAAGGCTGCCTTTGTTATGTAGTAACATATTAGTACAAAGTGTCAGGTCACTCTCTTTGAATCACACAGAGAGTCTGTATACTGCCTGCAGCCATGCTGTAGCCCTACACAATACCCTTTAAGTCTCTGAATCTTGCCCATATAGATTACTGTTTAGTGGAAATCTGTATAATGAACAATTTTTGTACATGCTGCGTGGATATAATCTTCTGTTTTAAATGGAAAGAAAAGTGAAAACCATATTTTGCTGCCTTATCCATTATTTCATTTTTGCTTTATAACAAAACACATAGTATAATTACAGAAAAGATTACTCATTATAAACCTCTGCATGATGAACAATTTTTGTACTTGCAGTAGCATTTTATCTTGATCATTAAAATTATTAAGTGGATTCATAAAGATGTTTGCATTATGCAAATTGGTCAAAGATCTTTATGAGGATTTGAATTAAATAATATTACTTGGCAGAGTTATGGTGTCATTTGTAACTTGTTGCTTTGCCAAAAATAATGCTAATGAGCATCACAAATCAATAAAAGGAAGATGCATTAACTGTGCTCTTCAATAAAGTAATTGCATTATTGAAAAGCTAAATAGCCTTTTGGGATGCCACTCAAAAAAAAAAATTGGATTCTTGAAGAAGGTAATACATGATACTGGGGCTGTAAACATGGTGTAATATTATGATGCACAGTACAGTGCTATTAGCCCAACAGTACCTGTGTACTACCATGACTTAGTAATTACAGTATACTGCAGGGAGGGGCCACCATGCCTCCAGGCACTTCCTCCATACTTGACCACCCCCTTCCTGTGTTATGGTATCGAGGTAAGCTTTACAATGCCATTACGTTATTCTAGCACACAGATATACTGATATCCCAAACACACGACATGCTAATTAGCTGCATATGCAGGATGTCTATGAAACATCCTGGTACTGCTCATGTGGGTATGTCACAAGTGTGATTTAGTGTACAGCTACAAAGAGCTATGGGAAAGGAAAGAAATGAGAGGGAGTGCTCCTGGCCAATATTACAGTTATTGTAAAGGTTGGGTTGCCCTGCACAACAAACAGCACCATTGGTTTCACATGTTTTGTAAACTGCCACAAATACCCTTTTCAGAACCCACCACTGTATAGTACTAAAAAGCCTAGATTGGTTAGAACTACCTCATATACACAGGTTCATACCATCTATACAATTATTTAGCATCCATCTTCCTGTCTAGCACTAAATAAGATTCTACATAACTGTATTCCCAGTCAGTCATTACGATTCAGTGACCAAAAACTCCTCTCTGTCCACAAATCTATCAAATCTAGGCTTGTAAGGGCCCCAGGGCCATTAGCCTAGTAACCTCCTATGATCTGCTGGGTGTGGCCCATACTCATGCCATGTCGATACGTCCTGCAGCTGCTTACCTGCATCCATCAGGTCAAGACCCTCCTTCCAGTCCATTAAAACCATTCTGAAAGATTTTCTAGCCAAAATCTGGGCCTGGCTCTGTTATTGCTCAACTCCAGGATAAACTATATCGCTATAATGAAGAAATACTTCTTCATACATTACACCTCCTTACTCTCCCTTCTTCAGTCATGTCCTTACTTCAATAAATTTATTGCCCCAACTCTTTCTAAATTTACCATAACTGCATTTTTTTCTCTCACTTCATATTATAACTCCTGCTTGTATTATACTGACTTACTTTTAATTTCTATTTAAACTGGCTAAAATCTAAATATTAAATCATCATCATATAAGTTGTATCCATTCTTAACCAATGTTTTCACATTATGTCAAATTTGGTATAATTATTTAAACAGCATATGTTTTGTATTATATTTGAAGACTGTAAAATGATTGTTCAACAGTTTGGTGCTTTTCTCCCCAGGCATTTGCTTTTAATGGGCACCTACCCAATCAGACTTTCCCAGTAATCTAATGTCAATAAATACAACAGTTCTGTAGTAAATGACAGTAAACCTGAATACTGACAGTTATTATAAACAAAAAGCCTAGTGATTCAAACTGTTCTCCTAGCATTCTGTCTCCATTTTTCTCTTATGGTCTTTAGTGAAAGCACTTTCAACTCACCTTGTTAGAGTGAAAGAAATACACTGACATTACAAGGGAAATGAGGTGGGGACTGGATCACAGAAAATAAGAATTTATATAATATAAAATTTAGGTAGCACATAGGATGTGCATCAAGTCCCACTTTAAACTGTCCCTCTGCTTGCTTTCAACATGCCTCCTACTATGACTAATAGACCCTAGTGCTACTTTATTAGAATATCAGCACCTACATACTAAATAAACAAGGTACAAAGAACTGATATTAATAAAAAAAACAAAAATATATTAAGAATAAAACTCAAGTAAATATAAGTTCCACTGTCAGCACAGCATTTACATACTGCACTTGTAGTTCCACCATTAACATAGAGGATTATGATTGGGTCTTCAGTCATAACCAGCTTGTTATAGTCTCAAGACATGGATGCCCAGAAATTCACCTGAGAATAAAGCTTGAAATGTAAACCTTTCCATCCATGTCCAGAAAACATAATAGGTTTTGATCAGAGACATGTTCATAATTCTTTATAGAACGTGGAGCTTTATTTGCTTCATGTTCTACCAGTTACATACAAAAAAAAAGGAAAGGGAGAGAAAGTGTAGGATTGTGAAGTGTTTTGTTAAAGAGACAGTCAGCAGCATACCTCTCAACTTGTTTGCTTAAGAATTGTGGAAAATCCAAAAATAATTATGGAACAAAGGATCAAAAGCAGGGACAGTTTAAGTTAACAGAATAAAACAGTTTTTCATGAGCATGCATTTTCTGAACAATGAAAAGTACAAAACACTGTGGTCTGGCATTGACTGACTGTAATCCTCAATGACTGAACAGACAATAAAAAAAAAAAAAAAAAAAAACACAAGAGAAAGGGCAAAAATATTCAACAAAATCAGGGACAGCTGAAAGTATGCAGAGTGTCCGAATGAAGTGTTTTAAGTTGTTTTAACAGCTTCTCGTCTGTCTTCTCCTGTGGCCACTGAGCACTATGAAGCACGAGACTAATGCTTAACAACACGATGGGGTATATAACAATTCTAAAGCACATCTCTGACATCAGAAAGGTGCTTTACAAACCTGTTTTTTCATGGATTTCAAATATAATCTCAATGCACCATAAACTACATGCTAATTATGACCATTGTTAAGATAATATTTATTACAACAGAAATTAATACAAAAATGCTGAGTTTCAGCCTGTGTCACAATGATAATGTTTAATTTATTAAAAAAAATTCTACAGATGTAAAGCATTAATAACTGGTGTGGAGATCAAAAGCTACCCCCCTACAGTCTAATATTATGATTGTAAACCCTTTTTTCTCTTAGAATATCTAAGGCAGCGCCCCCTTGACCGTTCCGTATGCTTGCTGTTTGTAGACTGCATATATTTGTTTCCTTTGTTACTTTTAATGCAGTGATTGATTACTCAGCATCATTATCATTCTGTGACCAGCATATGCATAATTAATTAGGTGAAGCAAGTTTGGTTGTCACTGTAGAATACCACCTGCCTAAATCAATGTCAATCAATGCAGTCACACCTAAAGATGTAAAACCTGAATGTGGGCTACTCATCTTTAAGAATTCAATTTATACTGTGGGTCAGGTGGCGCCATACCTCTCAACCTCTTAGCACAAAAAGTCGGAGCAAAGCCTAAAATAATGGCTAGACAAAGGTCCAAAAATAGGGACAGATATTTTAAATGGTTTACCTTCATTTATTCGTGAATCCGTTGTACAATATACCAAAGTGCGAAAGTACAGCGGCAAGATTGGGGAATCTCAAATTCCATTGTTGCAATTTCAAATGAGCTAATGCACACTGGCATTCACTGATTTGAATTCGGCATTCTGGATGCAGATCGCACTATAGTGGGGATCGGGACATGTACCCTTTCCTTCACTGTAGTGCAATCTCAGAGTTAGTATATTAAAGTAGCAGGGGTGTGGAGGATGTGTTCTAACAGTCACTGTTGTGCTGCAGTTCAAAAATGGTTGAATCTGGGTTTCTAGCAACCATTTTCAACATTGAGGGTCGGACACATTTTGGAATTCTTCCTCTCATGTCACTCAATTGGTCAATCGCACATTACAGTTTAAGTAAATGAAGGTAAACCATTTTAAATATTGCTCATAAACTTGAAAAGTTACTAGAATGACAGGACTGTTAGCGTGCTTTCTTTAAGGGTATGAAGCCTAAAGCTCAGTTTTATGTTAATATTTAGTGACATCAATCCAAAGTGATTTGCTAGAAAACCACAAATTTTGAGGTCCAGACCAAAATATGAGCAAAAATCTGGACATTTTGCAAAAATCAGGACAGCTGAGAGACATGGATGGTGCTGAGGAAACTGAATGTGCATGTTTATTTATTTTTATTTTATTTTACATTTGTTGACCAGGATAGTCCGACTGGATTCATGCCCATTTTCAGCGGAGGCCCGGGGTGAAAAGCTCCAAGGTAAGCAGATACAATAAAAACAAATGATAGCATATTACAAATATAGTATTGTCAAAAGAATTCATAAGCAAACATGAACAAACAAGTTACACGGGTTATAGTTACTCGCTGGTGCAAGTCAGGGGTAAATTTGACAGTAATCTGAATAACAGATTATACACTCTCTTGATGAGAGTTAGCCAGGCTTGTTGCAATGACAAAGCCAGTTTAGAGTAATATCGACTGCAAATGAGTTCCAGGCTCTGCCTACAGAGTTCACAAAGAGGGAATCACCGGCTGCATTGTTAGTTTTGATTGTGTGAATGAATAGTCTGTTAGAGGATGGAAGCAGTCACGGATGTGCACAACATAATATTATACTGGGAAGGGGAAAAAGGGAGCACTTGAAACTAAAACCTCTAAACTTTATGGTAGAGGAATGTACTCTATTGCTTGCTTTTCAGGTACAGCCTTGCTACATATTCTAATCAGCGTGAAGGTTAAAAAAGGAACAGGAGCAGACACCGCCAGTATGTCTTCAGGCAGAAGTCTGCATCATTAGCCAGCACAATGCAGGGAGATCCATAGTCAAGTACTCAGCCACCGGAAGTTGTTTGTTAAAATATTTAAAAAAAAAAAGGTTTTGTCTCTATTTCACCGTTTATAAACATATAAACAATATCCAAGATTAAAGCAAATAGTAATTTTATACATGTTTTTGTGCAGATTGAAATTGGTTTTATGAGATCAGTATCTGTTTTAGAAGGTGAACTGGTGATCCTCAGAATTGCCATGGTGTGTGTGTGTGTGTGTGTGTGTGTGTGTGTGTGTGTGTGTGTGTGTGTGTGTGTGTGTGTGTGTGTGTGTGTTTCCTTTCCCTGCCTCGTACTTCTTCCTTATGAATGCAAAGCTGATAAAGCAGGTATCAGAGAATGATGGAAGGAAAGAATACACGAATGAATTACTAAGGGTGCTGTGCTGTAACTGAAGTTATTTAAACACCTTTCTGGAACCTGATTACTGCTGTTAAAGTACATATAACTATTAATGGCAGGACCAAACATTATTCAAATGTTTTATGGCAAAAGTAAAGAGCAAATAACATTCTTTTAATCTGTATAATGCATTTGATATGTGCTTTTACTACATATGTTTCATGTTCCTAGCATAGGATAAACGTATACATTGTGGTAGCTGTCTGGAGTAAAACTACAAATGCCTTGGTCTGTTCACTTACCTGGTTACAAAATTAACAAAACGTAAATAAATAAATATAGTATGATAACGACTTGCCTGCATTTCAGAAACTGCAGGCAGATTATTGTTATTTTGCAACTTAATCTGTTCATAGTAAATTGATGGGAATGAAAAGCAATGGGCAGTGAAACAGATTAGGAGGAGGAGGGAACAGCTTCAGGGCACTGTGTAAGTGAAAATACCCTGTTCAGCTTCAAAAGGCAGCCATGTTTAAATCATGTGTTGAAACAGGCACTGCATGCTTCCCTAAAGTCAGGAACATGTTGTCAGTCGAATAGCACTGGGAATGAAGATACATCATCAGCTTGGCACAGAAAGTAATCCATCCACTTTCTGAATATGTTGTGCAATGCCGAGTCCCACATATATTGAGAAACATCAGTGGAAAAGTCTTTAAATTAGTTGTTATAACAATATAACACCATCAACAATGGAAAGCAAACAGATGGCTAAATATTTCACTTACAAATTCAGTGAGAAAACCTACGCCTCTAACCTGCACCTCGCCCCTCAAATACCAGAAGTATTATCTTACCATTATGTTTCATTTTCAAGACAGTGGAGAAGGTAAGATACCTGTACTGCACCACAGAGAAAATTATACTACATCTTCACATCAACTTACAGATAACAAGAATTTTCTAGAAAAGACTTGGATGTGTTACTGGTTTCTCAACTGCTCTATCATGCATCCAGGATATAAAACACACAGTGGGAGGAGTTAGACAGAAGCATAAAAAGCAAAGGCCTGCGGTTGAATTCTGTCTACTGCATCATATCCTAGTGGCCAGTTTGACTCAGCTGGCACAAATAACTGCTTCATGTATTTTAGCACGGTGTAGTAATGGTGTATGGTGGTACTGAGCTGCACACTTTTAGTCCTGGAATGGTTCTCTCAAGCCTCTGCTTACATATTGTCCAACTTTGAATAAGTCACTTAACCAGGCAATGCTTCCAGGTTGGTCATAAAAAAGCAATTCTGTCTAGCAGACTTATCTGATTAACAAATGAATTAAATAAAATAAATGCACACACACACACACACACACACACACACACACACACACACACACACACACACACACACACACTGCTGTCTTTTTTGTATAATATACAATTAGTTGGCACAAACCTTGCCTCTACATGATTATCATGGTTGATGTGACACCCTGATCCCACATGCAAAAAATGGGAAAAGGGGGTTATGGATGGAGGGAGGGATGTAGCAGGATGATGAAAAAACTGTGTTTACAGATCTTGCACACTAATAAATTCTAGCATTTTTTTTTGCAACTATTATGATAACATTCACGATATGCAAAGTGGTGATGAGTAAAATGTGTCACCATTCTGTGTTAGAAGATGTTGTCACCCTTCTGCCTACATCTTAAAGCTTTCTTATATTATTGTAAAGTGAGCAGCATACCGCGTAGCATCCCACATATCACAGTAAATGTACACAACAAATGTACTAATGCAACACTCCCAGAATAACATACACATAAAATAAACTAAATTACAATATTAGCATTCCTCAGGTCAAAACAAAATTAAATATAAAACACAAAACTAAAATAATAGCATGAACTCTGGCTGCCTTAACAAGGACAAGCCATACACAACATACTTATATGCAAAATACATTAAAGCAACACTAACTACACTACAACTAGAAATGATATGTAACATAACATGATCATTTAAAACATAAACACTGGAAATACAGCCTCATGAACCCACTAAAACAAGCCCTACATTAAACCGGTACACTGGAACCTATTCAACTCCATCCATCCATCCTCCCTCCTGGTGAGGATGACAATGATTGATGGCACTTCCCTATCCCCCAGCAATATTCCTTGGCTTCACTGAAGGGAAGCAAAGGTGTTATCAGGTCATCTTCAATGTGTTCTGGGTCTTTACCAACCCTTTTTCCATTGGCCCATGCCTGGAATACTGGTCTACCTCCTGTAGTATGTGACCAGGAAACATCCTTGATTGGTACCCAAAACCACCTTAGATGGTACCTTTAGGTCCTGAGTAACTGTGGTTCTATTCCAGTAGTTTCCTGGACTGCTGAATTTATCACTCTGTCACAGAAGACAAGCCCAGTAACCCTACAAAGGAACCTCATTTCCGACACTTGTATTGTGATTTCATCCTTTCAATCACTACCTAAAATACATGACTTAAGATCAGGATGGAAACAATGACAAGACTGGCAAACTGAGGGCTTTTCCCAGGATTCAGCTAGTGCTTCAACAACACAGTGCATTGCCTACAGTACTTTCACTGTTAGACCATCCTCTGGTCGAGTTATCGATCACCCCATCCTCACTTAAGAACAAGACCATAAGTTACTAAATTATTCCACTGGAGGTAACTGCTCCCCTTACCTGCAGAAAACAATCCACCCTATTCCAGAAGAATCATGATCTTGGATCTAGAAATGCTCATTATCATCCCTGACAGTTCACACTCAGCAAAAACACCTCTAGTGCATGCCAGTTACGAGGCCAAGAGGATACTGTTGCCTGCAAAAACAGTGATACAACCTTTACATCTTCAAAACTGGATCCTGGTAAGCCAGAGCTGCACAATGATATCCTGTCCATGAAAATCATAAACAAGGCACAACCTGGGTGGAGTTATATGACCCCAATGAGTATATATAGTTTAATGCCAAGTATGTGGATACAACTCTCACTCTACAAATACAGGAACCAAATGGCATAACAACTTCAGTAACCTGTACTGTTGTAGTACCCCCTAAACCACATTCAGTAGTACTTATTAAGTGTTATGCTCAGATCTGCAAAACACAGGTAGACAGGACTGGCAGATTCACATGATCTCTCCAAGATCTAAGGGTGAAGAGTTTATCCACTATTCTATGGCATCAAGTGAATCTACTCTATTGCTATGGAATTAAAGGCTCAATTATTATCTAAACTCTCCTTTATAGTACCCTGGCATAAGCTTTCTCACAGTGACTGAAGCTTATAATCTCAGTATAACTAGAACACACTGCTCTGTCACCATGACCACAGTATACAAATCTTGAGAAGCTTGATCTGCCTTCTGTGTCACACTGTGTAGGTGCTTTGCTGTGTCACCATGACCATAGTATACAAATATTGAGAAGCTTGACCTGCTTTCTATGTCACACTGTATAGGTGCTTTGCTCTGTTACCATGACCGCAGCATACAACTCCTGAGGAGCTTGACCTGCCTTCGACATCACACTGCAAAAGGTGCTTTGCTTTGTCACCATGACTGCAGTATACAAAACCTGAGGAGCGTGATCTGCCTTTTACATCACACTGTAAAGGTGCCTTGCTCCATTACCATGAACACAGTATACAGATCCTGAGGAGCTTGATCTGCCTTCTATGTCACACTGTAAAGGTGCTTTGCTCTGTCACCATGACCACAGTATACAAATCCTGAGGAGCATGACCTCCCTTCTATGTCACACTGTAAAGGTGCTTTGCTCTGTCAGCATGACTGCAGTATACAAATCCTGAGGAGCTGGACCTGCCTTCTATGTCACACTGTAAAGGTGCTTTGCTCTGTCACCATGACCGCAGTATACAAATCCTGAGGAGCGTTACCTGGCTTCTATGTCACACTGTAAAGGTGTTTTGCTTTGTTACCATGACCACAGTGTACAAATCCTGAGGAGCTTGACTTGCCTTCTATGTCACACTGTAAATGTGCTTAACCATAATACCACAATAATATCTAACACATTCAGCATTTATGGCTGGATCTCCCCTAGTCCTCCAGCCTTGACACTGTGTAGCTGTTTAGTCACAAGAATGACCTAACCTACAGAAATGGATCCAATCACACCAACTACTTCCAATACTACCTCCACAGGGGAGGACATATCCCCTAAATTCAGGATTTCCTCAAAGATTTCCATCCACCTCCTAACAATGTCCCCAGCTGTGGTTTGTGTTTTTCCACTCTTATTAAGAACTTGAATCAAATTAGAGAAAAAAATGTTAAACCACATAAAACGGTACAAGAAGGCCTTCTTCTATGTATTTAAAAACTGCTGCAATAGACTACGCCTCCAGAATAGGTTTCAATGACTTGTGCTCCCTGGCTTCTGTAACTGGCTGTGGCATCTGTATCCCTGTAAAGAATAAAGCAGGTTATCAAAAATTAAAGGACAGATAGTTATGCTACCTCAGAAGCACTTAGTCTATCAGACATTTTCGGGTATTTATCATAATGATGACCACTGCATATCCAATTTATTCAGTTATTTTATTTTTATTTCCTGTATCTGACCATTTGAGTAGTTTGTACTTTCAGAATCTGAACTCCCAAAAAAATCACAGCTGCAAGGACTGGAAAGAAATCCATGCTCTGAACAAATTAAAGGAAAGAACCAGAAACCAGGATAAAGTATTTCCCACAAAAAAATGAAATAACTGCCATCCCAACCTCAGATTCAGGTCTTAAAAGACATAGCAGAATTTGAAACTCACAAAAAATTTAGAGCACTGAAGCAGGAGCATAAATTAAATGCCATTTCAGTTATTTCCAAATAGAGATTATATTAGAGACAAAAATTCAGACAGTAAAATAGTATGCATTTCTGTAAAAGAAAATGCATTCCCTTTTACCTGAGAGTGTAAAATACAAATATTCTAGCTCCCCATTGAAATGTCAGCACTTGACATGCCAAGTGTCCACAAGCTGAAACAAATAGGAGAAGAGCACATTTTGAAAATCGTTCTTCTAATTTAAACTTATTTTTGAATGGGGAGCAAACCCCCCTGCACCCCCCTATGTGGGGGCAAGCCTCACCCCCCCAACTTATATATATATTAGCTCAAACACCACCATACCTTGAAGAAAAGAAAATATTCCCAGAAATGGCATCTTGGACTTAGTTTATGTAAGTCCATTCTTTTAGCCTTTCAAGCTCTGTAATTTGCAACTCACTCTAGCAGGTCCCGACAGTTCAAATGGTTACCAAATGTTCCCTTATTTTCTATTTAAAAAAATGCATAGGCTCAAATTCCACCTGCAGGTTGTCCACAATGCAGTGAAAAGCTAAGTGACTTATCTCACAAAACACTATCAGTCCTAGCTGACTCTCGACTCTCAGACCAATTATCTGAAAATAACCACCCCCTCAAATAATTACATTAAACTAAAACTGATGAAAACAAACTAAAAGAACCCCTGCTGCAAAAAATGAAAAAGAAATGCAATAGAAAAACAAACTTGCCAGTGCTTACCCTATGCATATTGGTATCTCTTGCTTCAGATGACCCAGAACTACAGGAAAATATACCCCTGTAACTTTGAAATGACCACCCCACAACCCATTTGATTAAATTTAAGTCATGCCCCAGGCAGAAAAGCTAAAAAAAAAAAAAAAAAAAAACTAAAATTCCTTGGCCTATTGCATTCATATAAAATATACTGATAACTAAAACTTCTGAGTATCAGAAAGAATTCGGAAATTGCAAACTGCTCAAATGGTCGATATAAGAAATAATAAATAAATATGAATAAATTGAATATGCAGTGGTCATCATTATGGTAAGTATCCCAGAATGCCTTGTAGCACTTGCTGCATCACTAGATCCCTGGTGCATGCCATCTGGTACCTGTATTTACAGACTAAAAAATGTGACTGCATTGTCAGTATTAAATCTTATTTTTTTTCAAGGTTGATGTACGACTCCACTAAGGATATACTTTTTCTTCTCTACTCTTCGTGACTTTCATGAACAGTATATAAATATATAGCCGAGATTTGGATTATATGTAATCTAAGAGGCAGAGTATTATATATATAGCGGGGGGGGGGGGGGTTGAGGATAAAGTCCCTCCCTTGGGTGGTGCAGTGGAACATGTTCTCTGAAAAACAGCTGTTTTGAATTATGCCTCATATTTTTAACACAATCTTTTTCCTTCCCTTGATGTTGACACATTTCCATTTGCTGTATTGTTTTTAAATTATTTCTTTTATGGAAACAAGTTACATATTGAGAAATATTGGCAGTATAGCTCTGGAGAAAACACTGCCATGTATTTTCAGTCCATGCATAGATAGTAGAAGATAAAAAAGGTTTTCTGGAGTTGATGGAGGACATAACAGAACTAAATGGGTTGGGAGGGTGGATTAATGGTTAAGGTGTTTGCCTTGCAAACACAATGTGCAGGGTTTGAGTCTCACAAGGGATAATTGGCTAGTTTTAAAATGGCTCACAAAGGGCAGTTAGCCTAATACCAATCTATGAACCTATAAGATGCAATCTTTATTACAGATGCAAAACTACAAGAATTCATTAAGGGTCCCCACCTTATTTGTACAGCAAGAAACACAGGATATTTAGATATGCCAGAAAAAGTCTACTGAATTATTCAATTTTTCCAAAGCATCTGATCATCACATTTTTTAAATGGCATCATCAAAGGGCACAAAATAAATATAACAGAGGATAACTGTACCACATTATAATTGCACAGATTAAAATATTCTCTGACTATTAGAGTTTCAGAGTCCAAAGGTTTCAAAATGTTTTGACCTGTGACACCCTCTACATCCATTAAGCCCTGTTTTCTCTTTCTGGTTTATCGATTTCCCTCCTGTCTGGGAGGGGATAGGTGAGTGCCAAGGATTTCAGGCATCATACTGCAGGGATAGAAATTTCTGAATACTTCTAAAGCCCTTCTCCAGTTGTCTAATAAGGATGACTAAAAGCCTGTTATACCATTTCATTAGTTCTGCATATCCATGATGCCTCGCAAGACTGCTTGCACTCCTTGTTAGGTTCAAGCTCCCAAGTATGTGTGAGGAACGATTGCACTACAGAGCATTCTTTACAGACTACTCTCTTGCAGGAAGTCAAAATGTGCACCCTTCACATGGGACTGACAAATGGAAACTATGATCAGTCCCTTTGCTTCTCCATTGCGCAGGCCATTAAGTGAATTAAGTCACCCAGAGTGTAGTCAGCATTCCATCTCTCCATGCCAAAGATCTGGATTCAACTGGATTCAAGCTGCTTTCCTTCTTTATTAGTTCTAAATAAAAAAAATAAATTGTAATCCCCAGATCTATCACTTTACCTAGAGAATCTGAGATTGTCTTTCCTGTCAAGGATCTTTACAAAAAATCTTGGGGATTTGTAATCTGGCAAACTGCTGCAAGGACTGAGCTTACTTGGATCAACAGAGATCGCAGGATTTAGAAGATAGGATCAGTCATTTCCAATTATGATCTGCAAGTACCAAACTGAAAAGTGAGAAAGCCAGCTTAGGTTCAACGATTATCAAATTTAAGGCCTACTCATGAAGGGCTCTGAAGATTAGGGTAAGGTTCCTCATAGTGCTCCATAAAGCTATCCATTGGATTTATACCAGTGCAAAGACATAAACACAACCACCACTAGGTTCAGTAATCATTAGGGATAAACCTTTACTGCAGTCAAAAATGAAAATGATGAATGTGAGCAAAGATGTGATAAATTTACAAATGCCACTGCTGATTTAAAGGAAAATACTAGAAAAGTGAAGTAAGCAGTATTACAAGTGTATCAAATTAAAAAAGTAAATCTTTTTAAAGATAAAAGTTAAAAGCTGAATTATAATTATCTAGATCAAGTATTATCTTGTTATTTGGGATTTTTGGAGAAGATATCAGCCAGAACCAAATCAACTCTTGCTTTGTTAAGGGTCTATATCACATAGTCGAAGTTTTATAACTTCGAACACGTAATGTTCGAACCATTATGTTCGAAGTTACAAAACTTCGACTATGCATAATAAAAAAAAAAAAAAAAAAGGGAAAACAAAATAAACTGTTTTAAGCACAGGGGTAAGCCCCCCTGTACCCCCACACCCCCTGCTACTTAAATATACCAATTCTGAGATCGTACCACATTGAACAAAATGGAAACCACTTATAGAGATTTCCATTGAAAACGCTCAAACTTTTACAAATTTGAACTTATGGTCTCGACCATATAAGGTTTGAACTTGTAAATGTTCGACTACGTGATAAGAACCCTCCTATTAATAGTCAAGTCACATTTGAAAATGGCTAAACAATTATAACACATGTGGTACATACTATACTCATAAATTATGTTTATAAACCTTCATATGTGTAGAATGGCAAATAGCATGTTTTTCTAGCTGCCAATGTACGTACTACTTTGCCAAACCCAAAACTATACATACAGTATATTGCAATACTTTGAAGGAAAGTTTCTTACTTGAATGAAACACTTCAGTAGTCACTGAAGTCTGAACTTCCTGCTGGTTTACTTACAAATGTAATAAAATAAGTAGCTAGTAAAAAAAACTCCGTATGACCTTATTTCATTGTTTAATTAATGTTATGCAGATATACAGAAATCATTATTTTTTGAGCATTAATGTTCTTCAATTACTGGCTAGTGGATACACTATGCTAGAGAGAAAGAGATATATGCATCTTGTTGGAACAGTGTTTATGGTTTAGTAAGGATATATATATATATATATATATATATATATATATATATATATATATATATATATATATATACTGGAAAATATACCATAAAATGCTTCACAGCATCTAATAAAATGTTTATACTAGATGATAGATTTATTTTGTTTTGTTAATTTGAAATGTTTTCATGTTCTTATTCCTTGCATCCATATCTTCCTTCTATTGCTGTGCCTTGAAGTATACGGAATAGCAGAAGTTGAAATGAGAGTGATAGAAAGCATTTTTTTCCTTTTTATTTTTTAATTTTATTCTTTTGCCAATAGCATACTTCTCCCACCAACACTCAGTCTTACCCCCTGAATTTTATTACAGCACAGTACAACTTGTTAATCAAACTGTAAAGTTACATAAGAGAGAGAGTAAAGAAATGTGGAAAAATGAACAAGATTGGTCACCATATTAGCAAGATAATGTTGGTATGCAAAAAGCATGAATGTTTCTAATTGTTGAGTATGTAGTTTAATACCAAAAATAACAGGGGTAATGCCTCTAATACCTATTCCACTAAATTCTCTTAATAGTTGGAGGGTATTAATAAATGAAACAGGAGATCAAGTCATAAATGTGCAATTACGTAAAGCAAGAGTACAGTTATCTGCAATAGTGCAGGGATCACATGTTTTCAACAAAACAATCTGTAAAAGCACATTTAGAAGTGATTGCACAAGTGTCTCAACATACGAGAAAAAACTGGAATGATGATTGGAGTGAATGGTTTAGTAATCTATTTACAGGATGGACAGGAAAAATCACTGTATTTTTAATTTCTTTTATTGTTATTGTAATGCTTGGTTGCATATTATTTACATGCATTAAAGTCTGCTTAGCAAAAGCTAGTCAAGTTACTGTTGTTAATTGTCATAATGAAAAAGTATTATCAAATAATGCTGAATTTATTTCCCTAGTTTAAAATAAAAAAGAGGGAATTGTTAGAGTGTGCTCAACAATACACTAAGGTTGAAAGTAACTTTGCTACAAATATGCAACATAAATAAGGTATAAGATAAAGCTTGCTTAAATGTAGAAATAGAGTTTAGCAATATGTGATCAGCATCCATACTAAATGACTGTGGCTTGGAAAATAAGGAATCTACTGAATGGACATTATTTCCTTACAAACAGGATGTATGCAAGCGCAAAAATGTAAAATCTGCTTTTAAAGAAGACTGTGACAATCTGTTTCCTTAAAAACATATTTTTCTGCATATAAAAATAATGGACACAATGTTTCCTTAAACAACAGAACATGTTTATGATACTGTTACAATCTGTTTCCTTGGCACAAGAACAGATGTTCTTATACAAAAGACAAAAAACAGGATGTTCACACCATCAGAAAAGCTGAAAAATAATATTAAGTCAGCAGTTTGCGTCAGCATCTGCAACAATCTGTATTATTTCTACAGGATGAGCAATTCTCCAAAATAGAATACCAAGAGAAAATGTATATGTATGTACATGACTAAAATTGTATATAAAGATCTGTATGAATCCAGTTATGTTAGAGGTATTTGTAGAGACACATTTGTCTTGAGGTAAATGTTATATCTCTCACATCATCTGTACTATATGAGAAGTAAAGTGGAACAGTACTTTAAGTTGCAACGTTAGTCCATTTGGTTTATTATAAAAAGTTATTTGTTACTGCTCTAAGTTGATGCTGCAAAGTATATTCTCTCATCAGTGTATATTCTGCAAGTTTCTGTATGCAACAGACTGTGAATGCAAATATAACCAGACTTTGATTTTAGCAGAATCCAGCCAGCAAGACTGAGTGTCTTAAGACTTCAAATCCATCACAGTAAGCAGCACCATATAATTTTTCACACAGTGCAATCAAAATGTTTTATCATTTTATGACATTAGCATCATCTTATATGTAATTAATCCACAAATTGTAATAAAATTATATTTTACATTCTTTCAGTTTTTGTATATCACAAGAAGTCGAATATATAATATATCAAATTGATTTTTGAAATAGATCTGTCTGATGCACCTTACAGATTATATACTAAAAAACACAATACATGATTGAATGTAAAATATCATTTAACCATGCATTACCAGCAATATATACAGTTTATTGTAATGAACTAAGCATTACCTTAAAATGTGCAAGAAATAGACATCTGTACAAGATGGAACAGTACAGTGTTTTTACATTTAAGCAGTTGTCTTGACAAAGAAAAGGCAGAGAATGAACATTTCCAGTCAACTGTGCTCAGGATTTATATGTTGGCATATTAATGTGCAATTCAAAAGTTGAAAAACAATGCTTAAGCTGTGCTTTTCCCACCACAACCACCCCCTCATTCAGCTACTTTTCTGTAAAGGTTTTAGAAACTGCATACAGTGAAAACTGGGTTTTAGTTTTGAATAAAAGCAGTCACAAATGTGCAAAGTACTCTGTATCCTCAGACTAGGCACTCTTACACTTCTGCAACGTGTACACTCACAGGAACTGCATGTGAGCAGACCCTGGAGAGGTACTGTGCTGCACAGTATGGCTGCTTGTGGTTGCTTGTGCTGAAAAAGTGAAATATAGCCAATAGGAAATGCGTTTTTAAATCTGTACAAGGGAACACACAGAGCTGAACTGGAGGTTTAAAATCACTGATGGGGAAATCATCAAGTATTCAATATTCATATTTAAATTTAATGTAATCTATGCCAATTCTTAACATAAACAGATCTGGCATACGAGAAGCTGGCATACATAGAAGGTACTAGTGTGACGTACCATTTACAGCCCTGCTCTGTACTGGTCACACCTTAGTTTCAGTGCTGTACAAAGTAACAGATGCCATGCAGCTGGTACTTGTGTAATCCCTGCTACACAACAGAGCACTAATGAGCACCTTACAATGAGCTAAACTGGGTGCATCATGCAATGAGGTGTAACTCACTTATGCTTTATTACTCTGTGGTATAGGATGGGATAGGATGGCACTGCTATGACTCGCACAATTACACCTTTGCATTGCATAGCACACTCTGGCCTGCAAACTTCATAGATTACTGTGCAAAAATGTCACAATTTTGAGTCCAAGACTAAACTATCTTTATATTTAAAGCTAGTTTCTGTTTCATGTGTTTCACTCAAACTAACTTCATTTTCATGTCTTGAATCTTTCAGTCTAGCATTAACACAAAGAAGCACTTCAGAGTGTGTCATTTCATGGGTACTTCACAGGTAATTCAAACCATTAAACCATTTGGATTTACATCATGGCATATTTCAGAAAGTCTAAAAATGTACAGCAACCCAAAAACCAAGAATTACAACAAAAATTCAGATAATATAGATATTAATCACATCACCAACAACAAGGATAATGTAGAGCCGTCATTACTGTGGAACTTAAAGCTCTTGGCTTTTACCCTTTTGCTATAAAGTCTGATCTTTAAAACAGAGCAGACTATATTTAGAAAATTTCTGATATGTACTTTAAGGACGCCTTGTAGTATATATATTTGAAAACAAAATGGCACTTTATTTGAACTAGACCTTACTTAGCTGTACAACTTTCACAAATATTTATGTCTTTATCTCATGCATGGTCCCCTCAAATTATCTGTGGTAAGGTCCCAGTTAATCTCCTTAGGGATAACATATAATTATCAACCATGGGATGGGTAATACCAATCTATAACCAAATGGGTAGGTTAACTTGAGCACTAAAAGGGAAACTGGCTAGACTTAAAATAGCCCACAAGGGCAGCAAGTCTAGTACTTACCTATGAACCTATGAATACCACTCTTGTATGCCTTGAGCCATTTCTCTGCACTGCACTATAGATAATTAATTATTAACCCTGATAAATATTGTGTTAGTACTTTCTTAGTCAGACAAAATGGGCACACTTTTCAATAAGTGTCCTGAAGTATCTTTGCATAATGCATCTGGCAGTTTATACTGTCCATGTTTTACCTAAATGGGCAGAGGTCACATTATGATTAGAATTATATCTGCACTACCACTTACAGTGAAACAGGGCAATCTAATTCTAAAACTAGCAGCACTGGTATCTTTCTATGCAATTTGTAGGCACAGCAGAGACTCACAGTTAAATATATGTCATGGCAATATTGGCAAACAATTACCATTTCCCTGCAAAAGCCAATGATTAATAAGTAATGGATGTTTAAACAAAACACAAACAAAAGTTAGTGGGCAGCACATTAGTCTTCCCTTCCTCCTAACAAGCAACCATTTCTAAGAACGCCAAGAAATTAAACCACAACATCATCTATCATCTACACTACTATCTAGTTGCAAAAATTGCAAGCAAGCATGACAAATATGAACAGACTCCCGCAATCACTCTGATTATAATCTGCAAACTGGACCCAAAGAAGGGAATATATTCAGGTGAGTGCAAAGCATTTCGACAAATGTAGTCTGCTCCATTAATGAGGCTAATAGCTGTGTTGGGATAAGACTAGCGATACTAACGTGCCTTGCTTTTTCATGTACTCCCATCTCATGGGCCACATTAGGATCATCTTGTAAGTTTTTTCACCCAGAGGCCATGTGACTGAGTAAAACCTATTGTGACTTTGGGGCATGGTGAAGACTGGCAAACAGCAATATCTGCAGCATATTACATGCAGTAAGCTCAAGCCTTCACTGAGACTCAAGCATGGCTTTAGATGATTCTGGTTTGCTAATCCATACGTCTCAGAAGTAAAGATTTAAGCAGGATGCTTGTAGCACACACAGGTGTTTTGTCAACAGTGGAAGGAAAAAGGAATACATGCATTTTATACTGGTGTTAGGTGGTTAAATATGGCAGGAAATAGTGAGTTTCAAGATGTATAAAAAAAGGCATCAGCTTTTGACAACAGCAATAACAAAATTGTATACCCAAGGTACCAACAAAAATTTAGTAAATAAATAAGAAGTATAAGCTTACTACATTTCTTACACATTGCAGCCCTAGTTTTATCCACGTTACCAAGAAGCCACCTCTTAGAAGCTTAGACGTCACTTGGATCCTCTACTTTTCTCACTATGGTCATGTTTTTGAGGCCTGCTACTGCTAAATGAAGGAATGTTAGGGCTTCTGGAGATGAATGTTAAGTGTTATTTCATAAAAACAGGAGTAAAATAAACATATAAACACTGTAAGGTTGTCCGTTCATGAAATTTCTTGGTCTAAGGAGAATGCGCTGACTCAATCAAATATAATGACCCAAAATCTGTAGGGGGTTCTAACTAAATAACTGCAGTGTACTACAAGGGTCAAAACATTCACTACCTGCTTAGAAAACAGCCAAACATGAAAGACTACAGTCATAAATTTCATATTTCTGCACCTACCTTGCATGCCATTGCCACAACTGCCCATTATCGTATATTAAATATGTAATAAAAGATCACATTAAACTGCCCATTATCATATATTAAATATGTAATAACAGATCAAATTAAACTGCCCATTATCATATATTAAATATGTAATAAAAGATCAAATTAAACTGCCCATTATCATATATTAAATATGTAATAAAAGATCAAATTAAACTGCCCATTATCATACATTAAATATGTAATAAAAGATCAAATTAAACTGCCCATTATCATATATTAAATATGTAATAAAAGATCAAATTAAACTGCCCATTATCATATATTAAATATGTAATAAAAGATCAAATTAAACTGCCCATTATCATATATTAAATATGTAATAAAAGATGCACACATATTCACATATTAATAGTTTTTGTGCTCTCTAGCAACATAAATGTAAAGCAGTTTTGACACGTTTACCTCATTCTTGGTTCATGTGTGCCCTTTTGTTTCTTGGTTCATGTGTGCCCTTTTGTTTCTTGGTTCATGTGTGCCCTTTTGTTTCATTCATTTCCATCTTACCCTTTTTCCACAGGACAGACATTTAGACAATTGCGTCCTGATTAAAAAAATATGAGAAAAAAATGTCCTTATCTGTTAAGAGAAAAAAATCTATTCTTTCTTCTAAATATTGCATAAGACTATGATACTATGTTTGAAATTCATACAATGATGTGAAATAACAAACTACCAGTGTTGCACAGAAATGACTACTTTGGTAAAGAAGTGAGGATGTCTTTTAAAGTATGTACAGCATGGTTGCCTTTATTAAATTTCTTGCTTAACCTAAAAATGTCCTTATTGTGAGTATCTGAAAAGGTGGAAATCTTGCTTTTTTTTAAATAAGAAACATCTTTATTAAATTATCATGTATGACACAGGCCATGTTACATTTACGTAAATGACAATAAACCATAGCGACGCAATCTCAGTTGCAAACATTATACCTTACAAACCGTCCCGACACAACGTAGTTGCAAACATTATACATCACTTTTTAACATATCCAGTCGTTGTTAGTCAAACATTACATATCTCATTCAAACCCTGCCTTCTGTTAAACCTGGTTCCTCCTCTGCATGTATTGATCCCACATTTCCCATGTTTTCCTATGTAATGTGCTCCTACCCTTTTCTAAATATCCCAGTTCCAGTTGTTCTAACTCTTTTTCTATCTTCACATCTTAAGGTGGCAATCTTGCTTTGAAGTAGTCAATGTGTTGCCCTGTTGCTTACATGATGTACACCTGGCTAAAGCCTGCATCAAGGTATGTATGTGACAGAAACACAACCTTAAGCAAAACAAAATAAAAATAAACGGGTATTAAGGCTATGGCAAGTAAATAAATTGTATTATCCAATTTATCTACTCGTGTGTGTAGAACAAGCCCAACTGAGAAATGAATAATCTTTCAGATGGTTACCTCACTATACATGCTGAATGTCACCTGATGAAATCATACCAAACTTCACTAATAAAATCAACCAAAAACTTCTAAAAGGAAGTCAACCATTTTACAGGATGGAAGTCTTTCCTCCATGAATTCCAGCAATCTTCCCAGCCCTTTCTCTAGCCAGTTCCAAACTGCATCTGCCACCCCCACCTCTCCTGCATACATCATTTCATTGCACAGAAAGAACTATCACATCCAAGTGCAACAACCCTCTGCTTGAGCAGGTTAAATTTGATAGACCCACTAGTACAGGCAATCTTCACTCATGAATTATTTACCACTGTAGAGACAAAATCATAACCACACTCTAACACATCTACAACCTGTATATTACACTTAATATTTTCCTAATATCTGGAAAAATGCCATTTTCAAACCTCTGCCAAAAAAAAAAACAGTTCCTCCAATCCATCAGGCTTTCTTTTCTGTCAAAAGTAGCATTAAGTTTGGTCTGGTTTCGGCACATCCTCAGCTATTTGGACACTCAGCAACAACATTCTTCATGGAATGAAAAAGTGTAAATTACTGGAGCCATTTTTATTGGCCTCACCAGAGCCTTTGATCTTGTCACTCACTCAGTTCTCCTATACTATCTCACTGAAACAGGCAATAGTAATGACACTCTGAGAAGTGGCTGGTAGAAAGGTAGTTTTTGATCCAGGGTGATTTCAATTCATCAAGCTTTACATCAGTCCTCCTGCAGAGAGGTGTCCCCCAAGGAATGATTTGGGCACAACTTTTCTTATCTATCTACATTAACAGGAGATCCTTTTGAGTTACCCATCTTCCTGTGCTGTGTTATACTGATGATATGTTCATATTCTACTCCAACAACTCTGTATCTTCTGTTGAACTCAAACTTCAGGCTGATTTTCATACCCTTATTCAATGGGTCAAAGATCAACAATTACTGAAACTTCTCTAAAATGAAAATACTTTTTGGCACTAGGCAAAAACTCATTTCTATCTCCACTTCTCTAAAAACCCTTGATCATCTTAATAACAGTACTGAAAATGTCACTTCACTGAAATGCCTAGAGTCTTGGTTGGACCTCTTCCTAAATTTCCAAGCCCAACTGGACTACACACACAAACAATTAATTCTGTCCTATTCTGGGATAACATTTGTATCTGGATCCTGTAGAAGTGCCATAAGTAAAGGTATCTTACTGGCTGAATTAGAATATTGTCTCCCTCTAACTGCTGCAGGCTCTAAAAGAAATGCGTCCACCAGTGAGCACATTGCAACAACCATATGCAGATTTATCACTCTGACTCTTTCTCCAAGAAATAAAAACCACTGCAAAACCATTGAAAAAACGAACTGGTCACCTATGAAACAATGTGCTGACTTTCTACTTGCCCTTGAACTACTTAAATTTATCAGGAATTATACCATCCCCTTACTAATCTCTAAACTATTCAGAGATGCACCAACATACAATCTTAGAAGTCTTAACTATTCATGTCCTCTCCTACAACCTCCCAAATTACACTTCATTAGATATACAATGCTTTCCCTTTCCTTGGTCCCAAACTGTGTGAATCTCTCCCTTCTGTCCTTAAAGATAATTGCTTTTACCCAATTTTCTTATCTAAAATAAAAGCACATTTCAAGACAATAAAAAAGTAATAAAACTGCTCTCTCTTTTGTCATGTAACTTAACCTCCTTCCCTCTACATACTTTTGACTGGGATTCCTTCAGTGTTACAACTCTGAATTATACCGTCTATATGATACTTGTACATACTGTGTTTTGTCATTCATTCTTTATATAACTTCATTTATCTGTTGCCTTTATATCCTCAAGCCAACTATGATATTCACTTTGATGGGCTCCAGTGAGTCGATTCCTTGTGCTCAAGGAAGCCCAGAAGGTACTCGGAGGCCAGTGATGACGTCACGACCTGCAACCGGCGATGATGGTTGTGGTTCAGTCAACGGTAATGGCGAACGCTTTGGTAATCAGACTTGTGGAAGATTACCTAATTCTACTGCTTCGTTTAAAAGAAGTAATGCTTTGGATGCATACAAGAATATATCATTTTCCGAATGGCTGGATAAATCCTTTTCGACGACAATGCAGGATACGGAAGAAACACCTAAGGACAATCATAGTTACAAGGACAAATGTAAGCGTTTTGAAATTGACTTATACAAATATAGGAACTTATGTTTGGAGAACTGGTACTTGACACAATGTGTTGAGCACAATATAGTACCTAAGGGACTGAGACTTAGCAAGTACCCCAATAACATACGGGGGAACGCGCAATTGTTTAAAGTCATTTCGGATTTATTAAATGAATGTGGAATCTCAATTCTAAAGGCAGTGATACGTAGTAATATAGAAATATTAGAAGATACCAAAAAGAGAATTGATAAACTGCAACAAGACATTAGTAAAGATTTATTTTTTACTGTGCATGAATACAAAGCTATTTATTGTAAAGTGCTTCATGATGTGGATTTTAATGTATCTAAGAATTATAAAAGGAAGTTGGGGAAAATTGAACGTGATTTACATGACTATAAAGAAGGTAGGGCCTATGTGGATCCAAGCAAATATTATAGGAAAAGGTCCTATAATAACAATTTGTCTACTGGAGGTGAAGTTTCCGGTAGAAGGCCGGACCTTGAACCCCATAATAAATACAGGACAGAGTTCCAGGAAAGAGGGTCAGTTTACACTAATTTTAACAATAAACATGGTGGTTTTGTAGTTAATGAGGAACTTGACCATTTTGACCCTTTGGGGGAAGGGGGAGAGGGTCCACGGAGGTCAGAGAGATTGAAGAAACAGAATCGTCCTTTTTCCTATGCAGAGGCAACAGGGAATCAATACTCGAGGAAACGGGGGGGGGGGGGACAACTACAGATAATGTGTGGTTTAGACAATATTATTAGAATCCCTATTGACAATGTGGACATCCTGAACTGTACATATAGAGCAGAAAGTACACATAGTGGAGACATGCAGTATGACATTGAGTGGCCTGGGGGAATGGAATACAAGCAAAGATGAATATGCTAATTCCAATAGGTGCAGAATGTGTGTGGAAAACAATTTTTATATATACAATTTTACTGATTTAGAGGTCACTACTGGTTTTTTTGGCCTTTTTACAAAAGGTTTTTCTTTTATACCTATTAAAAAACCCAAAATTGATGAAATTTTACTTGATATAAAATTATTCACAAGAAAGTTACATTTGAAAACTACATTTAAACATGAGGAACAAATGGTGACCAATGTGTTAAAAAGAAGGAGTGTGTTCAATCCCCCCTTACAACATGATATCTCCAGTTTCGAGACTTATGTATTGAATATGGTCAGGGAAGGTTTCAAAGTGGAAGACGGAATTAAAGAATATAGTAATCTGACAGTGGAAGAAATTAGTATTTTGGAAATGTTACAGTGTAATGACAAAATAAGAATTATGAAGCCCGACAAAGGGGGAGGGGTGGTTTTGATGGATCACTGGGACTATACCAGAAGGATGCCTGATATTTTAAATATAAGTGATAGATATCAGATTGCATCTAGGAATGAAATGAATATCTGTTACAAGAAAATAGACCTTTGGTTGGAAGATAATCTTTTACAAGGTCTTATAGATGTGGATCTGTATAATTTTTTCAAAGTACCCAAACCAGTAATTCCAGAGATATTTGGCATCCCAAAAATACATAAAGATGTCCAAAACCCCCCACTTAGACCTATTGTGACATCTCAGTGTTCAAAAACACAGACTTTAGCTATTTATGTAGATACTAAGCTAAAAAATTTCCACAAGGATTACCAACATATACTTATTGATTCCTGGGATTTTTTAACTAAATTCAATGTTGTTCCATATAATGAGAATTATGTTTTTATAACAATTGATGTTAGAGATTTATTTTCAGTAATACCGCATGATATTGGTTTAAATTGGTTTGAACATATGTTAATCGAATTTAATTTTCTTAACACAGTAGAGTTTAGACTGATACTTGAAAATATGGAGTTAGTTTTGAAAACCAATTTTATTTATTTCCAAGGAGACATTTACCATCAGATAGGTGGGGTAGCAATGGGCTCCTCTCGTGTGCTCCCATCTATGCAAACATTATTATGCTTTTTTGGGAGTTGCAATATGTTTTCAAATCTAAGTTCTGGGAATATGTTGTTACATATTTCCGGTTTTTGGATGATATTTTTATAATTTGGAATGGTACTGTGGAACAAATTGAAGAATTTATTCAGTATTTGCATACAACAACTACTTTTTTACAATTTACTTCTCAACATAATACTGAACAGGTAAATTATCTTGATGTTACAATTACAAAAAACAGGACAGAGAAAAAATATGAGTCTAGTATTTTTAGAAAAGAGTGTTTTTCAAATTCATATGTACACTTTGAGAGTGACCATCCATTATATTTAAGGAGGAACATTATTAAGGGTCAGATGATCAGGGCCTCACGTATGACGAGTGATAATGATAAGTGTTCTGAAGAAATGGAATTTATACAAGGGTTGTTTAGGGAAAGAGGGTATCCATTAAGATTGATTAAGAATGTTAAGAGAAAAGTTATAAGAAAACGGAACATTCAGTATCCCCCACTTTTAACAAATAGTAATGTAAATACTGGTATGGTATCACTTGATTTTTTGAGAACTAACAACATTACCATGGACAGTGGTGATCTACCCCATTTGACTCTAACATATTACAAGGGGGTAGGTTGGATACAGAAGGGAATTAATGAGGTTTGGAGAATCTTCTCTAGAATGAGTATTGATTGTTCTATCTTTCAACAACCATTGAGGTTTGGCTATAGGAAAAATCATAATTTTAAAAAACTGTTTGAGAGGAAAAAATCTTTATTTTCAAGTGGAACACAACAAAAAGTGGGGACACACAAATGTGGTAGATGTGCACAGTGCTCTTTTATAATAGGAGAAAAGATGCTTTGGTTGAGGAATATAGGCCTAAAACTGAAAAGTAATGGCTATTATACTTGCCATACTCAGGGTGTTGTTTATTTAGCCTATTGTTTGACCTGTGGGAAGTATTATGTTGGAAAAACTGAACGCAAGCTAAAACAACGTATATACGAACACATAAGGGACATAAACAAGAGAAAAGATAATAATGCATTATTTAGGCATACCAGCATATGTGTAAAGGCTAATATTAAGTTTTGGGTTCTTGAAGAGGTTAATAGAGGGGATAGGGGAGGTGACTGGGAATCCCTACTGGAATATAGAGAATTGATCTGGCAGCTTAGGTTGGATGCCTGTGGTTCCAGCGGGATGAACGATCACCTCTCGATTAAACCTGCATTGAAACTTTTAGCAAATAATCCCAAAAGGAATTAATATAAATATTTATATATATAAAAAAGAATTTTTGTCTGGGGAAAATTATTTTAGCAGTTAGTGGCCTCTTGATTCTTTTACCAAGTTATTTTATTCTATGGGTAGTTATGTATTTACTAATATATATATATATATATATATATATATATATATATATATATATATATATATATATACATATATCTATTTACAATATATTTATATATTTATTATATTATTATATATGATTATATGAAATGTATTTGATAAAAAAAAAAATTTATATGTTCTTATACATTTACACAAATGTCAAATAAATTTTAAAACAAGGATTGACATATATTTATGTATTTATAATTCACACATGTATTTGCACTATAGGATATCACATTAAGGGGTTATATATATATATATTTACATAGTTTAGAAATGGATTGTTTAACAATTTTAACATATATTCTTTATAATTTATTATTATTTTTTTCTTTTTATAAACTTCATGAAGCACTTTTTATTTCATTTTAATTAATATGTCTGTTTTATATATATATATATATATATATATATATATATATATATACACACATTTTTTATGCAATATGATTGTATAACATTTACATATTATGTTTAAGAAGCAAAGTATATTCCAGTGTAAGAGTCAATAAGTGAATACAAATGACTTTTATTTGTTTGCAATAATCAAGGTGTTATCTAATTAACTAATTGACTAACCGTGTATTTAAGGTATCTGATTTTCTTAAACAATGGATTCTGATGAAGTCTATATGGTTTAGATGAAAGCGCGCTCAATCCCAGTTTTGTTTCTTTTGTGTTATTTTTCGTTCATTAAATATATATTTTTTCTTTATTGAACCAACGAGTGGTTTATACGTTTGTGGAACAATACATTGTGCTGTTTATACCTTTATTATCGAGGTTTGGAGTTGGTTCAGAGGGTAGCCCTTTATGGTAAAGCCAGTGGAGGTGGTTTTGACTTACTAGAAACTCTAGATGTTGCCCCAACTGGTTGATTACCTGAGGTATCCAAACCAGTTCTCCAGTGTGCTTTGATGGAACTTTTCAAAGAATCAATGTCTTTGCTGTATTGCAGGACCAACACCTGTGAAGGGTTATCTGGACTTTTATCATTGTATTTATTCTGACCCACTGTAGATCCAGGTTGTCGTATAATGGAGCCATACTGAAAATTTCTATGCTCCATCACAAAACTACTAATATCGTCCAACATGCCCTGTGCATAAGCCCCAGCTTTTAAAAATTTCACAAAATTTGATAGCTTCAACTTGGAAGTTGGTGTCATCAGAAACTAATCTACTAAGCCTGATCAGTTACCCTTTCAACAAATTCTATTTCTGCCATGCAGGGTGTTGACTATCGAAACGCAAATATGCATTTGAAAAAGTGTTTTTTCTGAAAATGTCGGACTCGTATTTTTATTCCTTGAAATTTTTGTACAATGTGATGTTGAGAAAATCAATAGAATGTGTGTTCCATTGGTGGGTAAATTCTAGGAAGTTGAAGTTTAAAAAGTCCATAAAAAACTTCAAATCCTCTGAACTTCCCTTCTATAAGAGTGTTGTATACATAGCCTTCTGTTTATCATGTCCAGCATTCTATGTAGGCAAGACTACTGGACCTTTGTGGATAAGAATCTATCAGCACGTGTATGCAACTGGTAAAGCCAAATCTTGCAATGACCTTTACAAGCATTCTTTGATGTGCAAGGTTTTTAAGAAATTTGGCTTTACCATTTTAGAGAAGGTGGAATGCCTGGAAAGAGTTGGTGATTAGGAAACCTTTGTTGAAAAGAGGGAGCTTCATTGTCAGCTTTTATTAAATGCCACTGCCCCATTAGGTATTAATGACGTAATATCTATCAAGCCAATTTTGAAGATCAAGTCAGACTACATCTCAAAGGACTTACTTTTCTAAAATGTTTTTAAATAGTGTAATTGATCATATAAGCTATTTTACGTGTTTAGCGTTTACTAATTTTTCGCATCTGCTATTATTTTTTTATACAATATTTACTTTTATTTTTAATGCTGTTGGTGTTTAGCATGTATATATATATATAAATATATATAAATATATATATATTAAGATATATACATATATATATATATATATATATAAATATATATAAATATATATATATTAAGATATATACATATATATATATATATATATATATATATATTTGATGCAGGAAGTTTGGGAACAATACTTGATTTTTTAATGTGTGTATACCTTTAAATTTTTGCCAGTGTTTTTTGTGTCTTTTTTCAGTGTATAAATGGAAGGAGGTAGGGATCACATTGTTTCTGTAGAAGTTCCTTTTCAGCTCTAACGAAAGTGCTTAAAAAGTTGTGTAATTAAAGACGCTGCTGTGTTCTAGTATTTTTTTTTCTTTGAGTTAGCAAGTACGCTGATTGTGGTTTTGGGTTTTTTAGATGATTTAAAACTGTACACTTTATCAGATGAGGTACTGAAAGCACAACTGCAAGTGGTCAAAACTTTTTCTAATGATATAAGAATGTCATTTGGTCTTCATAAATGTGCAAAAGCAACAGTTAATGCAGGAAAGCTGCAGCACCAAGAAAAAAGGAATATGATATAAAAGAACTTGAGCAAGAGGGAGTGTGTAAACATTTGGGAACTGATGAAGGATCAACAATAAAACATGAACAAATGCAAATAAAAGTAAGGAATATTTTAAAAGACAAATTAATCCAGGAACAAAGTTCAAGTTATAAACCAGTTTGTTCTTCCTGTCCTCACAGTTTTGGAGTGATTGACTGGCCCCAAAAGGTGTTGGATAGGTTGGACAGGAAAACAAGAAGGATGCTTCATGCTCACCAAATGATTTATAAAAATCAGTACATACCAAGATTATATATTTCCCATTTTAAAGGAGGCATGGGCCTCCTCAAAATTGATTACATGCATAAATCTGCAGCTATGGGAGTGCATATATGTTTGCTGACCTCACAAGACCCAAACATAGTGAAAGTTTTGAAACATGAGGATAATAAGTCTAAGATGACTTCCATGCATAGTTTAGCAGAAGCATATTATCATCAAGTGGGAATGGAAATCAAACCAGAAGTAGATAAAAATCAGGTAGCAAATGAATGTGCCAAAAAACAAAAGAAAGGATATAAGGTGAAGGATCAGATGAAAAGGCAAGAAATATGGAAAATGCATAAATATAGCTGCATGTATAGAAAACTCTTGGAATAACATCATGTTGATCAGGATCGAACAAAGGAATGGTTAAGGAGAGGTGAATTTAAACCAAAAGCTGAACAGTTAATATTGGCAGCCCAAGATGGTGGACTATGTACATGTTGGTTTACAAAGTCCATTGAACATGTGAGAGAAACAGACAAATGTAGGTTTTGTAAAACAGAACTGGAAACAGTTGCACATCTTGTTGCTGGTTGTGATATATTAATGGCAGAAGAACTGCATACTGAAAGGCATAATAATGTGGCAAGACTGTTGCAATGGGGATTCTGCAAACATTGTAATATTGAAGTAGCTGAGTACCACTGGAAACATGAGCCACAAAGCTTCATAGAAAATGTTGAAGTTTATATCACATGGAATCATCCATTACCAACAGATCAAAAATAGATGCAAAAAACCTGATATAGTATCTCTGTACCTGAAGAATGCAACGTTCCTGTAATCATGGCTGCACAGGTAAAAAACACGCAATCCAAAGCCAACAACACAGCATCCATGGGACCTGACAACATCCCAGGCTGCATTCTACATGCACTACAGAACAAAATGGCACCCTACCCAAGTACCATGTTCAATCACAGCCTCAGTTCAGGCTATGTGCCCACTGCATGGTGCACAGCAACAGTTATCCCACTCCACAAAGGGGTAGCAACCACGACCCCAGAAACTGCCACCCCATTAGCCTGACGAGTCTGGTCTGCAAGGCTATGGAATGTACCACCATGGAACTTATAAACAATGCCATTTGTAATCTCCAAACTCAGGACCCCACCCAGTTCGGGTTTGTAAAAGGCAGATCATGTCTGCTAAACTGGATAGACTTCTTTGAAGTGGTCACCAAAGCCATAGATGAGGGTAAGGTGGTTCACACAGCCTATCTAGATCTCGCCAAGTCTTTTGACACCATCCCCCACTCTGGAATTATAAACTCACTAAACTAGATATAAATCCCTATGTCACAAGATGGGTTGCCAAATGGCTCACTGACAGAACCCACACTCTGAAAGTAGCAGACTCCAAATCCAACTTCAGACCAGTAACAAGTGGAGTACCACAGGGTTCAGTCCTGGGTCCTCTCCTGTTTGCTATCTACTTCTCTGAAGTACAGGCTAACCAAGAAGGTCTTTGTCTAATGAAGTTCACAGATGACTGCAAACTAGGAGCCATAATCAAAACTCCAAAAGATGTGGACATCCTACAAAAGGGCCTCTCTGAGACAGTTGCCTGGTGTCAAAGTCATGGCCTCAAGCTCAATGCCAAAAAGTGCATTATCATCCCTTTTGGTAAAAACTCTGTACCCATGAACTACCACATAGGCAATAGTCTACTTAATACCCAAAGTGTGATAAGAGACCTTGGGACACAGGCAGAGAGTAATCTCTCCTTTAATAATCACATCACCACAGTAGTCAGGAAATCCTTCTACGTGGCACACCTCATCACAAAAGGTTTCTCATCTAGGAAAAAAGAGGTCATTGTTCCCCTCTACTCGTCACCCATTAGACCCATTATAGAGTGCAACGCCCCTTTTGGTATGTACCTCACAAGACATCTACAACGACTGGAAAGACTGCAGAAATACCTCACAAAGAGGATTACCAGCCTCAAATAGATGCCCTACACAGACCATCTCAAAAACCTGCAGCTTTACTCCATTGCATATCGCCTACTCAGAGGCAATGTCTGCCTATCACACAAAGCATAGTTAAACCCAGAGCTTTTGGACATGCTCCACTTAAAGAAATCCCAATCCCTCTGAGCTACATGCTCTAGGGACCTAAACCTTGTCACCACAATAAGCAGAACATGCTGGAGGAATAGATTCCTGTCCCAGAGACTTCCCATACTCTGGAACAAACTACCTATCTATATCAAACAAAGCTCCTCATTAGCACTCTTCAAGAAAAATCTTGATGATTGGATGGGAGATAGGAAATTCACCTCAGGGATCACTTCTGTGACTCTGCTCGACAGTGGCACAGCAAAATAATTTTTTTGTGTGACGAAAGCCAGTGTACCTTTTGGCTAGGCTTAAATAGGCCCTAGGACCAACAGCCTAGTACCTACCTATGAACCTATGAAAAGAAGACAAATGTAGCATTGATCATTGAAATTGCTACACACAGTGACTACAGTGTCTTACATAAAGAGAGGCACAAAGTCATAAAATATCAGGAGTTGCAGGCAGAAATGAGGACAATGTGGAATAAAGATACCCAGACTGTTCCAGCAGTAGTAGGAGCAATGGTTCTTCTAGAAAACAATTTAAAATCATACTTAGATATGTTATCAATGCATGCAACTCCATACAAATTGCAGAAGGAGTCATTACTGACCAC
This sequence comes from Protopterus annectens, assembly GCF_019279795.1. NCBI lineage: Eukaryota > Metazoa > Chordata > Ceratodontiformes > Protopteridae > Protopterus > Protopterus annectens. The sequence goes on along the minus strand of NC_056727.1, from coordinate 965,462,606 downwards.
ATTGTGGGTGCTGCGAGGAGCACTTTTGGCTAACATCAAAGACTGAAACAGTACTAATTTCATGAACTTTAATCATACTTTGACTAAGGAATGAGATCCATTCCCGTCATAGTATTAAAAATTCAAAAGACTTGGAGAAATAAAAAAAAGACAGCAAACAATTTAGCAGTAATTTGTGTAAGATTCTGGATTTGAAAAAGTCATTTATTCTGATAAAAGCACTCATCCATGAAATAAAAAATGTTGAGGAAAATTTCCTCTGGAAAGAAAGATTTGGCAGATAAGGACTTTACCAATATGAATCCTACTACCAGGTCTCTTACACTATCCAGGTTATTTGTACTCCTTGATTGTCCTGTACCTCACATCAGGTGGGGCAGGCTGGATAGACAGTTTTGCTTCACTGATAGTTGTTCTGTGTTTTTTTCAAGCACCCCTATCAGGGATTTCCCTGTTTGAGACCCCAGTCTGAAGTGGATAAGTCCATCAGATGTCAGGAAAGCAGGAGCTAGTAACTGAAGAGGGACCTAAGAAATGGCTAATAATAAGCAGCTGTGGTGGGAAACAAAAGAAAAAATAATTAGAAAAATTCATAACATCTACAGAGTGTGTGCGACAGACTGCCTTGTTTTTCATATCACTGTCCCAGATGTGTTACCCAAGTCTAATATAAATGTTCTCTTCTGATATATTCTCCTTCACATCCACTATTTATGCCCACAGTAAACCACCTTAACAGACCTTAGTAACTAATTCACCTTTTTATAGATCACTATCCAACTTAACTAGTTCATTCCTAGTGACTCTAATTACTTTATTATTTTCGAAATGCGTTCATATTTGATCTGCCACTTTCCCGATGCATTGTTTTTCTTATGACAGAGACCAAATTATTTTCTTCTACTCATTGCATTACCACTCACAGTATGAGACTGGGTACTGTAGGGAGCTACTGGATGAAGAAAGGTGTTGGGATCTGGATTTTGCCCACCGTATTCAGGCTGAATCTACCACATCTAGGGTGACAATGTATCACCCTGGGGCACAGCTTTTAGAATTCAGGAACTACCCACTTTTGTAGGATAATAAAGCAACATTGTACTGGTTCCTACTAATGCATTGTTGATGAAACATGAGTAGCGCATTTTATACACAATTAAATTCCAGAATATTTTCAAAGGTGTAGTTCTACAGTGTGTCATACAAGTTATGGAGGTCACATAACTTCCACCATCCTTCACAGCAAAATGACACTGGAATACTTCAGTCTTTATTTAACCTTTCCAGATAAATTTGTAGCTTTATTCTACCATTCTCCTATTCAACCTATCTGCCATTTCCCTTTTACAGAAAGACAAGTTTTACGTTAGATAATTCTTTGATGGCTTTGAATATATGCACAGAGGAGGGAAAATGTTATCTCCAACTATGCTTTAATGGCTTCTCTGGCACCAGAAGTGCACTTTATGTTTCTGTTTTGTGCTTACTCACATACCTTCCAACCTCTTAGAGCAAGAAAGCTGGATAAAGCCATAAATAAAAGTGTGACAAAGGCTCAAAAATAGGAACAATTTTGAAATATTGTTCTTACAAACTTAAAAATTTGAAAATAACAGGTTTTATATTAGCATACATTTTCTGAAGGATATGAAGTCTGAAACTCAAATGTTTGTCATTATTTGCTAACTTCAAGTTTTTAATGATTTAACACTAATTTGAAAGAAAACCAAAATTTTATGAAAAATGGACCAGAAATATGAGGCCAAAATCTGGCAATTCTGCAAAAATCTGTACAGTTGAGAGGTATGCAAATATTGTTGATCTGTAGGTCGGTTTGTCTGGTCAAGTGTGTCCAGAGTCCAGTTGTCTGCAGTTGTGAAGTGCAGGTGTCCCCGATGTAAGTTTTTTTTCTTTTTTTGGAACTTGAAACTTGGAAGTAGGGCCTTCAGTAGCGAGCCGAGTTGGATGCAGAAGCGGAGGCTGAAACCTGTCTGCTGGTGTGATGTTTGGAAATGGATTTGGGTCAAAGAGAACCGGAATGGATTTGAGAACTAATGATGGTGGATGAGGAAGACTGAGGAGGAGGAAAGATTGTTTGAGTGGTTGTAGCTTTTCAGGTTTGCAGATGGCAGTGGTTGTGAGGTCTGCAGGGTCGGAGGGGTCAGACTGGGACCTGGATTTGTTGGTACTGGAGTGGAGATACGGTAGTTTGAAAATTCTGAGCCTTCAGCTGGACTGAGACTTGGATGCTTCTGGTACTGGAGCAGAGATGTGGCAGTTGAAACTTCTGTGTCTGGGGTTGGACTAGGACTTGGTGGTAGCTGGTGCTGGAATGAGAGACATGGCGGTTGAAGCTTCTGTGCCTTTGGTGGCTCGCTTCTGTTGTTATTATGTGTATTTGTTCTGTGTTGCTGTGTTAATGTTTGTGTTGAGCTTGGAGGAATGCAATTTCATTCAGCTGTGCACTTGTGTGTAGTTGACTTGAATTTTTGACTTGGCTCATCTCTGAATATAATGCTAACAAACAGCTAACATTTGAGTCATACCAGCCTATCTATTCCTAGTAAGGTTCATTGTTCCACACAGAAAATAATGAGCCAAAAAAGAGTGGTAATATCACTTTTTTCAAAAAGAAATCATTTTATGAATCATCAGTACTCCAAAATCAAACCTGCTAGGTAGAAATAAAAAAAAATCCATCAAAATAGTTTAGTTAATCAAGACCACCAAAAAAAAAAATATATATATATATATATATATATATATATATATATATATATATATATAAACAATAAATACATAAAATACATTGGACTCTCACAGTTATATCCTACATTTAGTAAAAAGGCAACTGTGTTGAACATTTTTCTGATATAAGAAAGGTGTTTAACAAAGTTAAGAACCACTCATTGCTATTATGCTGTAGCAGTGTCAGCCACAACACAACTGTGTGAGATGCCAAAATCAGCTTTAAAAACTGTTAGACACTTTCCTGGCACCCACCCACCCAGACTCTCACACACGCACATACACACAGATGCGCACACACGCAAAAAAACAAGACAGTGACAGAGTCTGTGTAATGAAGCCAGGACTGTTAGCTTCACCTGTCAGCCTCTGCAAGAATCAGGCATTTTGGCAAAAACTCACTTCTGATAACTACCTGGATGTTTGTATCTTGCCCTGAGAGGGAACAGATAGACTGAGAGGCTAGGCGATAAAGGAGAACACTGCATCACGTGGAACTACAGTTACAGAATGCAGATGCCAGTATACAAATACTGGCATAATTCGTTTGTTAGTTTTTTTATCCAATTAAAAAGTTAGAACAATAACGAGTTTCTCAACAACATGCATTGTCTGAATATTAAGAAGCATGACATGCTAATGCCTGCCATTACTGACCGAATATTATCTGATGTGATAAGCACTGGTTAAATAACATTAGGCTAAATTTGCGATGTTGAAACTTAACAGAACAACAGGTTTTGCATCAACATACATTTTCTGAGCAATAAGCAAGTATGATTTACAAGGGGAAATGGCAAAAAAATGAGGATACGTCTGGGACTTAAAACAACAGGCTTTGGATCAACATGCATGTAATGAATGATAAGAGGTATAAAGGTCTAATGTCTGACGTTATGGACTGTAATCCTCAGTAGTTAACCAGGAAATCAAATATTTTACAAGGGGTATGGCAGAACCAGGGTTGTTCAGCAAAATCAGACTAATGTAGAAATGCATTTGTTAACACTTAAGGCATCAGATAGTGCTTTTTTGTTCTTGCTTGCTGGGGTTTTGTCTGAGGCTACTTTTCATAAAATATTGTTTGTGATAAGGTGTAGGATGTTAGTGCAGTAGTGAGCAGCTGTACTGTCACATACCTCTCAAATTCTTAGCATGAGAAATCTGGACAAAGCCTAAAATAATGGGGAGAAAAAAGGCCCCAAAATAGTAACAGATTTTAGATATTGCTTTTATAAACTTAGAAGAAGTAGATTTGTGTTAGCATGCACTTTCTCAAAGATTTATAGTATGAAACAAATGTGAAACTCAAATGTTTGTCATCATTTAGTGACTTTAATCCTCAGTGATTTCAAGTAAAATCACAAATTTTATGAGAAACGGACCAAAAATATGAGGCAAAAAATCTGGACATTATGTGAAAATCTAGACAGTTGAGGAGTATGTACTAAGCAGTATGTAAACACAATAGATTGTCAAATTCTGATAATCACAGCCACACAGGTAGAAACAGCACTCTCCAAAGCTAAGAATACAGCATCCATGGGACGAGATGACATCCCAGGCTGTGTACTACATGAACTATAAAATGAACTGGCACCCCACCTAACTGTCATGTTTAATCATAGCCTCACCTCAGGCTTCGTGCCCACTGAGTGGCGCACAGCTACAGTTATCCCGATCCACAAGGGAGGATCCACCTTGGATCCCAGGAACTACCATCCCATCAGTCTGACAAGCCTGATCTGCAAAGGCATGGAACGCATTATCATGGAACTTATAAACAAAGACATTGGCAACCTCCAGACACTGGACCCCACCCAGTTTGGGTTTGTGAAGGGCCAATCTTGTCTCCTGAATCTGATTGATTTCTTTGAATCAGTCTCCAGAGCCGTGGACGAGGGTAAGGACCACACAGCCTATCTGGACCTCGCCAAGGCCTTTGACACCATCCCCCACTCTGGAATCATAGATAAACTTACTAAGCTGGGCATAAATCCCTACATCACTCGATGGGTTGCCAACTGGCTTACTGACAGAACCCAGACTGTAAAAGTAGCAGACTCCAAATCCAGCTCCAGACAAGTGGAGTACCTCAGGGTTCAGTCCTGGGACCACTCTTGTTTGGCATCTACTTCTCTGAAGTACAGGCCAACACTAAGGGACTCTGGCTAACAAAGTTTGCAGATGACTGCAAACTGGGAGCCATTATTGAATCCCCAAATTATGTGGATATTCTACAAAAGGGCCTTACAGAAACAGAAACAGATGCCTGGTGCCAGAGCCATGGGCTCAAGCTTAATGCCAAGAAATGTATAGTCATCCCCTTTGGAAAAAAACATAATGATTGGCTTTTGGATTGGATTTTTATGATGCCGAGGTGCCAGCCCGATGACCAACCTTCAAAGAAGGCACGCCCATTCACGCATGTCTTTTCGAACACCACTCGACCGGTCTCAGTTACAAATAAGTTAACAGTAATATTCAGCGGGGGGGGGGGTATTATTGGGAAGCCATCGACCACCAGAATCCATTCTAGGAGATGGTTCCACAAGTATGTTATTTTCTGCGATGGTATTACCATACTTAGAATATGGGTATTTCCAGCAAAAAAATTTTTGAATTTATAAGTATTTAAATATATAGTGTGGGTATTGTGTCATTTTTCTGCTTGAAGAGTTTGCTGAAAGATGAAATAAAGATTGCTTTTTCCTTGTATGTGCACATATGTTTATCAATATGATATATGTGGTATTTATAATGTACATTTATTATGCCAAAATGTGTATGGTACTTGATTTATACACTTCAGGTCCTTTCCTTAAGCAGTTTGGGGTTTTGTGTATGTAATATTTTATATGGCGTTTTATCTGGTTTAACACTGCAGACATTGTGTATGTAATGTTTCATATAGCTTTTTGTCTGGTTAAAGACATATCAACTTGTCTGCCCTAGTTTTAAGTATTCGTTTTGGTTTGAATAGCATTTTAAATGTAAATTATAACTTATAGAATGGTTACTAAGAAAGGAATGAATTCAAATTTCAATTGACTTAGACCTTTGCAACAGGTGTTTGCAAAGGCACACAGGCATAGCTCTCAACCTCTTAGCACAACAAAATCTGGACAAAGCCAAAAATAATGGGGGGGACAAATTTTAAATATTACTCTTATAAACGTAGAAAGTTGCTAGAATAAAAGGTGTATTACCATGCAGTCTCTGAATGATATGAAGTTTGAAACTGAAATGCCCGTTATTATTTATTGAATTCAGTCCTTACTGATTTGCCACAAAAAAAGTAAAAAATCGCAAATGTTATGAGGAACACACTAAAAATATGAGTACAAATATGGACATTCTACAAAAATCTGGACAGTTCAGCGGTATGCGGACACAGGAGCTAGTCAGACTGTATCTGCACCATTTATTAACATGGGGGCATCTGCTGATGCTGGAAGAACTAAGTGACACTCAGCCTTTTGTTTAAGTCAGATCTTGATAACTGGATTGTAGATTCAGAAATAAAGAACTGATGTTCCTAGATGGTCTAACATAAACATCATACTAGAACTTAAACTTTTGGGTACAACATCTTAAAGTGACTTACCTTACATTTTTACATCCCTTCTCATAAGCTGAATAGATTGTATACAACTATATGACTATGCTACACTAGGGCTACCTTATAAAATGCAATTCATATATACATACTGATCATATCAAAACATTGTATGACATCTCACTGGATCTATGTAGTTATCAAACCTGTCCCAGAGACTTCCCATACTCTGGAACAGGCTGCCCTTCTATGTCAGGCAAAGTTCTTCATTAGCACTCTTCAAGAAAAATCTTGATGAGTGGATGGGAAATAGGAAATGCAGCCGGGGATCACTTCTGTGTCTCTGCCCGACAGTGGCACAGGAAAATAACTTTCTTGGGTGGCATAAGCCAGGGAACCTTGTTGGCTAGGCTTACATAGGCCCTTGGGCTGATAGCCTAGTACCTACCTATGAACCTGTGTATCCATGAACTACCACATAGGTGGCTGGACACTAAACATCGAAAGTGTGATGAGAGACTCAGGGACACAAGTGGACAGTGGTCTCACTTTCAATAACCACATCGCCACAACAGTCAGGAAATCCTTCTATGTGGCACACCTCATCACTAAGGGCTTTTCATCCAGAAAAAAGGAGGTCATTGTCCCACTGTACTCATCCCTCATTAGACCCATTATAGAGTATAATGCCCCATTTGGCATGTACCTCACAAGACATCTGCAACAGCTGGAAAGGCCACAGAAATACCTCACAAAGAATCACAGGCCTAAAGCAGATGCCATATGCTGACCATCTAAAAAAACTCCAGCTATACTCTGTGGTATATCGTCTACTCAGAGGCAATCTCTGCTTAACATACAAGGCCATGTCAAACCCTGAGCTGTTGGACATGCACCACTTAAAAAAATCCCAATCCCTCAGAGCCACATGCTCCAGGGATCTAAACTTTATCATCACAATGAACAAAACATGCTGGAGGGATAGGTTCCTGACCCAGAGACTCACCATACTCTGGAATAGACTGCCCATACATGTCAAGCAGAGCACCTCAATGGCCCTCTTCAAAAGGAGCCTTGATGATTGGATGGGAGATAGGAAATTCACCCCGAGGATCATGTCAGTCGCCCTGCTAGACAGGGGCCCAGAGAAGTAAATATTGTGGGAAATAAATTCAAGGGAATTGTTATGGCTAGGCTTGCATAGGCCTTTGGGCCGATAGTCTAGTACCAACCTATGAACCTATGAACTACCATGGTCCAGTATCATTCTAAGCAGTATGTAAACACACTACCATGGTCCAGTGTCATTCTAAGCAGTATGTAAACACACTACCATGGTCCAGTATCATTCTAAGCAGTATGTAAACACACTACCATGGTCCAGTATCATTCTAAGCAGTATGTAAACACACAACCATGGTCCAGTGTCATTCTAAGCAGTATGTAAACACACTGCCATGATCCAGTGTTCTCCATTATCACTGAGTGGCTGTTACCGTACAGAGAGAATTAATAGGCCAATTAGTCTCAAGATTGCTGAGGAGTTGCAAGCAGTGGTGGTAAAAGAATAATTAGAAAAAAATCACACCAGTTGCCAGCGGCATACCATTATTGCTGCTTCATGATTAAAGAGGCATGCAGGAAATGTCTGATGAGTAGAACAAAGAAAACAAGCCAAGAAGCATAAAGCACATCTCAATGTGCAGACAAAAAATTGGGTAAAACAGCCATAACATGCCATCTTGTCATTGCACAAATACGTACCATAGGCTAGCAGATAACACTGGCACCCTGCATCCAGACATGCCACTGGTATATCTACTGCACCTCGACTGTAGTGCTCCACTGGTAAACAGTTTGGCTTTATCTGTTAAAGTAGTGTCAGCCTTAATACTGAAATTGCACACCTAGAGTCCGAGCCAAAAATCAGAGCAAGATGTGATTCCGAAGTACAAGGAGAATCATAAGACATGTTTTTCTTTAGCCATAATAGAGACAAATGAGCAATCTACTCTACAAAAGCATTTCATACTTTCCTAATGTGCTATACAATTTACAAGGTGCTACAAAAAGTCTCTTGTCAGGCTAATGTACAATAATGCTAGAGATGATTTTCATGATAATTAAACACTTACTTTATTCTCTGACCATGCACCTTAAACACTTACTTTATTCTCTGACCATGCACCTAAAAGGTTACAATTATGTCCAATTAGCTAAACATAAATCTGGAAAATATAATATGACTTTCCTAGCATCATATCTTCAACAAAGCATGAAACATGTTCCATGTTTACTACTTTCACAACCTCAGGCAGAAACCTCCTAGTAGCAAAAAGATAACTACATACAAGTTTACTCAAAATTTATAATAAAAAGACTTCCGGCTTTTCCCGGTTAGGGGTCGCCACAGCAGAACTCCAGTCCACTCATGATTGGCAGTGGATTTTTACAGTGCCGAGTTGCCAGCCCAATGCCCAATCTTCAATGAAGGCATGGCCATTCACGCTCACACCTACCTGTATGTCTAACATCACTTGACCGCGAGGAAGACATGCAGACTCCACACAAAAGGCGCTCCAGCCGAGAATCAAATGGGAGAACCTCTTGCTGTGAGGCGACAACACTAATCATTGCACCACCATGGCTTTTACTCAAAATTTATTACTCAAAATGTATAATATTATTTGAAAATAAAAACTGAGTAAAAACTGAGTAAAAAATGAATCTACCATCTGCATAATTCCGCCAATTAAGTGTTTTATTCCCCTACTGACTCTTCAGTGTTAGCAAACTACAAACATGCTGATTCAATCAGGCTTTACTTAAAAATGGTCATATGAAGTGCTATTTAGATTCATAAAATGTTACTATCCTAATAACCCAGGGGAGCTTTCTAAGCCTAGCTAAGTTTTCCCGAAAGAATAACAATGCCCTGTATCCAATTAGGACATTGAGGGCCAGGCATTTATAAGCTACCTCTGTTCATAAGGGACATGACTGGTAAGGTGGTAAAATTGCAATAGTGAATGGATGGCAAATTGACAACAGGTTCAAAGTTAGTAGGCATTTCATTCAAAGGAGGACATACTCAGCAAGTACAAGACAATATCGGCAATCCATCTACATGCTGTGGGAGTAAAACCCACAAAGCTAAATAAACCCCTGTGTTCATAGGTGTATACTAGATTACCTGCTGGCTAAAAGACAAGTTTGGGCTCCAATCTTTACTGCTACTGAAGAATATGCTCCTCTGATGCTTTCAGGGATTGATGATTGGCTTAGTGTTGTTCTTTTGTTGGGCAGCAAATTCCCTTTGGGGAAAAAGCTTCCATTTTCTAAATATTGTTTGTGTTTTTTTATCACTTTCCTCTTAATGAAAGTTATTTTAAAGCTAGATTTTTGTGTTTTAAAGGGTTATCATGAGACTGTTTGTACTTTTAAACAAGAGCGTTCTTTTTTTCTCTGTCAGTTTAAAAATGGTGTAAAGTAATTGAAAATCATTTTTAGTGTATATAAATTGTGTTTATTTTACCTTTTGGGGCTGGCAAAGTGTTTAAAGTGCTTTTTACTGTGTTTTTTTCCCTGTAAAAAAGTGACCTTTAAATATGTGTAGTTTTTTCAGCATTTGCTGCTTATTTTCCCTAAGAAAGAGATATCATTTTCCACTTGATCATGGAGCAAATTACCATTCCCTTGGTTGGTTCTTCTTCAGCTACAAAAAAAAAAAATTAAGCAAACAGCCTTTGCCACCACAGCAGGCAAACAATTTGCCTCAGCCATGGCTGAGTGACTCTGCTATGGCCTTTTGTTGTACCTTAGACCACTTTTACAGCAGAACCCTCTGGTATGGTATCTACAGCCACTATGGACTGGGGGTTAGCCATGTCCTCTGTGGCTGTTGGGGTCCCCTCAGTGTGCAAGTGAGAGGGCCTTTTGTTGATTCTTGGAGACGGAATGGGGAAGGCTTCACTGCTGTGTCAGAATGCTGTGCCCATCCCTGGGGAAGCAGCTGGTGCCATTAGTAATATGGCTGGACCCACTTTTCTTGTCAAAATGAAACAGAAAGCTAAGCATGTGTCTACTTCTCTTCAAATTTCCTTAGACATGAATACTTTACTAGGTCTAGCTCAGGGTTAAATTCAAGCTATTGATCGTTTTTGTAAAGTAGTTTCTGATAAAAGAAACAGGGATACCACTTTTTTGGAAAAGATTAAAGATTCTAAATATGTAGCTTTGGTTGATCACACTGCTGCTAGGCTAACTACAATACTAATCTTTCTACTAATGATGTAAAAACTACTAATAAGTATAGGGAGAAAATGTATACTTTTGTAACTTTGATTTTCAGAATTTCGAATTGCTAGGTTCATGTTAACTTTGTGCTGAATAATTGTGAAAGTATGAAGAATGTTTTATCTGTAGTTTCTTTTGTATGGAAAATCCTGCTTTAAATAACTTAGTTTCTTCTACTGCACAGATCACTACTCATTGTTGGCAGTGTGTATATGACTTTGCTGATACGTCTTCCAGGGCTCTGGCCACACTGGTACACTTTTGAGAAGGTTTTCATGGCTGCATTCTCAGATCCTCCAAGATAAAATTAAAAATGAGATTTTAAATTCTCCTTTGGATAGACATTTAATTTTTGCCCCCTCTGCTGCAGCAGTAATCAAAAAGTTGGATGAAAGAGGTAAACTGCTCCAGGGAATATTTCAGCCCTTCTTTTCCAAATTTTCTAAGGGATTCTTTGGGCAGGATTCACGAAGCCTTCGTGTAAAAGTTATAACTCATACACGGAGGCTGCAGTTAAACAGAGTGATGTCAGCATGCTTTGCATATTCATGAGAGCATGCTGAATCACACTTAAGGCTAACACGGTCCATGTAAGACAGTAGGGGGCGTGTCTGTAGGCCGAGCCCTGTAAGCGGACACGCCCCCAGAAGAGGAAAAGTTCCCAAAGTAAACACCCACGACAGAGTCCACGGAAATGTGAATAAACAGAACACAACACATGCCCCCACAGACTATGAACAGAAAACATATAAATAAACATGTTATATATTTTTTTTAAATTGTAAAAATGTTTAACCGTGAGTGCGCTCGTTTGCGTGGGCATGCCCGTAGCGCAGCTACAGTTAGCAGTTAGTGGGAAAGCATATAAGAACTAAATATGCAAAATAAGGCAGGAAGCAATAGCGTAGCGGTAGAGATGTTGGCTGAAGAGCAGGCATTCATGGTTCGAGCCCCCACAGCACCAATTTTTATTTTTAGCAAAATAAGCACGAAACAAGTCGCTGACAAATATGTACACATAAAACCACAGTTTATGTAAAATATAATGAAATAGCCCATTTATATTGAAGAAATGTGAGGTAACAAAAGAATAAAAATGCCAGATGTGCCCATAGCTGAGCTACAGTTTAACAGGGTGAGTGCATCTGCCCGTAGATGAGCAGTGGTTTAACTGGTGCAAAATGAGTGCCTGTAGCTGAGCAGTGGTTTAACATGCTAAATCTATGTGCCCCTAACTGAACTGAGCGTAATATGCGTGCAGATAGCCAAATGAAACAGCGTACCCCATTTGCGCGGAGCTGCGCAGCGTGCAAACAAGCTAACCGACGGGCAACGTTGAGCAAGCCATATCAAAACTGCCTTTACACAGACACACCCCTCAGCATGTCTAGACAGTCATGAAAAATAAAAAGCAGTGGCCAGGTTCAAACCCAAGATACTATACACCATAGTCAAGGTACCAAACCACTAAGCCATGACAGCAGTACCTAGAAATGCAATAATAGCCAATATATAGGAATGAATACAAACTGGAGCATGACAATGCAGGTTTACTGAAGTTGATACAATTCCAAAATGGCCAATCACAGATATGTGTGGGAAAAATGGACTATATAAGCCCCATAGGCGGGAATACACAGCATAAATGATTGTAGAACTAACCTGCAGGCAGAATGACAGGAGTAGGAGAGGGTAGTTGCTTTCGAGCACAGAGGTGGGGTGTTGAGGAGTCCAGGTACATGGTCTGGCTCCTAGTCCACAATCATGAGGCCCAACTCATGCAGGGCCAGGTCCTCTGGGGAGCATACAGGGCTGAGGCGTGGGACCAGTTGGCTCATGATCTCACCAGTGCCACAGGGATTCCAAGGACTGGTGAGCAGGTCCATCACCACCATGCGGACCTGAAGAGACGCAAGCAGGACCAACTGAACCTTTGGATCCAGGAGGCCCGGAAAACACCCAACGCCCCACTACTGAGTAAGTTACATTTAATTATGTATGTAAGAAATTAAACTAGCTGATATTATGGAGATGTGTATTCCAATATTACTTCATTTATATTACAGCTGCAGGTGTCCGTTATGCGAACCGCAGAGCCTATGGCGATAGGCTGGTGCGGTTGTGCCACCAGGCAGGTCAGTAATCCACTACCAGTAACTGTAAAGAAATATAAAAGTATGACAGTCAGCAAAAGAGTGCAGTGTAGTCAGTAAGGAATAAAATGTGCAAGTAACAGTGTGAAAGTGTCTGCAAGTATTGCTTGATTACAAAAGTGTGTTTCAGCCTGTAAGTTAAACCAAAAAATGAAACTGTCTGACATAAATTCTGAAATAAAAATGCCCTACCTGTAAGAAAATAGTACACAACCTGCAGCAGACTGAAAAGTATAGCTGCAGAAGATGATGAAATCACGTGTGAAATATATCCCTGTTGAAATACTGAAACATGACAGAAGTGAGACTGCTGGAAAGGATTGTAATAACTACAGGTAAAACATGTCAATAAAGCCTAGAAGTAAGTACCATCCTGAATAATAAAATGAAAGCAAGTGAGAGAGTGTGAGAAAGTGTCATGAATCCAGCAATACAGTAGTAATAACCTCTGAATAAAGTATACTGCAGTCAAGACAGAATGAAATGCATGTGAGAATCAAAACCAAACAGCGAAATCTGTTCAAAGTGTTGCTGCATCTGGAATGTGTATCCCAAAATCTGGATATGTTGCTCTCAGTCTGTAATATGCAGATAGGATGATTGTCTGATATACCAAACATCCACACTTGTCTACAGCTATATAAAGCAAATGTAGCAGGATGATGTAGCTGAACAAAGCGAGCTATGAATGTGTATGAAGAACAATAAAATGTATATTGATGTTGCAGTAACAGTCCTATCACCAAGTTGAAATATTTATTTATTTATTTATTTTACATTTGTTGACCGGGAAAGTCCGACTAGGTTCCACAGATCCTGTTTTCAGCGGAGGCCCGGGGAGAAATGCTCCAGATGCATGTTGTTAGAATAGTTATCATATAGGAAACTGTAGTTAAAACAGTAGTGTGTATATAACTGTAGCTATTAGAAATGTACAGCATATGTATTGGTATTTGAAGGTGTTAATATTATTTTCTTCACCCCACCCTATAACTACATATAACCCATTCCACATGAAAATGGTATGTGCAATCACAATTAACACCCCTGGATGTTTGTCCTGTTGGGTCATATACATTTGCATGTCCGTTGATGCATCTGCCCTGTTCATACATCCAAACCTGATGGCCTGTTGCCATCAATTAACCCTGCATGTTATTGGACTGTGTATTTCTGTTCAAATTATGCATGTGTTATGCACGCTGTTCAATGGTGTGAATATCTGGGTGTTTGGTTAATGGGAATACTAATGCATGCTGTTACAACTAATTGTGAATGGTATTATATGTCACTAACCCAAACTGTCATGACATAATGCAAAACATAGGATGACAGGGAAGGCGGGTTCCAGCGGACCCACCTCTCCCACCTCAGCTGGCGAGTGCACCTGGCACTAGTGCCGAGTCCGAACCCTCCTCCGGTGGCCCTGTGCCACCTGCGGGTGGAAGCGCTGCAGGGGATGGGGCTCACCCCCCCCTCTGCAAGTGTGGCTGGAGGAGAACCACCACTCACCCTCCATAGCATCCGGACTGTGGTGTGTAGGGAGATTCGGGACTCTGTTCTCGAGCCCCTACGCCAGCTTGAGGCACGGGTGGCACAACTAACGGGCATGCCTGTTGCCCGGCCTACACAGCCCCCAGCACAGCCCCGTTCTGGGCAGTGAAGGAACAGTAGCAACTGCCTATGGGTGGGGATATCAGTTCCACTGTTGCCATCTGTGGGCTCATGGGCTCTGGATATCCAAACCTCCATCCCCGTCAATTGTGTAACCCCCCCACACGTGTCATACACCGCCCCTGTATGCATCTTGTTTGTCTTGTCTGTTTACCTACCCAACCTATCTCCCCAGCTGTACCAACTTCCTTCACCTGACATACCACTCTCACCTCAAAAAAAAAAAAAAAAAAAAAGGGCACTCTGTACCCACAAATAAATTATGCCCCATACATAGCTGCCCATTCCACACACGTCTGCTGGACATGGAATCTACAAATAAATTATGCCCCATACATAGCTGCCCATTCCACACACGTCTGCTGGACATGGAATCTATCAATTACAATTGGCTGTACAACAAGTATAATTGTTGTCCTGACACCTCTCTCAGGGGTGGAAGGTTTCAAATGTCACACCAAATTACATACATATGCACAGCTGTTGCTGATGAAGAAATGGGCAGCTATGGGCCTTACCTACATCCCTCCTGCAAATCCCAAGCTCGTTTCCCTACTGTCTTACCCTCTTTGTGACCCCTTTTTCACCACTTTCCTGTCTCCTCATTTTCTTTTCTTTCAAAGAAAATAGCACGGGTGTGCGCCAGAGTAAGCACCATTAAGCGGTTGTAAGCGGGTGTGCGCTTGTGTGCGCGGAGCTAACTACCAGTGCGCATGCGTGAGTTCCGCGCAAACCAGCGCTAACCCGGTTACAACTGCTTAAAAGTGCCTTAGTCACTTTGATTGACAGGTCCTGTACTCAGTTCAAAAGCAAAATAAAATCCCACTGTCAGTCCCGAACCCAGGACCTTGGAAACACTAGTCTGTATGACCTACCACTAAGCCATGACTCTTATACAAGAACATTGTGCTAAAATAAATATAACATGTAATAGTAGGGATGAATGTACAGGGAATATAGGATGTGTAGTACACAAAGCATGTCATTTAGAATTACTGTCAAAACTACTGTATTTCCATAATAGTAGTGTGTGAACAGAAACAGCCATGCTAGTTGCTAGCTTGTAGATAATAATGTCAGTTAAAGTACATATATAAATGTATGTATATGTACATATATATATATATATATATATATATATATATATATATATATATATATAAATATATATCTATATATAGTTGTAGGAGTCATTGTGCATACACACTTGCTACAGGGAACATGAGAGAGGAATGGAGAAATGTGAATATACAACACAGCCTGAATCATGAGAGATACTAACCTTTACACTCACAGAACACTGTCCACAGGATACCAGCATGGTCCCCGCCCTTACAATCTGAAAGGGCAACGCCTATCCCAGATACCCTTTTATAGCACTGACCTGAAATAACAGTGAGAACTGCAATCAGTACACAACTGGCTGTATGCAATTAGCAAATGCTGGCTTACAATTGGTGCAGAGGCCATCACATGGACCTATGCAGATACCTACAAGAGCATCCAGTACTAACACTCCACACATGCAATGCATTCATTGCACTGTCTGGAAGCAGACAGAGGGAGAGAGAGAGAGAGAGAGAGAGAGAGAGAGAGAGAGAGAGAGAGAGAGAGAGAGAGAGAACAAAAAAAAAAATTATACACTGTGACTCTGTCACCCGAAGCTGTCAGCAGTGACAGTAGCAGCAGCAAGCAGAAGCAGTGGTAATGCAACCAGCTGCGACAAACACAGGTAATGCAAAGTAGCAGGTTAATAGTGTGCATACTGTGAACCCTCCAAATGTGTCATAGGTCTGTATCTATAGGTATGTCCATGTGATATGTTGTGTGTATGTAGTTCCACCAAAAGGGGATGACCATACATTACATGTCAATCAGTCTTAGGCCATGATCCTGGCAGCAGTTGTCTGTGTGTTGCCCGAGCAATGGCTGTAGTGACTGCTTTGAAAGGTCAGCCAGGTTCAAAAGGCAGGATCAGCCCATCACAAAGGCACACTGGCTGGGAACAAGTGTCTGCAGGTACTCGATATCACTGCATATGCATCCCATACTGCATAATTCCATAGTTTAGCAGACCAGGCCAGTTATGCATATGATGTGGTAGTTCCCAGGGTCAGTCGAGGTGCCTCCTTAGTGGTGTGGGACCACTGTCACTGTATGCCACTGTCCAGGTACATATCCTGTAGTACGGCCAAGATAAATTATCAGTGTTATATGCAGTTGTATGTCCTCTCGGAGTGCAGGTAGCACACATCCAGGGATACCATGAGGTCACAGTGATGCTGTGTGTTCTTCTCTGCTGAGGGCGGCCCTCACCTGGACATGTGAGATGACAGGGAGGTTACATCCAGCTGTGATAAATATTTCAACTGGTGGGGGAGAAGGAGGGGGGATACGTGCACTGAACATGTCTGCAAGATTGTTGCCAATATCCATGTGTTTGATGAATGTTAAGTAGGTGTGTATTAACACAGAGCATATCTGAGGCATGTGGTCCATATGTGTAACATAACTGAAGAAGGCCTTGTGGTCATCCATAGTGTCTGTGGCCATTTCCCTCCCAGAGTAGGCCGTGGCCATTATGACAGACTGTAGCGTAGTACCAGTGCTGACCACAGATGCCTTCCCTTAATGTGAATGTGCTCTGTCCTGCAGTTGCCTCCTGCTATTGTTATACAATCTGCCTCTGTCTGGGGTCCACCGGACAGGATGCCTAACCTTTGTGTATAGGGTCTGGGTTAGAAATGTGTGTGCAAGTTCCATGCAATCTGTGGCATGTCCGTGGTAAGCATTTGCAAAGGGGTCAGCAGTGTGGCTTGTGGCTTCCACTGGCCCAGTGTGCTGCATGGATACCATCTCAGTCCCAGCAAGTGAATAACTGTCTAATCACATACATATCAAAGTAGTCTACTGTGCTGGTGGTGGTGGTGGGATATGTATATCCAGGCCAAGTAACTTCTGTCCACATCACAGTAGTGGACGGCATCCCACATACAGTACCTTGGGATGAACCCCCAGAATGAGGTTGTGCATTGCACCTGTCAGTGTGTGCTGACCGATGGGGCATGCTACTATGTTGTGTGGAATGTGGCGGGTATTGTTGCACAGGTGTTGGCTGAGCACTGATATCTGGCCATGTACCTGTGTATCCACCATGACACACACACATGCAACATATGGGAGTAGTATTATATCATTACACATGAGTATCATGTATAGTATGTGTGCCATATATTGCTGACATGGTCTACTGATATCCTGTTTGTGTTCTCTTCCAGGGAGATGGCGCGTCAGCGTAACCCCATCTACTCTGTGGCGGAAGACGAGGAGATCCACCAGAGCCTGGTGCGGGAGTATGACATCCTGTTTTCCCACACCAGTCAGAATCAGCAGGAGAGGGCTGCACTGTGGCAAGACCTTGTCCGTAAGGTAAATGATACTGGCATGCATAACAGGACATATGAGCAGGTACGACATCACTGCAATGATTTAATCTGAAGTGTCCATCAGCGTGCATCAGATATCCACAGGCAACAGGTTGCCACAGGAGGTGGGGTGGCCACACATCCCCCCTTCACCAGACTGGAGGGGCTACTCCTAAGTGTTGTGGCGCAAGCCCCAGAACACCAACAGCAGTACACCTGCATTATGATGGAGGCTGGTTTCACACAGCAGCACGACATGGAGCGTGCAGGTAATATGCCATATGTACACTTGACTGTTCTGTACACTGTATCATATGCAATATCAATGGCACAGTTGTGCCCACTGACATTAATCTCATCATTTCTGCAGGTCCCTTTGGGGTTACAGCAAGGCAGGCCATCCATGCTGGTGAGTGTGTTTAACATAACCTATAATAGTCCTGATAATGCTAGTAACAGTAGTGTAACTCAGTAGTGCTCTGTGTGTATACTGCGGGGTGTGCATGTGTGCTGGTGTGCCTATGCCCATGTGTGCAGGTGTGCCTGTGTCTGCGTGTGCATGTGGGCATGTGTGCACGTGTGCATGTGTGCCTATGTGCCTGTGTCCACTTGTCCATGTGTGCATGTGACCACATGTGCATGTGTCCATGTGTGCATGTGTCCACGTGTCCACGTGTGCATGTGTCCACGTGTCCACGTGTGCATGTGTGCATGTGTGCCTGTGTGCATGTGTCCACGTGTGCATGTCTGCATGTGTGCATGTGTCCATGTGTGCATGTGTGTAGAAGTGCATCACTGGTAACAATGTCTGGAGACTGTAAACTGTGCTTCCTGTCTTCCCTCCCACAGGTTCTGGGGCTGCTCTGGTGACCTGCAGCAGGGAACCTGAATCCTGTGCCACGGGTACTGGTAATGATGATATTTGTGTAATGGTACAGGAAGGTGTGTCAGGGTCTGCCATTGGTCAGCCAATTGACAGTACACAGCTGTCAACCCCATCATTGCGCACAGTCATCCTGCCAGTACATCCTTTGTCACCATTGTCCCTAGGTAATGGACAGGATACAGTGGGCATAGACCAGTGGTACCTGTGGCACATGCGTCCCCACACAGCAGCCATGGGCAGGGTCCTCCGATGGTACCACACAGACAGTTGCCCATGGGTTCTTGTGGGAGCATCCATGGGCGTACTGCCTCTGGCCGACGTGCCCAAAGAGGTCTGTCAACCTCAGCTATATTTCGGACTGTCATGCAGGCACAGTCATGTATGGAAAGGTACACCAGACAGGGTCTGAGGGAGCTGAGAGCATGTCACACAGCCATGACAGACAGTATGCGTGACATTGTGGATGCTATCCGTAACTTCACCGATGTCATAGACAGACGTTGCGGGGACATATTACAGCAGTTCCACAACCAGATGTCCATGAGCCAGGGCAATAGTGGGTGTTTGCGGCGTCGACGTGGCTGTATGCCAGCAGCAGCTGGCAGTTGGCGCGGACGACAACAGGCTCGCGCATGCCCCCATAGTGCCAGCAGCAGCCCCAGCAAAGCTGGGTCTGTGCTGTCATCGTAACGCCCCAGGAGACCATGTGCACATGGCTCTGGTGTCCAGTCAACACACTCCCGCTTCTGATGACAGTACCCAGTCTAGCGTAGTACTGGATACGGTCCGTAGCACCCCTGCCAGACACAGGTACCGTGTCCGTGCACACAGACACTGATCTGTATGACCTGCCAGGTGCAGTCTGTGGCTGTCCACAAACCCTGTATATGGCAGCCATGAGGTGGAACTGTGTGCGTGCATACACACATGCGAAATGTTAACACCTAGGGTGACCACATACATGCACACACTGCACCAACACTGCCCCACCCTGTACTGCTGACCCTCACCAACACACATACACACACATGTCAATTGGTGGTATCAGTGGCAGACTCAGGCAGACCTAATTCACACCCTGTGCATATGATGACACTGTGCCACCTCCTGCAATCTCCAACATCATTGCGGGAACAGGTAAACACGTTGCTGATGCACAGGGTGACTACATAGATATTAGTAGTATCATGTTGGTAACAGTACAGTGTGCTGCTATGACTGTGTGTTTATCCCAGCATGCCTGCTGCAGTAACTGTATGAATGTCCTGAATTGTTATCTGCACCCATAGTACATACCAAAGTATAACAGCTGCACATAATTGCATGCCGGTGGTAAGGTTGTCAACAGATAGCCGCATACATGGGTAGCACAGGGGGAAAGCTAATGCAAGTAGTGATATGCAAAGGTGGACATGTACAGTAATGGTGTCAAGTTGCCCACAACGACTATGCCATGTGGATGTTCGTGCATGTAGATATGTGTGCAGTACCAATGTAATCCAAATCACAAATAACTATGACATAATATCAGTTCTACCATGGGCATCTGCGCTGTGTATTCCTGGGTACATGTTGATAGTGCCTACATATTTGCATTGTTACTTACTGTTATTGTTACCCCTTCTTTGTTGTACAATGCACTACTTTCAGCCCTGTTTACTGTAGCTTTGTTTGCATGCATGTTCGCTTGGGGTTCCCTGGAACACTACTTACACCTGCAATGCAGAGTTACAGTGCTTCTGTAGACTTCTAGTGACATCTGCATAGCGTACGATACATATGTCAACTTTCCACATGACAGAACATCACTGTCTGTCCTGTATGCATGTACATTGCCTGTGACACATTGCACATGTCTTACCTGGCATTTACCCACGTGTGCAGTCATATATGTCAGTGCTATGAAACAGTAGCGGTACACCCACACATACACACCTTCAGTATGTTGTTCCCCATTGGCCCTATGTGTTGGTACTCACCATGGCAATCACACTACTAGGGTAGCATGTGCAAAGGTAACCTGTGAACCGCCTCTATGGTCCAGTTGTGGTTTATGTGAGTCATGTGTCAATGTCACAGCTGCCACATGTATGCAGTCAGCCATCACCCTTGGCCAGGAATGTACAACACATGTGTGGGATGCCACCACACAGCCAATCTGGGGACTGGGCTCTCTGAACCCAGTAATCCCATACCCTGTCAGGTGGCATGTCATATATACTACATCCTGGACAAACGTCAACCCCATTCCCTGCTGCTACTATTGATAATACCCCTGAAGATGTTCCTGATAGTTTTGACCAATTCTTTACGGAGACATTTCAGGCCCTAGCTAGCCATCTACCTCCTAGCTCCCCTGGTCCTGAAAGTAGCACCCCTAGAAACCTACTTGCATTCAGCTGCCAACCAGTCACCACTTCACTTCTCCGTACCTTGATTGAAACAGTGAAACCCACTACACTTTCTGCTGATCAACTCCCTGCCGAGTACTTATCAAAATCAGATGATGCTATTGCTTACCCAGTCTCAAAGGTAATCAAATGAACCATGGTAGAATCTAAATTTCCCACCATCTGGAAAATGTCATATGTAATCCCACTTGACAAAGGAGGCAGCTCTACTGAATTCTCCAATTATAGGCCAATAGCTATACTCTCTCCACTTGCAAAGATTATGGAAACTTTAGTCATAGACAATTCATGCACCACCTAATCCAAAATTGCCTTATGGCAGACACTCAGCATGGCTTCCGTCCTCATCACAGCACTACGTCAGGCCTCCTAGCCTTTGCTAACACCATAAACCATACTTGCAACACTAATTATATATCCTCAGCCCTCTTTTTGGATCTTTCCAAGGCATACGATATGGTTGATCACCAACTTGTAATCCACACCCTGCAAACATTCTGTCTAGATACTGGAGCCTTCCAATGGTTTCAATCCTACCTGCATGGTCGACAGCAGGCTGGCCTCTGGCAGAACAAACTCTCTAACCTTCTACCTAACACCCTCAGAGTACCACAAGGCTCTATACTAGGGCCCTTGCTGTTCTCCATCTTCATTAACGACCTTTATACTGTCATCTCAAAAGTCAGCTGTATCCAATATGCTGAAGACTCTACTCTTATCTGCTCAGCCACATCTCCAGTAGAGTTATGGTCAGCTACCCAGACCACCTTTAATACAATAGAAAACTGGCTTTCTGAACATCGTCTGATCCTAAATCCCAAACAAACTAAACTGCTGTTATTTCACCAACACGTAGGTCTACCACTTTCACCGTTACCATAACATCAACTGATGGCCCAATAATCTCCCCTGACCCATCTACTAAACTATTAGGTGTCATCATAGACAATAATCTCAAATGTGACCTACATGATAACCAAATTATCAAAGCCATCAATAGAAAACTAGGGTCACTTTACAGAATTAAAGTCTTCCTAGCCCCTCCAGCTAAAGGTGCCATAGCTCACTCACACCTTGTTTCAACCCTTCTGTATGCATCCCCTCTACTCTCAAATATGAACAAGACTGTCCTTAACAAACACTCAATTTGCTACAACCACATTGCCAGGTTTGCCACTGGACTGCCTTTTAGGACACATCAATGCATCAATCTAAATCAGCTTGGTTGGCTTGCAATACCCAGCCTAATACAGTATAACCAACTGATTATGGCCTATACAATCCTCTATAATCCAGACAATACTCCTGCACTTCAAATATTATCACCCCCTACAACAATCCTAGACCGCTTCGATTCTCTAACAAACTACTAATTCAGACTAGCAAATTTAATAACACAGCCAGTGATTCTCTCTTTGCAAACTCTGTAAGTAGATCCTGGAACTCACTTCCAGCTGATATTACCCTACTGTCCACCTTAGGTCAATTTAACACTAGACTCAAACAACATTTGTCACTTAACTGGCTATGTCAATGTATCAAGCTTGGCTAACTCGAATGTGTAAAATCTGTGAACCACTTTACTGTGTAATTTAATTTAATCCTGACTTGTGCTCAGGACTAACATTAACCTGTGGAACATGTTTAACTTGCTTACTCATGTAATCTCTGTAAATAATCTGTTTGTAATATGTAATGCTGGTATTATGTAATGCTGTATCTGCTACCCTAGTGGCTTGTCTCCCCGGGCCTCCCCTGGAAATGGACATGCATCCAGTCGGACTATCCCGGTCAACAAATGTAGGATAAATAAAATATATTACAGTGACTACAATACAAGTCAGACATTGACACGCACTGACAGCATGCTGAACACACTGGGGCATACATGGGGACTCAGAATAGCAGCCTGCCTGAGCATCACACACATCCGCAGCTGGCACACAGGCATATGTTCAGTCGGAACAGAGCACATGCCACACATGGCACACACTCACAGCCTGTAGGGCTACACAACACACCTGCTACAGACGTGTCAGGTACCTGTCTTGTGTGCTGCACTGGGATCCCGCTCAACAGGCTGTATCTGGTGAAGGTCACAGTGATATGCCTCAGGGGCACTATGGTCCAGCAAAGAACACATGCATACAGGTCAGTCAGAGGCATGGACACAGACTCACTCATTGACCATGCCAGTATGGCTGCCTGAGACATACCTCCCTGGACTACATGATAGGGAACATAGAATGGATCTCTCAGCATGTGGCACAGGCCAGTATGAGCCTGATGTTGGTTGCCAACATACCCTCACCAGGTAAGCTACCACTATATGTGGGAAGGGTGTTGTATGTCGACATTATGCTCAGTCTCCACTGTCATTCATAGGGTATCCGCTGGCTGTCAATGTGTGCTTACATGCTAGGGAAGCCACAATGATGTGCAAGGGTCATCTTGCACGTGACACCCAAGGCCCGATGTATAATGGCAAAGCTCCTTGGTACACACATACTGCCTTATGCTGCAGGACATGGTTTACATAGCCACCTCCATGGGTATCACACAGGTTAGGACACTAACAGTGCTGCTACACAACAACAGCAGTGTACACCGGAAGATGCATGCACCAGACACTGTCCTCAGCACGGTGAACTGCAATGTCTGTGCAGTACCAGATTCATGATTCATGGCTCACAGGTGTTACCCATCACTGACAGGTTATGCCCCATACCATGCCTGCCGTCCCCTACACATGTAACACACATGGATAGGGGGGTGGTATCCCAAGGTGCCACAGATACACACACCTCCAGGTTGTTGGCACAGCATAAAGCATCAGGGCCTAATCATGTGCAGCTAACAGTGTGTCAGACTGCCATCTGGTTCATAGCCTGGCACACACAACCCTCCCATACACAGGAAGACCACCTATCCTCCATAACAACACTGGCAATCTGACAGTCTCAAGAACTGTGTTTATATGGATGGACTGCATCCAGCCAAACATTGTGCGTGAGCATTGCTGTAGCTACAACACACTAGTTGAAGGGTTCACAGCATGTGGCCACTGAATTGCAGTGGAATGACATGTTACCACTACCACAACAGGTGGGAACATGCAGCACCTGTACATCGACTACATGTACACTATATGGCCCAGACCAGATGTGTATCCCCTGCTGTAGGTATTTCACCATATACACCCACACTGTATAGAAACATACCACGTGCGGACCCTGCACAGTAAGACACAGTCATATTGGTATACATTGCAAATACCATTTATCCACTCGAGGCATGTGTCAGACATGGTAACTACTGCAGGTCACAGGTATTTATGTGTATGTGTCACACACATACATCATGTGTGCAATGCCATTGCTGGTTTAGGCAATGGCATGCATTGTTATGTACAAAGACCCACACAAGGTCATACTGTGCGACACAACCACATGTGGCAGTTGTGGGTTACCAAAACATACCTATCTGTACTCTGACAATGGTAATAGACACAGTAGCAGAGCGCACTATTGGCATTACTAGCCAACTAGCCCTGTTTGGCTGTGCTAATAGTGTGGTGACATCCCCTGTGTTTACTGGGGGAGTATGCAGCATCTGGTGTATTGTAATATTTGCCAAAAGGATCTGTTCTCTCACACTTGCATTTACACACATCCTACTACCCCCCCACACACACACACTTGCCATTTGCAGGATTCATTCCCCTACCTAACTAAGTCATGACACGTGAGAGAGTTCATTAGCAAAGCGCACTATTCGGTTTACTAGATAGTTCCTCTTCTCTGGCTGTACTTATAGGGTGCTGACAACATCAGTATTTTGAAAGGGTAATGTGCATCAGGTAGTGTGATCTCCTGATTGCCAAAACTAACATGTTTTTCATACGGAAATGCACACACACAAACTCCCCACATCCAAACACACACACATGCCATTTACAGGTTTCAAACTCCTACCTAACTACATTACGATACTTGGGAGAGACGCATTAGCAGAGTGCACTATTCACATTACTGGGAGGCTTCCCTTCTCCTGCTGTACTTATAGGGTGCTGACATCATCTGTGTTTAGAAAGGGGAGTGTGCATCCTGTAGTGTGTTCTCCCAGTTGCCAAAAGGGACATTTCCCTCACACAAAATTGCACACACACTAACCCCCCTCATCCAAACACACACACTTGCCATTTGCAGAATTCAAACCACTACCCAACTATGTTATGACACTCGAGACGAACGCATTAGCAGAGCGCACTATTCGCATTACTGAGAGGCTTCCCCTCTCCTGCTGTACTTATAGGGTGCTAACATCATCTGTGTTTAGAAAGGGGAATGTGCATCCTGTAGTGTATTCTCCTAGTTGGTAAAAGGGATACTTCTTTCAAACAGTCTTGAACACACACTAACCCCCTCCACACACACTCAGCATGTACAGGATTCAAACCCCTACCTAACTATGTTATGACACTCGAGATGGACGCATTAGCAGAGCACGCTATTCACATTACTGGGAGGCTTCCCTTCTCCTGCTGTACTTATAGGGTGCTGACATCATCTGTGTTTAGAAAGGGGAATGTGCATCCTGTAGTGTATTCTCCTAGTTGGCAAAAGGGATACTTCTTTCAAACCATCTTGAACACACACTAACCCCCTCCACACACACTGAGCATGTACAGGATTCAAACCCCTAACTATGTTATGATACTCAAGTCAGACGCATTAGCGGAGCGCGCGCATTACTGGGTGGTTTCCCTTCACCTGCTGTACTTATAGGGTGCTGACGACATCATCAGTGTTTAGAAAGGGGAATGTGCATCCTGTAGTGCGTTTTCCGAGTTGCCAAAAGGGACATTTCCCTCTCACAGCCTTTCACACACACAAACCCACTCACCCACACAAACACACACACACACACTGAGCATTTGCAGGATTCGAACCCTTACCTAACTATATTATGACACTTGAGGGAGACGCATTAGCAGAGCACACTATCTGAATTACTGGGCATCTGTTCTGCACCTGTAGTATTTATAGGGTGCTGACATCTTTATTTCTATAGAGGTATGTAGATGTAGTACTACATGTCAGGTGGGGGATAGCATATATATATATATGCATTTGCAGCCACCTACGTCAGGGTCAGATATGCACATCGCACTGGCAGATTATGTTCTATACCATGCTTTGGGACCACAGGACCTGTAACACACAACACAACCAGTACAGAACACCACACCCACATCCAGGACACACTTAGCTTCCCTGGGAACAGTGCCAGGATATGCAGGTATTCACATACACCATTCCAGTTGTTAACATCAGGTACAGGCATATTGTGTGTGAGAACTACTCAGGCCTCTACCACTTTACCCTACAGCCACTACAATTTGTGGGTCCATGTGCTATGGCAGAACCACACACCACAGCCACATGGGTGAATACATATTGCACCTGTCCATCTGCAACGTGGGTACTCACTGTTCCACACCAGAGGTAGACCACCATTGTTGATATCTGACCATACCCACCTTTCCCTGGACATCCACATCTCATCTCCACCCCCAGGCAAGGTTGTCACTGCACACAAACTGTGTTTAGCACAAGCAGACTGGGGTGGATGACTTCAGAGGACCCATGCTGGAGGACTATACTGGCCACTCTCAGCATAATCCTTGACAATTGCATTCTATGAGCATGTGTACAGTTTGCATTGGTCATGCTATCCCACATATACCCACGACTGCTCCATAACAAGACACCTGTCAGCTGTACACCAGCCATATATGCGCCGTACAACAGACAGAGTGACCTAATACATTGCAGAGCTGTAGCCCACAGAGGGAGGACATCTGTGGACAGTTCCGGCACGGCACTTCATTCACACATACTCATTACAACACAGTGTTGACAGTGGAATCATCCAGAGAATGCAGATAGGGCTCCCCTCAGTCTGTTATTGATGGACACCTACTGTCAGAGATCCTCAGCAACCCTCTCACAGCACACACCGACAACATGGCTGTGGCTTAGCACATTCAATCCCAGAGACCTCCACGGTGCCCCTGCTTGACAGAGGCACAGCTCACTAGCCTCACATGTTGCCTTCTGTGACCTACTTTACAGTGGCACAGTAATCTACTATTCTGGGGATGCAGATGCCAAGCACACTCTGGCTGAGCTGTCATTCCCTAAGGCAACAAGCCTAGTATTGACCTCTACACCCATATGTTCAATTGTCGGATGCACAATATTTGTTGTGCTGTTCTACTGTTTGCAGGTCTTTATTGCCATAGCATTCCCTGTTCCCATGACCAACTTGTGTATCTGTGGAAGATGTTTGCATATGATGGTGATCCACTATATCACTTATGTCTCTGTGATCATTTACTGTGTGCACTGGGCTGATTGCTGTGTTGTGGTTGGTTCCTGGACTGACACGTACAAATACCAGATATGTGTGGCCAACTGCTAAACGGAGATATGGCCTAAGTGTGTGAGCATGCCCAGTTCAGCCTTTCCATGGCATGTTGTCTGACATATGCCTCATTTATCAAAGTGTGCGAGCATGCCCAGTGTGAGCTTTCCATATGTTGCATGCTGAAGTCCACCACATATTTGGGTGTGTGTGAACTTTGACAATATCGCACGTTTATGATTGTGTGTTGGGTGTCATGTTGTGTACTAACGGGCCAACTGCTTCATGTCTGCCACAACAGGGATTATACTGTGCCTGCAGGGATTGCATGGGATACTTGCAGACAGTTCTCAACATACTTTCATAATGACCTAACACTGTAGTACCGTATAGTGTACTGGTTCGGTACTTTCACTGTGGTGGACAGTATCCTGGGCTTTAGTCCTATGACTGCTTGACATCTTCATAGTGAGCACAACAGACTGTGTAGGGGCCAGTTGTGTACATATGACCATGTTGCAATATGTTCAGATATGGACTACCTACACCAGGCTCATCCAACATTGTTAGTGTATTCCACAACATGGGTGGACATTGGCAAACACTAGCGATGTTCCCTAGGCCATTTCTGATGCTAGTCACAGGGTGTGTTTGTCCTTCGACTCACATTGTAACTGGAGTTTGCCATGACATATGTCATGGTTAGTATACTGTGCCTCCGTCTACCTCTGACATAACAGTGATACCCAGGGTAGCCTACCATCTCCCATACACTCATCAGGATGCCTCTTGAGAGGTGTCGATATGTGACTCACTGGCTGACCTGTACCAGGAGTTTACTGAAGTGTGGGGGTGACTTCTGTGTTATGGATCATTCTGTACAGCTTGTCCTATGTATGTCAGTGCTGGGGTTCAGGTCTCTCATGTGCATAGCTCACTGCCATTCAGATTGTACAAGGTGCAACATGTTCATTCATTCCAGGTTGGACATGGCTTCATACTTCAGGCACAGCTTTCCTGTAGCTGGGACGGATGGCGGTGTGTGGGGCTGCAGTTTGTTTACTCAGGCAACACATGGCATCTGTTCATTCTCTTTGCTGCCCCTGGTGGGTTCTGTTGTGGACTTTACAGTTGATGGAGGTGTCTGCTGCGGTATATCCCACAGGGGCTATTGTAGTCAGTGAGTTCCCCCTTATCTACATCTGCCAACCTTCATGTTTGGGTGGGTATATGGTACATGTTTCTGCGAACACTACAGCCACATGTCTGTCCAGTGCAGGATATTTATCACCTTTTGTACCCATTTATCACCTTTTGTACCCAGGTCTCACATTACATGTTAGGTACCTCATGGGTTAACACCTGTGTGGTAATTTGTGGGCACTTACTGTATATCCACGGTGGTTGTCTATACACAGTTCTGCAATTAGCTTGCTGACATGGCTATGGTTATAGTTGACTGTTTGTAGGTGGCCCTTTTGTGGGTTGCTTGTGTCAGCTGGGGGTCGAATATGGTGGGCTGTTTGTACTACTCTGCATACATGTTCAGTCACAGTCCTTCCATGTTGGCCTATACCTATGGGACATATATACAGAACGGGGGTGGGGGGGGCCAAGACTAGGCCTTGTGGGATGCCACTCATATCCGCTTTGTAGTCTGACATGGATGCGGCATGTCTGACCATGTCAGTTCTGTCCTTGGTCTGGTTTGCAACCCCTCTACTGACATAGGGGTGTATATTTAAGCTGGTGAATATATCCATACTGAACTCGTACAGTATTGTCTAGTAGCATGTGCACGGTCCAGCTACGCTGTGTGGACCACATTGCCCTCATCAATGACCTTAATGACTGCTTCAAATGGGTCAGACATGTTTAGGGGCCGGTTCTGCAGTTACAACAGCCACAGTGTGTAGGGTCCAGTATCAGTAGGTCCACAATAGCCTTCTGTCTGCGGTACATACTGATCCTTTCCATAGCTGTGCAGAACACGCTTGTCAGGATCCTGGGGTGGTAGTTTGGAGTATCCATTCAGGCAACACCTTTGTTGTGATGGACCACTGTTGTTGTACACTGCTCTTTGGGTACATATCCTGTGGTAAGTCTGACATTGGGCAGTAGTGTGATTTGGCATTCCATTATTCTTGGAGTCCATGTTGGCCTCAGCACAGGACACCATCACATACCTTTGCTGCTGTGTGTTCTGCTTTGCAGATGATGGCTGTTACCTCAGCATCTGCAATGTCAGGGGGCCATCAGTCTACTGGGATAGGCATTTTGTACTCGGGGGGGGGTGTTTGCACTACACCTGACAGGTTGTATGTTAGCAATATGTGTGTGTGTTTGGTATGTTGTTTGTAATATCTGTGTGATTCGGAGCATATCTGTGGATGCCCAACATGATTCCTACCATCAGTTGGGTAAGCCTTGTGATTATCCTTAGTGTCCTGTACATTTTGTATCTTCATAGGTTCATGGGATAATACTAGTCTAGACACCCTAGGCCATTAGTAAGCCTAGCCAGAGTGTGTGCGTCTTTCGCCACCCCTTGCTATGTTCAATTATGGCCATTTATGAGGTTCTTCACTGTGCCTCTGTCTGGTCGTGACACAGTGGGGACCCCCAGTATACATGTACGGTCATCCATCCATTTGGCAATATTTCTGTTGAGTGTCAGTGAGGGGCTCTGCCTACCATGGATTGGGATCCTGTTTCTGGGTGTGGGGAGCCTATGGGTTATGTATCTGTCCCTCCAGCACATCTTATTTCATTATGTGTTGAGGCTGACATCTGTGACTCTCACAGCTCCAATGGCTTTGATTTCCTGTGGTGTAGCATGTCCATTACTCCTGTGTTGGACATGGCCTTGTACAACAGACATACAATGCCTCTGTGTAGGCAGTGTGTGACTGCAGTCAGCTGGGGTGTCTACAGCCAGGCAGCATATGACATATATTTCACACCCTTTATCCTGTTGGTGGGGTAACTATGAGGTCTTCCGAACCGCTGTAGGTGTCACGTATGGTACATCCCATATGAGTCATTGTACTAGATTATGGGTCTGATAAGGGAACAGTACAGCAGCACAGTGACCTCTGTTGATGTTGATGTGAATCCTTTCATGATACGGTGTCCAGTATCAACAGACTTCATAGCCACATTGGCATTGTGGGTGTCACATGACAGATTAATGTCGACCTGTGTCCCTAGGTCCCTGATTATTCCTTGCATACATAATGGTTTGACACCTATGTGGTAATTTGTGTGTACCTTGTCTGGTATTTGGTGGGACATTCATACTGTCCAGTGTCTTCAGATGTCTGGGTGGAGTTCTTGTGTGTGAGAGTGTGGTCTGTTGCATGCTACAGACTGTACAGCAGTTTTGACTACAGTTATGTGCACATGGGTGGTGTCCGCTGCTTTCTGCATTGTCAGTTACCTGGCAGTATGGGTGTCTGTGCTGCATATGGATACTCCCCCTCTTTTGATGTTTTGGTGCAGGTGATAGGGCCATAACACATGATATGTGGTATAAGCTAGTAGTGCTGGTGTGCAATCACTAGGCTTGCAGCAGGCTTCTGTCACTGCACAGACATCAATGTTCTCCATAATGGGAAGTGCCTCAGGGGCATGCATATTGCAGTTTACACATCTGGCATTGGTCAGCATTACCCTTATGTTTCCTAACACTTATGTTTTCTAGGGTGGTGGGTAGTCTTTTTGGCCTTGCCTACATATGGCTCTATGGATGCGGCAAAGGCCTTATCCAGTATCCAGACGCACACGGGTAACAGCTGACAGCCATCCCTGGAACAGCAGCATGGCTTGTCATGCTTGACATCTCAAGCAGACACACATTAGACCCTCTTGGACTGACAGCTGTAACTGTGTCAGCTGTTAAACATGAGCATTCTGTGTTTGTACTGTGGCATCATTCTTGGTGATGGTTGGATGCTGCACACAGCCAGTGTCATCCCGCCCTGGGGTACATACTCAGAGGGACCATCCATGTCTCTCTTGATGTTGACCAGGGAGGTACATCTCAGGTAATTCACACCAGCATGGACATTGAGTGCATCATATTTCTGCTTGCTTTGGGGTGACCTGCGTACTTGTGTTATGTGGCAGTCTACAAGCAGCTTACTCTACCCTTTCCCTTGTTCAGTCTGGTGAGTGGGACAGCAGTGTGTCTGTCTATACAGACACCTATTACGACTGTATCAGGCATGTTGTTTCTCCTTCTGGCCTGTGACTGTTTGGCACACCAGCTTTGCGTACTATTCGTTGCATGTGCTATGTTTGAAGGTTGTGGTTGCTTGTGATCTACTTTGGAGGCTTCTGTTGGTGTGGTGTGTTTGTAATTAAGGCCTCCGGGAATATTTGTCTGTGTTTATGTGTTTGGTTTACAGTTGTGGTATGTCTATGTGGGACTGGGTTTGTGGTGTATGTGGTTACCTTCTCCTCCTGACTAGTTTTGACAGTACTGAGTTGTTGGAGCTCAACCTCTGGTTTGGATACATGGATGCATCTATCACATATATTTGTATTTATTGGGGGGTGTTGTGGTTGTCTGTGTACTTGGTACTGGCGTCACATTGCCTCTGGATTCACAGATTCTACTTGTTGTGGCTGGACTTAGTGGATTGTATGTGTGGACATATGTTGTTGCCATACTACTGGTCAGTGATTACTTCCCTTTTTATGTTTGCTCTATCATGTGGTAGCTTCCTCATTCTCTTGCATGGTTTGGTAATGACTGGAGGCCAGCATGCCAGATGCCTGCATGTATGGCGTTGTGTGTTGTTGTTATTTGTGATTGCATACTCTAAGCATTCCAGGCTGCGTTCATGGAATGCCTGTATAACATGTTCTGTGGTGTGTCCCATATTCTGCACTTGCACAGGGCCTTTTGTGGATTCAACATCGGTTTTGAGGGCTGCAACCTATACTTTACACATGTTTTTCACTGTGGTATTCTGGCCAGGGACTGGGGTCAGGATGTGTATATCCAGTGTGATTACTCTATGGTCTGGTCTTACCAGTGAGGGGTACACTTCTCATCTTGCCATCCAGTACACATGTTGCTGATTATCACATCCAGTATGCTTACCCCTCTTGTGGGAGTGGTACATTGTTCCTGGGCATTTTGGTTTATGGAATCTGGGTAATTTTCTCCTACTGTGTTGGTGCTAGTACAATGCTACCGGTGTATGTCTGGGTATTTTCAGTCAAGCAATATAATGTGGTTTGGGGGGCTTGATATATTCATGTATTCTGACATAGGCCAGGTGCTGTTCATGGTATTAGGACAGTAGTCTGCAGCAGGCTATATACTGCAAGGTAGTTTTAGCAATTGGTATTTGACCATGGCTATTCCATGCTGCTTCTTGTTGTGGTACCAACATGGGGGTGTGGTTATCCTTGCCATTTCTTGCTAGTCACACTCCTTTTGTAGCTTGTTCCATGTTTTGCGGCTGTACAGCACAGTATGAGGTGTGACCTGGTAGTGTAAGGGTGCTGATGTGAGCCTTGCCCAGTTCTCTATTACAGGACTGGTATCTACATTCTCCATACTGTGTGCGTTTACACTGCACACATCTTGCTGTTTATGCATCTGTCATTGGGTAGCATTACATCTAGGTTCCTATCCCTTGTAGAACCTATGAAGGTGGGTTTGTGTTTTGAGACTTACCTATTTAGGGCATGCTGGGGATACTGACAGCCTTTGCCGGTATCCATGGGGCATGGCATGATAGGTGCACGCCACCCCTAGCAGGTGGTGCATCATGTCAAGCTCCGCATATCTTCTCAGCCTGAAACACATTGGCTCCCCTTTGACTGACTGCATTACTTCAGCCAGTTATTGCACTTGATCATCCCATCGTCATTTTGTGGCTTCATGCTTGGTGAGGGTGGATGTTAGTCAGGATGCTCAGGTGTGCATATAGTACATGGTGTTACATTACTTAACATATAGCATTCATGCCTCAGGTGGTGCTGCAGGGCTGCCTCTGTCGGATGCGCATATTACACTTCCCTGTACATGTTTGTGAGCAGTTCATGTCATTTTAGGCATCCATGTTATTATTTGAGTGAGTCGGAGGGGGTATCATTCCCAGGGTTCCTACTAAGCCAGTGTATGTGCTATGCGTTGCCTCTTTGCCAAGGCCAGGGCATACTGGGCATGCCTCCTTCTGCCTACTGGGGCAGGCTCAGGTTGTTCCTCCTCTGAGTCACGCTCTGCCTGTGATGGCCTTGGCAATGGTGGGGGGCTGTTTGGCCCGGCCCTATGCTGGTCCTGCTGCAGCTGTTTCGCAAGATCATATTATGTAGCATAGCACATACCATGACAATTTGGGTACATGTAGTTGGTGTGTACTGCAAGGCTCCACCAGATGTGTCCAGACACCGGAACCGTGACTTGAGCAGCCCAAACACACGCTCTATTACATTACGTGTTTGTGCGTGTGCCTCATTATGGCGTTCCTGTTCAGGTGTGTGTGCATTTCTGATGGGTGTCATCAGCCACGGCTCGAGTGCATAACCTGCATCCCCCACTAGGTGTCCGTGTGGGATGTCCCCATTGGCAAATGTCTGGTACAGCTGCGTCAAATGCCAGATGTGGGAATCGTGTTAACTCCCAGGGCAGCCAGCACACACATTCATTATTATGCCCTGGGCATCACACACGACCTGGCAGTTGATGGAGGGGAAGCCCTTGCAGTTAATGTAGGCCCTACCCCGCTCACCGGCTGGTGCTTTGATGCGTATGTGCGTGCAGTCTATTGCACCCCATACCTCACGATATTCCGCTATTTGCTGGCCAATACCTCACGGGCATTAGGGAAATATACATGATCACCGACATGTGCTGACATGGCATCCAGGAACTGGTGCAGTACCCTGGAGGCTGATGCCTGTGATATCCCCATCATATCGCCAGTTGGTCTCTGGAAGGTACCTGTTGCTAGTATTCTCAGGCCAACACATACCTTGGTTTCCACTGGGATGGGTTCCCCTCTGTTGGTTCTGTGTGTGAGGCGTGGCCTGCACAGCTCAACAATTTGCTGCAGGAGCTCTCTGTCCACTCTATAGCGCTCTACTATCTCCAGCTCATGTAACCCGTGGTAGGTGACCCTGGGCCTGTACACTCTTCTCCATCTCCTCACTGTGGGTTGTCTGGCACCATCTGCATTGTCACCACCCTCAGCAAGTTGCCTAGGTCTCATTATGACAGCTATGGCAGCCCCTAACATTTCTGCTCTGAGTGAAGCTTTTTCAGTTTTCACTTCTATTAGCTTACTCCTGTCTTGCAGTGTCTCTTAAGGGAAACATCCTGCACTACTGTTTGCAGAGTTTTAAGTGCTGGGCTGGGCTACTATTCTGCCTGTGTAATTGCCTGCTTCTAATTGTTTTTACCTGCTAGCTTCAGCAGTTATCCCTGCTAGCTTCCTATTAATTCTGTTTCTTCCTTTTTCTTCTCTGTTTCTGTTTCCTCTGGGGGGAGCAATGTGCATACCATCAGAAACACGCTCACAGTGGCTTACACACGCACACACGTGCTTACACGGTTCAGAATCAACTTATTCCGGTTAAAACGCACGTACACCAGCGCAAACACTGTTACACGTCTGCCAACAGCCTCCAACATACTCAGCCTGCCCTACACACGCGCACACCCACGCAAACAGTGTTAAACATCTCCCAACACGCTCCCACATGCTCAGACTGCCTTACACGCATGCACACTGTCCTACTCACACTTCATGACGCGCACATGTGCGCATGCACGCCCAGCAAGAAACTTTGGTGTAAGTAACAGTGTACACCTTCCATTTCTTGACTTTCCATGACTTATCTAGTGGCACACCTCTTTCCATGATCTGTGCCTGTCATCTGTCATGTTACACTGGCCTCCAATGAACTGCATTTCTTTCTACCATTCCCCCTGTGATGTCACCTATCTCCTACTCTATTCCTCCCACTTATGTATCTCTTACACTACTCAGACTGTGCTCATTTGCTATGTGACTGTGAGATTCAGTATCCGTACCCTCATTTACACGAGATTGCCTACTAATGCTTAGTTACATGTCTTAGACTCAGCTGCCCCCCTTAGCAACCACTACACGGTGGCCATGTTGTTTTTGGTTTGCTGGTCCCTGCATTGTCATTCCATGTATTGCATGAAACCCACATTTGTGGGTTTATAACCTTCTTTTTTATGTTTTTATACAGCGCAGCCCGTTATAATTTTATTATTTTGGCATCGGGTTATATTGCCAATGGCCACATATTTGGCCATTGGCATGCTGCCTGAGTCATATGCAACCTTTTTTTATAGCTGACATGGCTCAGTTGTGGAATTTGCAGAAATGTACTCAGTTGTCAACTGAGTACATTTCTGCAGCTAAAACGTCTCCTACACGGACTGGTTTCTGCTTCGTGGATCGCTAATATACCTCATTTGCATACCTTTCGGATGCAAGTGAAGTATTTAGCATGTCCATGCCCAGTCCGTGTAAGAGACGTTTTAGCTGGTCTCTTACACGGAGCTTAGGGCTGTTACTGGATCGCGAGGCTTGCATGGAGTGTTGCACATCTCTTACACTCTGTGCAAGCCTTCGTGAATCCTGCCCTTTAACTTCTCTTCCAATTTTGGCAAAAAGCAGCATCGACAGTCACATCAAAATACAGGTAAACAGATGTTTAAGAAGAAATGGCAAGGGGATTCCAAAAAGAAGTCTTGAACCTCCAAAAACCAATACAGTCCAACAAGTCTGAATGAGACCTTATGACCCCCTTCCACATGGACCCTTTTTTCTTCTAGAAAGTATGAATCACCATTTTTCTCAGTGATGACAGATAGTTTCAGAAAAATGGATTATAAAGATCACTCATCAAGGGTACAGACAGCTGTGGGAGGCAATTCCTACTTCCCGGGGGAGTCATTAATCATCCTCCAGATCAGACTGTTGTTCCACTAGTTCTTCGTCACATGCATTCTGAAGGAGTGATAAAACCAGTTCCTCCTTCTCAGGTGGGGAGGAGTTTTTATTTAAGGATGGTCAAAGTGCCAAAGGAGGAAAATTCTTGGAGACCAGTTCTGGATCTTTCTTTCTTAAACCCGTTTGTGATCATGCCTGGATTCAAAATTATGTAATTTCACAACCTGTTACTTCTTCTTCCTCTTTGCTCATCATCACATCCTTTTCATCCAGACTTCAGAGGTTTCTTAAGGTTTTGTGTATCTGGATCACATAATAAATTCTATGCATTAACCTTTGGACTATCCACTGCACCAAACTGTGTTCACAAAGTGTCTAGCTTCAGTTACAGCTCATTGCAGAAAACAAGGTATCAACATTTTCACATATTTAGATGGCTTATTTATCTTTGTAGAGTCTTTTTCAAAGTGTCAGAACTCTCTCTGTTGAGTGAGAGAGATCTCTTACATAAACTGGGATTTCAAGAGAGAATTCAAAAGTCTTTCTTGACTCCACACAGGATGGTGTTCCTGGGATGTCATTTAGATGTCTCAGTTCAAATAGCTTTTCTTGGACATTAAAAAAAAATCTACATCTAGATCTATTTCTACATTTTTCCACTCAAACTTCAGTTACTGTAAGGGAATACCTCAGAATGTTGGGTTTCATGACATCTACGATTCTTATGATACTCCTGGCAAAACTCCACATGCTAAAGATACAGTGGTATCTGAAATCTCTTTGGTCTGAGCACCAACACCCTTAGTCTTCCCAAATCCCACTGCTGGAATTTTTCAGAAAATAAATTATTTGCTGTAGAGAGCAGATGTCCTTGAATCCAGGTGTTCCCTTCTCTCTCCCTGTTCAAATGTAGTCAGTCACCATAGACACCTCAGACTTTGCTTGAGGAGCAGTCTCAGAAGGGATAATAGTACAAGCTACAGATCCCCAACCATGATTCAGGACTCCCACTCCACCTATCTGGACTTACTTGAATCCATCAAGATTTAACCCTCTACCCTGATCCTGGGTGACTTTAACTACCCAATCACAGAGTGGAAGACCTATTCTAGCCAAAACATGAACACCTACAGATTCCTCGACTTCATCAATGCCAATGTGTTGGATCAGCTGGTCAACACCTCTATGACAGTTGAAAATATCCTGGACCTGATCCTAACCAACATGAGTAGCTACTGTAGCACCCCTACAGTGTCATCCTCCTTGGTAAGATCTGACCATAAAGCAATTACTTTTGAAGTCACCATCTCCCCTGACCCCTCCACACCAACCCTTGTAAGGGTCAAACAAAAAAACTTTTCCAAAGCTGACCACAGTCTCCTCAGAGCAGGTATAAGCAACTTCATAACCACCATCCCTTCAGTTGGAACTAGCACTAATGTCCAAGACTACGCCAAAAAAAAACTATATGAGCATCTACATACCTGTATGGACTCAGCAATATCTGACAGCACCAAATCATCTAGTTCAAGGAAGGGTAAACCTGTGTGGTGGACAACAGCAATAAACAAACTCTATAATAAAAGGAAATAATTTCTGTCTAGGACCAGGAAGGAGCAGGTGCCAAGTTGGAAGCAATCTCTCCTTTTTCTGAATAAGCAAATAAGGCCACTGGTGAAATCCCCTAAGGCTAACTCCCGAGTCCAAATTGGCTACATCCACTAAGAATAATCACAAGGCCTTCTTCACATATGTCCACAATCTCAAAAGTTAACACCCAAATCTACTCTGAACTGGTGGTCAATAACACCACATACACAAATGCCATAGATATACTCAACATGCTGGCAGACAGGTTCAGTGAACACTTCACCCCCCTGTCCCCCCATCAGTAAACCAGGACATCCCCAGCACCTATCCTCCTCCCCTCATCACCAGAGACCAGGTCCTTAATGGCCTCTCAAAGGCAAAAAAATACAGTCTCCATGGGACCTGATAACATCCCTGGCTGTAACCTACATGAACTCAGGCATGAGCTGTCAGCTCCATTAGACACCCTCTATTCAACAAAAACCTGAGCACTGGCTTTGTCCCAGCCAAATGGAGGACAACCACTGTCATCCCTATATACAAAGGTGACCACTGACCCAGGCAATTATAGGCCCATCAGCCTAACTAGCCTTATCTGCAATGCCATGGAATACATTATCATGGACCTTATAAACAAGGACATTGTCAACTTCCAAATGCTTGACTCCACACAGTTTGGTTTTGTCAAAGGGAGATCATGCCTGTTAAACTTGGTCATGTTCTTCAAAACAGTCACCAAAGTCATGGACGAGGGGAAGAAGGTGCACCTTGACCTAGCCAAAGCCTTTGACACTATTCGCCACTCGGGCAAAACAGATAAACTCTCCCAGCTAGGCATCAACCCGTATGTTACCAGATGGGTAGCTAAATGGCTCTCTGATAGAACCCACTCAGTCAAAGTAGGGGAAGCCACCTCTAGTAGTAGATCCCAAAGTAACCCAAAGATCGGTCTTGGGGCATCTACTGTTTGGGATATAATTTTCTGAGGTGCAAGCCAAAACCAGTGATCTGTGGCTGACCAAGTTTGCAGATGGCTGCAAACTGGGTGCTGTCTTAAATTCCCTTAGTGATGTGAACATCCTCCAAGAGGGACTTACCCAAACTAATGATTGGTGCCAGGAGCATGGCCTTAGACTGAATGCCAAGAAATGCATCATTATCCTCTTTGGTGAAAATGGCATCCCCATATCACATTAACAATGTACTAAGCATGCACTTAGGCACACAGGTTGATAGATCAACCTCACCTTTGGCCACCACATTGTCTTCATTGTATGGAAGGCTTTCAACATGGCCCACCTCATAAATATGGGTATTTCATCCAGGAATAAGGAAAAGGATATCATAACATCCCTGTACTCCTCCCTTATCAGACCCATTATCAAGTAGAATGCCAAGCACATACACCAGTTGGAGAGACCACAGAGGTTCCTGACCAGGAAAATCCAGGTTCCCAAACACCTTTCCTATACAGATAAGCTAAATGCACTGTCCCTCTACTCATACAGACTGATCAGAGGTGACCTGTGTCTGGCATACAAGGCCATCAGACCCAGCCTTGATGGAGTCGCTGCATATCCATAAGACAAACTCCACTCGAGCAACCCACAAGCAAGGCCTTAACCTGGTGACATTAAAAGAACTTATTGGCAGGATAGATTTGTGTCCCAAAGACTCCCCCATTTGTCTAACAGACTCCCTCTCCATGTCAAGCAAAGTACCTCTCTAACTCTCTTTAAGAGGAAACTGGATGGCTGGATGGGAAACAGAAAATACACCCCAGAGATCTCACCTATGTCCGTGCTGGACAGGGGAAACAGGTGCTGAGTTTGAGGGAACATGGGCAAAATTCTTGGCTAGGCTAGGCTTATAAGGGCCTCCGTGCCACTAGCCTAGTATCATAGGTTAGTTCATCCTATGAACCTATGCGTGTGGGACACTAAGGACAGACACAAGCACACAAATATAAAATATATACTTGCCTTGATCAAGGCACTCAACTCCCTGAATCATCTTTGGTCTCCGGGACATCTTCAAGTTGTTACAGACAATACTACATTAAAACAAGCATGGGGATCCAGGTCATGCTCCCTTTTCAGTCTAGCCGTGTTAGCTTTGGATATAATATAGCTTCACATCACAGTCTCACTCTACAGGCATCCTTCATTCCATCAGAGAAAATCTGTGTGGCAGACAAGCTGAGTAGGACCATGGCAGACCTTCAAGAATGGAAACTAGATCTGGACGGCCTTCCAAGATTTAATCCATCTGTGGGGAGATCCTCAAGTAGAAAATCTTTGCCTCCTTTCTGAACAATCAGCAGGAAAGATTCTGTTCCAGGACTCCATGCAAGAAGGGCTGGAAGACAGATGCCTTTTCTTTTTGTTGGGCAGGTATGCTCCTGTATGCTTTTCTACCCTTTCCACTAATATCCAAGATACTTCTGAAGTTTCATCATTCATTGTGGCACCTTCTTCGTAGAAGAGGAAACTGTGGTTCTCCCTTCTTTTCAAAATGGAAGGGGCAATTACTACAAGCTTCCTCACTGACAGGATCTACTCATACAAGAACAGGGGTGTTTGATACACTCCAACATCAATCGACTTCAACTGGCTGCCTGGATGATAGGTTCTTAATTCCTTTTAGGCTCCTGTTTACTGAGGATGTGCAGCAGGTACTAATGGAGGCAAAAAAGCTGCTACTAGAAAAACTATATATTTAAAAAACTGAGAAGGTTTTCTAGTTGGTGCTAACACCATGACCAACTCCCATCCAGGGCTAGTAGTTCTCTGGGTTTACAATATTTGTATGAGTTACTATCCTATGGCCTTGCTTATTCCTCTGTCACCCATTTCAGCATGTCAGCCCATGGATTTTCATCTTTTAAAGCAGTCTCATCTCCAAATGCTTTTGAAAGGAGTTTTGCACAAAAGGCTTCCAAGTAAACTGTGGTCCCCTCTTTGGAATCTTAATTTTGTGTTACTGAAGCTAGCACTTGCTTCATATGAACCAGCTAACCTGGCTGAGTTGAGGTTCTTAACATGGAAAACAACTTTTACTGATTGACATCTGGAAGAAGAGTATATGAGTTGCAAGCTGTTATGGTGAGTCAGCCCTATCTCATTTTCCACAGGGGTGAGGTTTCTTTGAGGGCTAATTCTTCTTTTATGCCAAATGTAATATCCAAGTTTACTTTAAGCCAAACTGTCTATCTCTCCATGTTTTCTTTCCTGAACCTAAACAGGAGGGAGAAAGGGTACCCCATACCTTGGATATCCACAGACAACTCAGATGTTACCTTCATAGAACTCAGTTTTTCATATCTTCAGATCAATTGTTCATTTCTTGTGAAGGTAATAAGGAACAACCTGTATCAAAACAAACTATTTCCATATGTTTGTCTAAAGCTGTTACCTTTTACTATACTCACCATAACAAAACTATTCCAGGCAGTGTCAAGACCCACTTGACCAGGGCCTTGGCTTAATTTATGGCTTTTTGGAAAGGATTGGATTCTAGAAATATACTATATGCTGCTACTTGGCCCTCTGTACATACATGTAGAAAGTAATATAAGCTTGATTCCTTCTCTAGGTCCATGTTGTGGCTTCTTAATTTTAGGGCCGGGAATTAAAGGCTTATATAGGAAGAGGAACTGGGTGCCAGAAGCCATCATGCTATGTGGCCAGTTAGGATCCCTAGCTACGAAATCCAACATGCAATAAGATCTGACTGAGGGATATGTGCATCTACATATCACTTGATGGACATCTGTCACTCCATTTTCAATAAGTGCCTGAAGGTATTTTGATCGCCACCAAATAGTGTGCAGGGTATGACAAACTCTACTCCCTAATTAGGAGAGTTTTACACCTATCCATTTCCTACAGGTGAAAATCTCAGAGATGGTTATAAATTAAATTTTGAAAAACTCCATTCAGTTGGGCAGTCCTGACAGAATGTATATAAATGGAATGGTCATCAACTAACGGATCTAATACCTCTGTATCAACATAATGCATTCCAAGGTCACTGGGGACACCCCACCAACCAACTCAAGTAGGATACCTACACACACTCACACTCACACTTCAGGTCCTGATCTGAGTCTTGTAAATACAATGAATAACATTTTCTGTTAGATGATGCTAGCTTCCCATTTTAATAAAAGCATGACAGTAAAGTAGTCGACTGTCCTGATTCTATAGTGTGTTTTATGAGATGTTGCTGACTGGTACATAGAGCACAACAGCTGCATAGCGACCCTTTACCTATGGCAGCTTTCAGTTGCTGATCTTGAAAAAGAAATAAATATATATTTTAGGGTTGGCAAGAAGTCACAGAAAATGAGTTCGCTGATGGAAATTTTTCTTTACTGAGCATAGTCAGTAGACTGTAGAAAACAATGTGCTTATCAAAATGCATGAAAAAAAACAACATACCACTGTGCATTACATTAAATGTACCACCCCACAAACCTCACCATCACCAGCATGTTTATCTAAAACAACTCTACGACTGCAATGCCTTGGTGAGGAAGGAATGCTTGTAATTTCGAGTTCTATGTGAAACTCCCTGTTCTTCAAAGTTTTATAGTCTAGGAGTTGTTATATGTGACTACATAGGATACATTGCTCTCAGGGGCTTTTTTTTTTTTTTTTTTTACCTTTTGCACAGCAGAATTGTTAACCATTAATCAACACTTGTAACATTCAGCGAGTGTCAGTTTCATGGGACAACTGCTTCAAATCGATTGTGTATGGCCAGTGAAGTGAGATATGATGAAGTTGCATTTTCATTAGTTCAGCTATTCCTTAACTATCATTAGAATAAACCTGGTAGCTCACAGTAACAATAATAACTCACTATAATAAGATCACATAATGAAAAAGTGAAAAGTCCACTGTATATGAAATGGCTTCTACATTCAAGATTACTAGAAAGCACTTTCATTGCATAAGGTTTTTATGTCATCTTTAACATGGCCATATATTCTTGACCAACTGCCAATTTTGTGCTCCCTAAACCTGTAATTGAACTATACCCTCCAAAAATAGCTGTCTAGGGCCTACGTATTTGTGAATGGGCCAATGTTAAAATATACAGTTGTTTGTTAGAATGTTTGACTTTTAGATATTAATCACAAAACTTTCAGTTTGCTCATCTAGGGTCAGACTATATTCTTATTATTTTTGTTATCATCATTCTCATGAGTTCTAGGGCTGAAAACTTTCACTAACAGTGTAACAAGCAAACTAAGGAACATATGCACAACAACGGTCTGAAATCTATATCACTTATGGTGCGTTTCATAGGATCCTTTACCGTAATTGTCACAGCCTGGTTACTTAGTTGAAAGCACAATGCCTCTGTATATCAGAAAGGCTTTGAGGAAGACTATCCTGCTGGAGAAGTACTTCAAGTATTAGATGACAGCAGGAAAACTGGACGTAGAGTTAACTGGCAGCTTTCACAGCGGATTGTACTGTACTTGGGTCAGGGGGTTTGGGGTGAGAAGATCACCTGCAAAGCATACCAACTGAATTCCATACAGGAAGTCTGCAACTGGCCAAGTAAACAGATCTATTTTTTGCATGAGTCTGAAATAGAAGTACTGGAAAAGAATACAAACACAGGGATACGACTGTGTCTAAACCATACAGAAACATTCAGATGATGTTTCGGACACGTCAGAACAAGTAGTTTTAATATATCAGGATAATGCTTCCTGAAACAAACAAAAGTTCACTGCAATAAGTCAGCACTCCCATCAAACACTTAACATTCCTGACATCTAATCACAGTCTGCAGTAGCAATATGGAAGGTATAAGCTAGGAAATACACAAGAGTCTATCTTATCCTGGTGATCTGACTAAAAACAAAACCACCTTCATTGTTCTACTATTTGTGCGCCATTAAAGACCAAACTGGAGAGTTGCAAAACTTTTAAAGCAAATATTTGCCTTTTAAATATTAACTGTTCTGTAATCAAATGTGTACCTTTCATGGGAACAGAGGTTATTCTTTGTGGCTGCAACTATGTTGAAATGTTTAGGAACTATGGGAGAAAATAATAAAATCACATTGGTATTCTTTTGTAAGAAAAAATGAAGTTCTTGCTGTGTGTTAAATAAAAAAAGTAGAATAATGGAGTTTTGTAGTGCCAAGAATCACTATGTCTGGAAGATTGGTGCTGATTTTTGCAGTTTAAATGTAGTGTCATTTATTTATGTAACATTTGTTTACCAGGGAAGTCAGGCTGGGCTGGAACCCCATTTTCAGCAGAGGCCTGGGAGAAAAGCTCCAAGTACAAATTATCAAGTACAACATTATTTAACAAAAACTCAAGAAAATCATAATAAATTTATAAAATACAATAGAAGAATACAATTC
This sequence comes from Protopterus annectens, assembly GCF_019279795.1. Classification (NCBI taxonomy): domain Eukaryota; kingdom Metazoa; phylum Chordata; order Ceratodontiformes; family Protopteridae; genus Protopterus; species Protopterus annectens. The sequence goes on along the minus strand of NC_056727.1, from coordinate 965,418,093 downwards.
TTTAACAAAGTACATATAGGAACATCACAGAGATATTTAGAAATCAGTACTATGGGTACAAAAAAGGGCCAATTACAGTGAACCCCTTGGAGCTAAAAACTCCAAAAAGTAGGTATACATTATACAAAAGCTAGTCATAACTCCTACATAAGAAGTCTGCTGTTTTCAAATAATGACAGTAATTTCTGGTAGAATACCCAATTTCATTCTCAGAAAAAAGGACAAAAAAAACCCAGAATGATCAAATGGATATCATGAGAATAATGACTAATCAAACCTGATCTCATGCCATGAAACAGGTAGGGCTTTCCTTTAAGACAATGACAAAGGGATACTTGGCTCACCTTACCTTTACACATCCCACATTCAGTCCATGCTAGAGTATAATTATATACATTGTACATATAATCTAAGTCAGGTGCATTCTCCTGAGTTAGTGCAATGCAGGTTTATTAAATTAATGGCAGGTTTAAAAATTCTGACATACAAAGAGATTGTAGAGATTGAATCTGTATTGTATTGCACACTGGCTTATGGATGGCAATTGTGTCTGGACTTTAAGTTCCATAAAATTAAACTATTGCAAGCTATAGTGGACTGGCATATTTGATTATGAAAAGGAGAGAGAGAGAGAGAAAGAGAGCACGCTACAAAGTCATTCTACCAGAATGCATTTGGAACTTGACAAAACCAAAAAGTTAATCACTGCCCAGAATGTGAGATTAATTGCCTTACAAAAAAAATAAATAAATAAAAAATAAAAAGGTTGTGGATACAGTTATAATTCATTGACTGCCCTGACTATGAAATAAATGGCTTTTGATAGTTAAGAATGCTAAGAAATTAAATGGTTTTAAAGGCAAGTTTGGACTCAGCTATAGGGTTTAACAAATTCACTTCTAATATAATCAAGTTATTGTCCCTTTTTCACCTTTGGGTCTGAACACAGGTTTGAGAACTTATGAACTTTTGTATGAAAAAGGAATACACACCATTCATTTTGATGAATGTAGATACTTTGAAATACAGTAATAACCCTGGAAAAGGACACTCCATGCATTAACATCACCACGCAGCAAAGGTTCACCTAAAATAGTATCCATACATCCTTGCATCAGGATACACACTACAGAGCTGACACAAAGCACTATTGTGAACAAAGACACTGCAGTATGACAACCTCATGTGCAGGAGTACTAAAAGCCATGCCATGCTAGCCCATCCAGGGAAAAACTCACACTATTCCTGTACGAGACTGTTATGCCAGAACCAATGTCATTTAAGAGCATATGGAATGTCGTGATGTCATTATTTAGTACTGGTACAGTACTACAGTTAACCTGTGCTTTGACAAACAGCTCAGCACATTACTAATGTAATCCTACATCACCACATGACTATACCATCAGGGTTCACTGGTACAGTACTACAGCTAACCCCTGCTACGACAGAGACCATGGCACATTACTAATGTACTCCAACATCACCACATGCTCTATACCATCAGGGTTCATTGGTACAGTACTCCATTTAACCTATGCTATGACAGAGAGCACAGCACATTACTAATGTACTCCACTACATCATCACATACAGTATACCATCAGGATTCACTGGTACAGTACTACAGTTAATCTGTGCTATGACAAAGAGTACAGCACATTACTAACATACTCCTACATCGCCACACACTGTACCATCAGAGTTCATCGCCACACACTGTACCATCAGAGTTCATCGCCACACACTGTACCATCAGAGTTCATCGCCACACACTGTACCATCAGAGTTCATCCCAAACTAGTACTAGTATTTCACAACAAGAATTATAAACAAACACTGCTATCATGGAGTACCACTTTAGTCCAGTACTTGTGCTACAGCGTAATATTAAAAACACAGTGTGGCACATGCCATCTTGTATGGAATATATAATACAGCATGTTCTAAGTAACACAAGAAATCAATATCACTCATCAGCTTTGGTTTCCTCTTTAGTTCATGTTTCTGCATAGACATGTCGCAATAGTAAATGCACTATTTTGTCCAATGATGGTGGCCACAGCACTGGCATTATTCCTTCTTACCAGAGCAAACATCATCCTATAATATGACTGTCAAAGCAGCAATGATGGCCCACTGCAACATGTAATACAATGCAGTGTTAACGTAGTCATACTTCCAGATGTTGCCATCATGGACCTTATTAACAAAGATACAGGAAATCTCCAAATGCTCGACCTCACCCAGTTTGGCTTTGTCAAGAGGAAATCATGCCTGTTAAACTTGGTGGACTTCTTCAGAACAATAACCAAAGCCCTAGACAAGGGCAAATCTCCTACCTAGACTTAGCCAAGGCCTTTGACACAGTCCCCCCACTCACGCATCATTGATAAGCTCAGCCAGTTGGATATCAGCCCATATATTGTCAGGTGGTTTGCAAACTGGCTCATTGACAGAATTCATATGGTCAAAATAGGGGAATCCACCTCCTCCAGCAGATAATCAGTGGTGTTCCACAGGGATTGGTTCTGGGACCTCTACTGTTCAGAATCTACTTTTCCAAAGTACAGGCTAAAACTAAAGGACTGCGGCTGACAAAGTTTCCTGATGACTGCAAACTAGGAGTGATCATTGAAACCCCTAGCTATGTCAACATCCTGCAAGAAGGTCTTATACAGACTAATGACTGGTGCCAAAGTCATGGTCTTAAACTTAATGCAAAGAAATACATTATCAACTTTGGCAAGGGTGATGTTCCTGCAAACTACCACATCAATAGCAATACTCTAAACATACAGTCAGTGGTGACAAACATGGGCACACAGGTTGACAGCAACCTTAACTTCAATCACCATGTCTCCACAGTAGCAAGGAGGACATTCTATACTGCTTATGTCATAAGCAAGGGCATTGCCTGCAGAAAAAAAAAGAGGTTATGACCTCGCCTGTACTCTTCCCTCATCAGGCCAATAGAGTGCTCCATTTGGTATGTTCCTTTCCAAACACCTGCAGCGGTTGGAGAGACCACAAAGGTTCCTTATGAAGAAAGTTCAGGGTCTTCAAGATCGGTCTTATGTGGACAGATTGAAATCTTTATCAAGTTACTCTGTGTCATACAGACTGCTCGGAGGTGACCTGTGCCTTGCATATAGAACACTCTCTGACCCAGATTTGATAAAAATGCTGCACATTCGCAAGTCAAATGGCACACGAATCCCCCACTCAAAGGACCTTAAGCTGGTATGTGACATCAACAGAACTTGCTAGATAGACAGATTTGTCTCAGAGAGGTTGCCCCACCTTTTCAACAAGCTTCTTATTCATGTTAAACAAAGCCCCTCACCCTTTTTAATTTGGATGATTGGATGGGTAACCGGAAATTTACCCCAGGGGTTCCACCTGTGTCCCTCTTGGAGAGGGGCAATAGGTGCTGATTTTAGTGTCGGTATGAACCAGACACCCTTAGGAACATGGGTTGGACTTGGCTAGGCTTGTAAGGGCTCTGGGGCCATTAGCCTAGTAACCTCCTATGATCCTATGTTAATGCCCTAGTGACTGATTGACACCAAGCTGCATACAAAAGGAATGTTAATGCCGCATGTAGTAACATCAACTCTTCATTGCCAACAACCAGCAAAGAATGAAAACACCTGTACCATTTACACTGAAGCATCTGGTGTTGTACTAAGGGCAGACTACAGATGGTAATACAGACAGCCATCATACACAGGACATTTACTCCATTACATGCTGTCATGAACTTTTAGTGCCAACAGTAACACACGCACACTAAGCCACTTACCCCAGTTACTGATACTGTAGGTGAACCACTTTCACTGAACCATATTTGATAAAGCAGACTTGGCAGAATTAGCATTTCACCTGTTAGCGGCTTTTCTTTTGTGTGCAGATCTGAAGGGGTTTTTTTTTTTTTGCTTTACTTGACAGGACAGAAACAGCAGAAAGAAAATTAAAATGGTTCCTGCTCTTAACCAGAAGACTAGAAAACACATCAAGAAAAACTACATGAACTGCATGAGGAGTCTTGAAAAAATAGCTGAAAAGATGAAACAGGATGAACATCTTTACCCCAAGGAACTTGACGAGGTCCAAATGGATGCTGTCTTTATAGGGAGAAATACAAACTCAAGATAACACAATTTAAAGATAAAAGGTAGAAGGCTCAAGGGAGATGCAAAGAAATGTTTTTTTCCAAAAAAGAGGGGGTGGGCTCTTGGAATACCTGCAACGAAGTATAGATAACATCAAAATCAATGACAAAATTCAAGAATGTGTGGGGAAAACATAAGGCATTTCTTAAGCTGTGTGGAAGAAAACGGAAATCACTGGCTGGTTAAATAGGATATTCTGATTATCTAGAAAGTAAAGAAATTGACAGTCTAGAAAAGGCAAGTAGTTCTTATCGGCTATAAACATCTATGTGTGTCAGCTTCATTACTGATACCACAACACAGACAGTTACTTATTACCTGCACCACAGTTTAGAATGTGGTAACAGGAATGTAGTCTGGTTCACTCCATAACAGCCTACAGCACTGGCACCTATCTGTGGCAGGACACAAACCACAGCAGTAGTGTTACACTGAATATGGCACATACCACAGTTCTAACAGATACTGTAGCACTTCTACCAAACAAGTGAATCCCATAGACCACAGAGACTGCACCACTCTGCTCCAGGGCCTTTACATGTGCAAGATGCACCCCCCCAAACACACACACACACACACACACACACACACACACACACAAAAAAACTGATATTACCTTGTACAATGGCATGTGTCAAAAAGACAGCCTACTCCAAGAAGCTGCACCACTGTTTAACAGGCCCTACAATGGGGAAGTGATAGCAGCTTAAGACAGGACATATACCACAGCACTTACTCCGTAATAAGCAAGAGAATACAGTACACTTCACATACAGATACGTCTTTTGGTACAAAATCCAAAACAATAATGATACCAACTAAGAAAACAAACACTCACTGTTCATCATGATCCCACAGTTGAATAAGATCCCCAACACAGTGATATACAATCAATCACCACCTTCTTCTCCTCAAACTCTCAAGCCCTGGAATAGATAATTCTTCCTTATCCTGGTTTTAAAGCTGCCTATCTAATCTATCCCAAGCAGTGAAGAGGTAGATTGATTTCTCTTTTTTCCTCCGAGTATCAGTGGGAGACCCTCAGGGTTCCATTTGTGGCCCTGTTATCTTTTAACATTTTTATTAATTATCTCCATAATGGAACAAAAGTGCCAGTTATCATACAATATGCTGATGATTTGCTCTGTACACGCCTTAGCAAACCTACAAACAATTAACCCAGAAGGCTTTAACGTCTGCAGAAAGTTGGCTGGCAAAGTCACAAGTGTGGTAATCCTTTTCGCCCTGAAACATCTTACACCCCAAACAACTAAACTTCACATAATCTCCTCAAACACTACTAAGATTGAAATTATACCAAACACAAAATTACTCTGGAGTCTACATTGCTAAAGACATGAAATCTGACGTGCAGTTTCAGCACACTGCCAAAAAACCTTCACCATAGACTAAGCCCGCTCCTCATGATTAAATACTATTTGTTTAACTCCTTCAGAAAGCGTCTTGTTTCTGCCCTCCTTCTCTATGCTGATCCTATGTGCATCAATTCTCAAACTTCCTGAGTAAACAAGTTTTTGCAGTGTTACAACAAAGTAGCAACAATTGCTGCTAACCTGCCCCACTGATACTACTGCCTAGCCCTCAATGACTTAATCAATGAAACTCGCACATTACCTGTCATACAACCAATTTATAATCATGCATAACCACATATATAAACAAATAGTTATCCATACCTTAATAACATAATCAAGCTTTACACTCCTCTCAGCTCCAAATCTAATAACAAATCCGGGGACTCACTTCTCTACATATGCATCTAAACTCTGCAACTCCATCCCTCAATGTCTCTGTCTGAAACAGAAATACTCTATAAATTCCTTCAAAACAAATCCTTAGTGTCACCCTATTAATTTATGCCTCTGTCCGTGTTCCTGTCCAAGGCAGAATTCCATTTATCTGGTCTGGATTTCTTCCTGCCCAGTGATGCCATTATCATATCTGTACTTTTCCCCTTTTCATCCCGCTACTGCCTCCCTCACCCTTCTTTATCCTCGCTAACTTCTATCAGCTCCCCAGTACTTTTTCCATTTCCCTCTAGCATTGCATGTTCTCAGTGTATTGCTCCATTATGCAAATTACTTGACATTATTATACCAAAGCAACACGCAGTGGTGGTGCTGAGGTAGCTTTGTCGCCTCACAGTAAGACGCTGTCCGGTTCAGTTCTCAGCTCTGTGTGGAGATATGCATGAATGGGCGTACCTTCGTTGAAGGTTGTGCACCAGGGCTGGTAACTCGGCACATAAAAATCAACTACCAATCATTAGCAGACTGGAGTTCCACTGTGGCGACCCCTAACCGGGAAAAGCCGAAAGACACAAACATTATACCAAAGCAACTGCATATTGTTAACTAATGACAGTACCTTATATTCAAGCAGTTTATATATTGTACAAATGTATTCCTATAGTTCCACTTTTTCAAGTGTCTTGCCTCATGCACAAAATCACTATTGCCAATCAAGTCTATTTAAAGAAATTTTATATGCATTCACTCCCAATTACACAAATTGAAAATTTCTGTGATGTGCATTTCTATGACCCTTACCATATTCCATCTATAATTTTGTACTCCATTTTTTTATTTATGCAATTTTTATGTATTGTGATGTATTTTTTCTTTTACTGGAACTTTTCTCCATAGAATCATAGGAGATTACTAGGCTATCGACTCGGAGGTCATTTTAAGCCTAGACTTTTCATCCCAATGTGATAACATAGAAATGAAAGTAAATACCCAAAATTGCATTTAGTGATGACTGCCCATGTACAGAAAGGTTGTGGGCACTATCCCTGGTAAGAATTTATGGTGCCCCACTGACTCGTCCAGGTACCTTTTGAACAGTGTCATAGAGGTGCTCTGTTTCACATGAATTGGTAGCCTGTTCCAAAGACATAGCAGTTGCTAGGCGATAAATCTGTCCCTCCAGCATGTCCTGTTTAAGTTGTGTGCCATATTTAGGTCCCTGCAGCTGGTAGCTGTAGTGATTTATGGATATACAGCAAGTTCATTAGGTTTGGGTCTTGGATTGCTCTGTAGGCCAGGCATAAGTCTCCCCTAAGAAGTCTATTAGATACAGAGTAAAGTGAGAAGGACTTCAGTCGGTCTGTGTAAGGCACATGCTGGAGCCCCTTGATCTACTTTGTTAGAAACATCTGACATTGCAGGTGCTTAGTACAGTATATGCCAAATGGAGCATTATACTCAATATGGGCCAAATAAGTGCTGAGTATGGGGGGGGGGTTGTAACTTCTTTTGCTCTCGAAGCAATGCCTTTACTGATTAAGTGTGCTATGTAGAAAGATTTCCTTACTACAGTAGACACATGGTGGTTGAAGTTAAGGTCGCAGTCAACTTGTGATCCCAGGTCTCTTACCACTTCATTGGTACTTAGGGTATTGTTGCTGATTTGATAGTGTGAAGGGACATTGTGCTGAAAGGAATGAGGATGCATTTCTTTGCATTCAGTTTGAAACTGTGACTAATACTCCAGTCGTTAGTCTGACTGAGACCTTCTTGGAGTATACTGACATCTTTTGGGGATTCAGTGATTGCACCTAGTTTGAGTCATCTGCACACTTGGTCAGCCATAACCCTTTAGTTTTGACATGAACTTCTGAAAAGTATATACCAAATAGTAGGGGGCCCAGCATTGACCCTTGTGGCACCTCACTGGTAACAGGTCTGCTGGTTGATGTGGAGTCACTCACTTTGCTAGTGTGTGTCTGGTTTGTGAGTCATTTGGCAACCCATCTTACAGCAAAGGGGTTTACATTTAGTTTGCTAAGTTTATCAGTAGTGCCTGAATATGGGATTCTGTTGAAAGCCTTTGCCAAGTCGAGGTATGCTGTGTGCACAGACTTCCCTCATCAATGGCCTTGTTCAAACTTTCAAAGAAATCCACCAGATTTAACAGGCAGGATCTGCCTTTTATGAAGCCGAACTGGGTTGGATCCAGGGTTTGGAGGTCACCTATGTCTTTATTTTTGAGGTCCATAATGATACATTCCATGGCCTGGTCAAGCTTATGTGTCTTCACGTAGGAGGGTATAATTTAGCTTGGTAAAGTTTTTTAGTCTGATTTCACCCTTTGTGAGTTCTGGTGTTAATGCCAGCTTGAAGGTGACTGATTTACTAATGAGGGTCTGACAGTTGCAGCCATGTTCAGGTTTGACATATTGGTGAAGACCACATCTAAAATGTTCATTCCTCTTGTTGGGGTACGGACAATTTGTTCCAGAGGATCTGAATTTGCAAAGTCAAGGAACTTTTGCCTTAGCAAGTTAGGGCTAGCGTAGATTTCCTAGTTGATGGTGGGATAATTGAACTCCCCCATAAGCAGTGTGTTCAATGAAATTTTGATTGTCTCCAGTTTGGACAAGTAGGCTTTGTGGGAATCATGGCCCATGGAGGGGGATCTGTAACTGGTTATGACTTAAATGGGGGTCTTACCAACCATAACCTGGACCTGGAGTAACTCTATAGAGTTATCCAGTCTAACTAGATGGGAAGTTAATTTATCTCTAATACAGAATGAAACACCACCTCCTTTGGTTTTCACATGTTCATTTTGCAGTCTAAAGGTGTGTAAGGCATTGTAGCCTTGCATGGCTGGGGTACTCTCTGAGGCCTTGAACCAGGTTTCTGTGACTGCACAGACATCTACATCTTGTAGTGAGAGAAGTGTTTCCAGGGAATGCAGTTTTTGATTTAAGCTCCTAGCATTTAGCAGCACGATGCTTTATTTTTTTCTGACTGGTTAATTTCATATCGGTAATGTTGTTTTCAAGACCTCACTTAAAAAAGGCACTATGGGGGAGACAAGAGCCTTTTCCAGCAGCCAAACATTCCTGTTTAACAAGAGAAATGAATAAAATAAACTGCTACCAACTGGAATCTGGATATTAAAGATTATAAAAGAGGCTTCAGATTTAAAAATTACTGTTATTCTTGTTTCCTTAGAAAGATTTTCCTAACATTCTTCCTCAGATTACAGATTTAAGTGTTGACATGTCATGCATCTAAAATTCTATATTTCCCATTATGTTTCTGACAGAATGCATTGCAAGAAGGTACATATATTCACAGATATTTCAACTCTGTTTATTCTGAAGACCATATACATCTTACCAGTACCTGCTCTTAAGCTGAACCCCCTTTCTCAGGGACAGCTACACCAGTCAGTCCTGGGATAACTTTGTGGTGATCCATCCAATCATCCAGGTTCCATTTGAAGGATGTTAGTGAATCAGACTGTTTAACTTGAAAGGGAAGTCTGTTCCAGAGGTGGCGGTGGGGTGTTGTGCAATAAACCTCTCTTTCCACCTTGTTTATTTGTTGGCGAAGAATTAGGCCCCTGTTTCTGGTGTGAGTGGGAGTATGAGACATATGAAGATATGGAAATCAAAGACAACCAGATCTCCAGTGGCATGGTACTCTACACATAGGTTTTTTTTTTCAAACGTCTGTGCAATACTGAATAAGAAGGACTGTGATTCCTGCCTCTTTTGGTAGCTCAGGTCTTTTGACCCATGTTCTTCTAGGTTAGGAACTTCTGTGACCATTCTAGTTATTTTTTACATCTAGTGAAAGTACATCCCAAAGGGGGGTGTGCTTATAACTGACTGGCCTAATCAATGCTGAATATAAGAGGATGTTGACCTTCTTACAGCTGGATGATATTCCATTAGTGATTAGTTATGCTAAGTAGAAGGAGTCTCTGACTACTGTTGTTGCATGTTGATCAAAAAATAGGGAGTTAACCCAAATTCCAAAACTCCTAACTACACTTTCATTTTGTAGGGGTGTATTGGTAATTTGGTATGCTGAAAGGAGGGGTTATCTACTAAATGTGACCATACTACATTTTTTTTTATAATTTAACTTTAACCCATTTTCAATACACCAAGAGTTTAAGAGAGGGGTTTCTTGTTGGAGGGCTTGGGTGTCAGAAGGGCACCTAAGTATAACTCTGTCTGCAATTGACTTCAAAGGTACTAAGCTAGAAGTCCTGCCTCCCTGACAGAAGACCAGAAAAGTAAATGCTGAAAAGGACTTCCAGCACTGACCCTTGAAGGACACCACTAATTACTTTCATACTTTCTGATAAGGTACCTGTGATTTGTTTTGTATGGATTCTGTCTTTTAGCCAGTTTGCTACCATACAGGGATCTATTTTTAAATAATTTAACCTTCTTATAATGCCAGCATGGATATGGTGTTGAAGGCCTTGGTCAGGTCTAGATACTCTGTGTACCACATAGCCACTGTCCACTGACTGTGTGACCTTCTCAGAGAAATTAACCAGATTTAATAAGCAGGATCATCCATTGACAAGTCAAGCTGTTAAGGATGAAGTTTAATAAGGTTTTTAAGAACTCTTGATTTTTACAGCCATTGCACATTCTCAAGCCCTGCTTAAAATGTTTTGTTAACTTATCATGTGTGATAGACAACCCCATCAGCAATAACCTAACCTGTCTGTGGTATGTCACGTAACTAAAACGTATGGAGACAAATTTTTAGTTGTAGCTTTATTCTTCTTCTTCTTTTGGTTTTTCCCAGTTAGGGGCCGCCACAGCAGAACTCCGGTCCACTAATGATTGGCAGTAGATTTTTATGGTGCCAAGGTGCCAGCTCGACACCCAACCTTCAATGAAGGCACTCCCATTCATGCATGTCTTTCGAATGCCACTCGACCATGGGAGGACATGCAGACTCCACACAGAAGGTGCTCCAGCCGAGAATCGAACGGGAGAACCTCTTGCTGTGAGGCGACAACGTTACCGCTGCACCACCGCGGCTTCAGTTGTAGCTTTATTCTGTGATATAGAAATGGACCGCTTACTTTTGCCTATTCCCCAAAGTGCTACCAATTATGTAGTGCACCATTTCAAACACATGGGCACACAGATATAAAACTCGGAAACTTTGACTTGTAATGAAACAAGACTCATCGCATTTGGATTAAATGAAAATATACAGTTGTCATGTCTACTGTGAAAACTCTGTACTTGAATATTTAGAGAATGCATTCAATTACTATGGTGGATGTAGTAGGTGCATTTCTAGCATTGTACTGTATAAGCCTGGGAATTGTATTACACTGTGGTATTCAATTACACTGGCACTTTTAGAGCTACAATTTGAAAAATTTGAAAAACAAGTTACTTCATTCCATTATTGCTCAGGAAGGGTGTCTTTCATAGCCTTTAATTTGTAATGCAAGTAATGGCTTAGAAGTCACACACATACTTTAAACAATCTATTTTACCCTAAAGAAACACCTCTGAGATATTTCGGATCTGCTTTAGTGATGCTGCATTAGAGCCGTTACGTCCTATTTCCATGCCAAATATGTTGTATAATAGGAGCACATCCTTTCTAAATGAACCACTGAATACCATTGTAATAAACTCTTACCAAAGCATACTTATCTACCATATCACTGTACAACTTTACCAAAGTGCCTACAGTTGTTTTGAATAATTCATTCCTGTAGCATGGCGGATTTTACAGATATATACATCATTCTTAACCCAGTACATTTCTCCACAACATAGTTTCTCTGATCAAAGCTCACATTACAACCATGGACAAACCTTATACATTGGCGCACATCACATAGGAGATGTAATTATGTGCCAAGAATTCAAGGAGTCAGACTAAGTGACATCCTTTAAGTTGGTAGTGTAAGTATCATTGTATTTGTTGCATCACTCAGAGAATCTCTGACCTGAACAGTCATGGACTAAACAGAAAGTAGAAGGCAATGGTGGTAACAGTGAACAAAGACACAGTTAGCAGCATGGCAGCATGCTCCTAATTTACATAAAATGAGAAGAGCATCCAACTTCATATGAAGCAACGGTTATGACAAGAACATCTGCACTCCAAAATATAGAGTTTGAATTTGGTATTGAATATGAGGGCTACTTATGAAACAGTACATTACTTTGATCATACTATCCAATTTTGTGTTTCTCATTAGGTTACTGGCATAGCATACAGGCATTAATTACAACTTTCAGGTGTGCCCTATGAGCGTTGGGAGTGCCAAATGACTTGCTCAGTGTCATACAGTACACAGTTAATAGTTGCAAGAATCAAATAGGATTACATCCTGGCATGGAGTTTCTTCAGGCCCATTACCTACTCTGCAAATTCTTAGCAAAGTTTGGCAACCATATATATGGCTCTACTACCGGAGAGTGAAATTACACTATTTTGAAATCCAGTAGTAGATGCCCACTAACGCTAAAGTGCATTTCACCGAAAGTGCACTTTCGCGAACACCACTAGAACAAACGGGCAATGTCCTCCACTGTGGTGCGGTAGTCACAGACCTTAGGGTTAGGGCTTGGGTTAAGGATAGTGGATATCCCTACTAGGTATCCACTATCCTTAAGCCAAGCCCTAACCCTAAGGTCCGTAACCATTCAGTGCACACACGCATATATGTGTATATATATATATATATATACACACACACACACACGTGTGTGTGTGTGTGTGTGTGTGTGTGTGTGTGCGTGTGTGTGTGTGTGTGGATTGGCATAATGGTTAAGATGTTTATCTCACAGACATAGAGCAGAGGGTTTGAATCTTACTTCTGAGGGACATTGGCTAGGCTTAAAGTAGACCACAAGGGCAGTTCGCAAAGTACTAACATATGAACCCTATGATTATGCACCTGATTAAAGAAAAACATCCTCTGCTAATAGGGCAAATCCAAGGTCATGTAATTTGGATAAAATAATTCCATTTTGAGTAATAACAGTCAACAAAAATGGTCTTCAAATGTGCTAGGGGACTCTGGAAATTGCACAGAGTTACAGGTGCCTCCTAATATACCATACACCACCCATCCAAAACCATGTAAACAAGGGCGTAAACAAACACAAGGGCCACTATATGGAGTCAATCTCCAGCTTGTACCTGAAACAAGAGTCAGTACTGCACAAGCTATGCCACTCAAAAAATTACTGTATTATGCATAATTCATTGCTAACTCCATTGAACTGGCAAAAATATATTATAAAGTGACTTACCTTGTAGGGGATATGCATTCTTCTACTTTGCATTGCCTAGTACTTAGTAACACTGGATCCCAGAGCCTTGGAAACGGGACAGTCACCCTGCTAGATTGGGGTCCAGGGAAGTAAATAGTGTGGGAAGAAATAGCTAGGGAATTGTTATGGCTAGCTTGTATAGACCCTAGGGCCGATAGCCTAGTACCAACCTGTGAACCTATGATATTAGTTTATCAAATGCAGCACAAGTACCTTTGGTAAATCCCTATCCTTTTCCTTCTGTTATTAAAATTCTTTATTACCATCCATTCTCAGTAAACCACGGAGATGTAAAAGCATTTTTTGACATTCATTCATTTATTTTTCAAAACAGAATTTGACAGCTACTGGGATTGCACAAAATAAGAATCATGCAAATTTAACATGGCAAACTACAGACATAACTAAACTACATGAAACAAGGTACTGCCCAGCTCATGTGGCACCTTTTGGAATATTCTTTCCAATCATAAGTCATATTCTTAAACTGACAGAAGAATAAAACAATTGTCACTCAGAAACTGCTAAAACTATTACATTTCAGCATCTTCTCATACTCTCAGCTGCTTCGTATGATCTCATCTGTAATATTCTCTTGCACAAACAATAATGCATTCATTACAGACCCGACTTCTTGACCCTAATACCAAAGCCCAGCCAGCCCATTCATTCCAAAGAGCCAGGAACTGGGCATCCCTGGGCTAGACAAAAGCCCTATGGTGCATTTGTCCTAGCTTGAAAAGCCCAACTAGACTACTAGACATCTATGCAATCTATTCATTGAAACTGCATTATAAAATGTATTTTTGTAAATACTGATTAACTTTGTTACCTTGAAGCTATTTTCACCAGGCCTCCCTGAAAAAGTACAGCTGTGCCCAGTTGCACTTTCCCAGTACACAAATGTCAACAAAAGAATAAATGAATAAATATTGTTCGTCCAGCAGGGAGTATCAAGTGATAGGGAATGGGATGCTAGCAGATTCAGTGGAGCATCCTATCCCAGTCTCCCTTTGGCAGCTTTCTTGAGTGCCACAATGCTGCCTGATCCTGGAAAGATACTGCATGCCTCCAAAAACATACACTGCTTAGCAATATATATATATATATATATATATATATATATATATATATATATATACATATATATATATATATATATATATATATATATATATATATATATATATATATATATATATATACATATATATATATATAGTACCGGTCAAATCTTCGAACGTTCAAAATTTCGAACGTTACATGGTCGAGACAAAAATTCAAAATTTTGAGTACTCGAAGATAGACTTTCAATGGCATCCTAGGGAGAATTTCCCTTTTCTGCACTAAAGTGCAGTCTCGGAGTTGGTATCTTAAAGTAGGGGGTGTGGGGGTGCCCTCCTGCCACACGTGTTTTTTCTGTGTTTTCTTTTTTTTTTTTTTTACGTTCGAACATCCAAATGTCGAACATTTGGTCTCAACCATGTAATGTTCGACATTTTGGATGTCCGAACATAGACCCTATATATATTATTGCTTGGTTAGCTTGTCTTACATTTTTTATGTTGTGCCTAATGTATATATTGTACATTACATTCTTGCACTGTGCTTTTCACTGGATTGTAGATACACATTATTAGTATGAACTGTTCTGCTATTGCTTACATTTCTGCGTTTTTTGCTTGTGAAATGTTTTGTATTTCACCCAGGCTGAGCCTGAAATGGATCAGTATTGATCAGTGCACTACCCTGGTAAACAAATAAATAAATAAATAAACAGTATGGATTAATGGCTGAGGCCTGCTGAAATCTTGTTATACTTGTACATTTATTTCTACAAAATCAGTGGTAAGGGCACTCTATTTTCACAGCAATATAAGAATGTGGTATGACTTTATCATGTGATATGACTTTATCATTAACCAGTAAGAAAATACTTCAAAGATACCACCAATCAGCTGAATGTATTGACCCCTGATCAGCAGCTGCACCTGTACAATGAGCAGTCAGGATATGTTTGATGCCTGTAGAATTCAGTAACTTCATCACACATCTCCAGTGAAAAACTGTGATCTGCCTACTAGAGTAGTTTTTACATCTCCGGGAACCTGCCTTTTTCCACCAGCATACAGAAAGGTATACTGAATTAAATAGAACAAGTGAAACTTTGAAGGATGGGGTGTGGCTTATGGCAGACAAAGCTCCAGTGGCTGGAGGAGAGTGACATCAACACTCATGTGAACGTCTCATTTTTATGTATAACACAATCCATCTTCCATTAGTCTACATACTGCAACTGCAACCAAAAATTTATGTACACTTCTGAGACGAAAGCACCCTAATTGTCATTCTGAAACAATGTGAAGTTTGCCAGAAACTGAATTCAAATTCAGCTCATCAACGACGATAATTCCACTCGATAACTGCAGAAATCAACAAGAAGGAATACCACAAATCAAATTAAGTGTGTGTGTGTTTATGTTTCGGTGGGGGGGGGGGGTGAAAATCCCATATGGGGACTAGGGATAGAAATGCCTTAATGGAAAAAAATCTGTGGTGTTACTTTTAACATTCTATGAGTCAGCATAGGTGATAATGCGTTTTCCACAATAATTTTTTCTAATATATTCTTATGCAGTGTTTATTTATCTTTTGTCGTCCTTGAACATATTAATTAATGAAACAGTACTTTCTAATTTCACTAGAAAACTGTCCTTCTCTTTTGAGTGCATCTGAATGGTCAATATCACTTCTTTGCTGCTCTTTTGTATTTGAAATGATGTCCAGCAACTAAAAATGCCAGCAGTCTCTGCCACATAACTAACTGCATATTGTCAGTGCACCTGCACCTAATCTGTGACTCAGGTAACAATCAGATCGAACTAGTCATCCACTGGGCACATGGCTGCTACCCATATGCAATAATCATAACCTTCAGGTGTACCTCAAACTAACACTCCTCAGAAAAGCAGAAGTAATAAATGAAGCAGTTCTGTGCAGTTATCACATTACCTACGTATACAGAAGTACATCTAAGGACTTAAAATGAGATTCAAACACAGTCAATGTGAGCCAAAGAAGCCCATGCAATTGATACACAATTTAGAAACTGATCTGCAATGGTTTTGTTTTGTACAGCATACCTCTAGACTGGTGTGCAATGAACTGCAGTAAAGTTTGGCCATTTAGGCTGTACAGTGCTACATGTGAAATCACAAATGCATTCTAAAAGAATTGTATTAACTAAAAATACATTAACATATATGAGAAACAGCACTGTAAACTGGTAGTGAAATACAACTATTTTTTTTTACAGACCCAGATGTCCAAGAAGAAATGCATCCTAATCCAGAAACGTCAAAGTTTTTCATTAACACTTGGTGAGCAATGTACTTCTGCATATGTCATAAAATTATGCAAATGTATTTCATAAAATGAATCAGAGTAACTCTACTACAATTTGAATGCACAGATGTACATAGCACATTGCTTCAGTAGTATAATATGATGCCACCGCAGTTAGGCTTCAGGCATCCATTTCTTGTGCTATGTCCTCATAACAAACAGATCATCGGATTCTTTGTAACTGTTAGACAACACAGTTCTGTCCCTTTATATGTGACTGCTTACTGAAAGTGTGACTATTAATTCACCTTACATTCTATTACAACGTTATTAATGGAGCACTAATTGTTCTGCTGTTTTTATGGACCATGATTCACACAGATATAATGATATATGTAAATGAGTCTAACTGCATAACAAAAGCACATTAGCAGAATTTCCTGGAAACTCAGCTGTTATATCAGTGTTTGGTTACATGCTTAAGTGCACTGGCCTTTTTTCATGACAGATGGGCACACAACAGTTACTGGCTGGGATTGACCCTTCTTCTACATTTGGTTAAACTATCCTGTGATGTCCCTCACTCTGGGCCAGTAATCAAGGAGCCTGAATCCTCACCACTGACACTGCAGAGGGACATTCACTTGGAATACAAATGGATACACTATTTCCAGATGCAGACCTCTCTCCATCAAGCACAAATCCCCTTAAGGACAGCCTGGGAACATGCTCTGTCTGTGAGGTGGTTCCTCTCTATATCTGTCTAGACCACGAGTAAGACTCCACATTGGCACTGCTTTGAGTTGAATCCTTAGCTGGAATTCCAAGCTAAGTCCTCTGTGAAATCAATGCTTTCTGGCCCTGCTCCAAGCAGTTGAAAAACACATGCTTTGAGATTTCATTTACGCTCGCTGTACACACACACACACACACACACACACACACCCACACCCACACATATATATATATATATATATATATATATATATATATATATATATATATATATATCTGCTCTACTCCCCATTCTGCTCTCCTTAGCAGCGACCTGCCTGCTTTGCTACTCCTCCCTACATCCTGCTACTTACTGATTGTCTCCGCTCACTCTGTCTCTACTTGCTCTGGCCCCGCTTTGCTCCCCTCCCTACCCTCAATTCCCACCCACCCCCAGGGGTCCTACCCTTATACTTCACTAGACACTCCCCTATTTCTCTCAGCCAACCCCCATCAAACACTATCTTCACCACTGCCTCCCATTCGTAATCACTACCTATTTATCTCCGCCTCATTCTCCACTATTGTAACTCTCTCCTTTTTCCAGGCCTTGCCACACTTCATACTCCTACTCTATAGTTCCTAACTGTTAACTATAACCTCTACCTATCTCATTTTTTCCCCTTTTCTCTTCTTCGTTGCTCCTTTACCCTTCTCTGTAACCTGGCTCGTCTCTACTTGGTCTTGAGCTCACATTCTCTTACAAGCAATATTTACCTGACACTTACTCGCTATCATGTCTCCAATACTCAAAGCTTATTCCACATATATCCTACTCTTTACCACTACTATAGCCTCCCTATCCATACCATATTATTGTACCTTCTTTGAAAATATCACTTTACATGATCAAAACCTTCACCTCCCACAAACTTTACCAACCGTCTTTTTCAATACCTTGACTCATAGTAACATAACCTGTTACTCTAACTTTTTACTCCCAAAATACCATAGAACAACTCATATATCATTCTACTTCAACAAAAAGAACTCTTACAACTCGCCAAAATCCCTTAAATTCCTTGTGAATTCCCAGCACAACCTCCTCCTTCATGGAGATATTCATCCTAACCCTGGTCCCTACACTAATAACAATTTTAATCTTAATAATATTACTTCACCGACAATATCATCATGTACTAAAACAGCTAACTCCCTACTAATAGCACAACTCAATATAAGAAGTTTAAATAATAAAACTCATCACCTACATTCACTTCTTGACTTACATGCATTCGACATACTATGTCTTACTGAAACGTGGCTAAAACCCTCTATTCAAGATCAGGAAATCAACCCTCCTGGCTATAATATACTTAGATGCGACCGCATAAATAAGAAAGGTGGAGGCGTAGCTATTCTCTATAAATCTAATCTCCAAATCACTCTCTACAATGAACTTCCATCACTTGACTCCAAAGCCGAAATATTATCTATCAAACTAAGCATCAACAATAACAAATCAATTTATCTAATTTGTATGTACCTTCCCCCTGGAAATAATACTCATATCCTAGAAAACTTACTTAGTTCACTTTCTAGCCAACTACCTCAGGAAACCATAATACTTGGTGACTTCAACATTGAATGGATGACCTGTTCATCCGAACACCTCACCAGCCATATAAATCTTTATGGCTTCTCTCAATTAATTAACACTCCAACTAGAATCCATAAACCCACAAATAAAGAAACAACTCTTGACTGGATCCTTACTAATAACCACCTAAACAAGTACTCTCCAGGAACTCTTCCCGATAATATTAGTGACCATATGCTCACATATGTTATTAGACAAAAGTCGCATAACCCAACTACCCATAAACTTAAG